>NC_079485.1:35705660-36312579 GCF_026230105.1 Diorhabda sublineata
GAAAGCAGCATTTTTGAAATGGACTTTTTATAGCAATATTTTTGGAAAATCAAAAAATATATGTTACTCATTGGAATGATTTGTATGGTCTTTAAAGTAGACCACATTTTAAATTTTCTTTTCAATATTGAGTAACAGGTTAGTTTAAAATAAAAAAAATATCTCGGGGGAAGACCAAATTATGGAGAGGTGGCGAGAATACTTCAAGGAGCTCCTAAATGATCAATACGTGAGTGAAAAAAAAAGAGAATATGAAAACAGACAAAAAGAATAAATCTGGAAAAGGATATCACATTAGAAGAGACGCAAACGGCAACAAGTGAAACGTGAAAGGTACTAGGACACGATAATGTAACAAATTAAATGAAGAAAGCACTACCAGAAAAGGTTGGGTATTGGATCTAATAAATATCATAATGAAAATCGGAACAGCTTTCAAAAACTAGGAAATAGAAATCATATAGCCAATATTTAAAAACTTACTCTATCTCTGACTTATACGATTGTCAAACAACAACTAAGCGTCCAAAATGGCTGAAATTTTAGTAAGGTTTCATAATTTTCATACATACAATTATAGCGAAACATTTTTTTTTTTTTTGGTTGCATGTACATATCAAGAACGAACTTCGATAGTTAGCGGTGGTGACGCATTAGAAGGAAGTAAAGAAGAACGATTTTTCAAACCAATACACAACTTATCAAGGCAAGGCAATCAATGAAACCTATTATCGTACTTAGGGAAAATACGAGTATATTATTGATAGATAAATTTTGGACTTTTTATCAATACATACATATTCATATTAAACAAATACAAAATTTAGTAACATTTCAAAATATGTCATTCAAACTACGCACTTCTGTTGAAACCCTGTATTTTGATTTTAAAATAATCAAAGTATATCATTGCGACGTTCTCTTGAAGCACTACGTGAAGACACTTCATAAAACAAGAATCCCGTGATTTGCATGAGTATAGTAGAAATTTTTTCCCAGTCTAAGTAACTGCTCACACATATTGTCTAAATATCCTCGTATATATCTACTATGTTGGTGTATCGTTGAAGGAGTAGTTGCATTGTATTTTGCATTCATAAACAGTTTTTTCTGGGGGTATAACCCATCATTATGTTTTTGAATTATTTAAAATATAGCTTGAACTGAATTAATTCTTAGAGATCTACAAAATAGTTCAAGAAATATATATAAATACATATATAAATGTAAATGCTTTTTGTGTACTATTTCAAATTCAAAATACTACATATTTTGCATTTTTCACTTCCAATGCAAAATAATAAAGTACTTTATCAAATCAAATATGTTCCGTCTAATTAAATTCTCTTAGTTTATTATTTTATATTATTATTTATTACACTTATACATAATAATAGTTGCTCAAATACATCGACTTTCTATTATTGATAAATCCCTTTTGGTATAACGAGAAGTCAGTATATAATCGAATGTCATAGTGAACGGATAAAAGTAGTAAAAGTAACCAGTAAATTTCAATAAACTATGAGTTAATTAAGTATAAGTGGATGATTATTGTAGATAGTTAATAGTCTAGTGTAATTGTGTAAATAAATCAATTAAGTAAGAGACATTGTGTATAAATTCACCTCACTGTTAGAAATAGTTTGAATAAATAAAAAAAGCAATACATTATACTCCCACTAAAAGATAAAATTTCTCTACTGGTACTGAGTTTGGTAAGCATGTGATATATTTTGAATTTTTATTACAGGATAAAGCGTTCAATATCTCCAGACTGCTGCCAGAATGCTGTCCTTGGATCTTGCGTCTTCTAAATTATATTTATCGAAAAGGTTTTGATTACTTTCTTTCATTTCAATGTACCTATCACCTGACATCGATGATATGTCTCATTGCCTCTCTCCAGTCTCGTAATGGGTTCAACTGTAGGTTTGAAAGGTTTAGCATATTCAACCAAGAACTGAATTTGAATCAATTTCTCTCAGGACTGTCAATCTCAATTCTCGTATTAAAGTGCTTAATATATAGTTTTTTGGACTTTTAAGATATCTGTTGTGCAATTGTAATATGAATTACACCATTGCGCAGGAGCTCGTTGGAAGTTCAATAATCACTTCCAAGTATATTTCAGATACCGGTGATTTAGCCGTTAAATTCCAAATAAGCTTTAGCTATAGCATCTTGTAGTTTTCGATAATAATTGTTTTTACTGGCTTAATCAATGTCTCGTGCTGGGATAAAATGTAAGGTGGTTTATCATAGAAATTACTTTATTATAAGTTTAAGCCACAATTGTTTTTCAACAATACAAATGCAAATGTCTGTTTTTAAAAGCTAGAAATATTCTATTAATCAAATATTGCTCTCTGAAAAGGGACAAATTTTGGCATGGAGACTTTAATGTAGCAAAATACCTACAATAAGCACATTGAGCTAATGGAATGCTGATTAAATATAAGTACTTCAGATTTTAAATCCTATTCAGCTCAAAAGGGTAATTACAAGAGATTGCAGAAGTTTGAGCAGAACATGTCTGCTTGCGTGATTTCAATAAACACCTCATAGAACATGTTTTTGTAATACCCGTATTCGTCAATTACCTAAAAGTATTCTGAAATATTATCCAAATATAGGTAATATTTGTTTGTATAAATGAAGAGGAAAAATATCGAAATCTATTCGATAAAAAATTCAGTTTAAAAGTTCTGTGCTCTTTTAAAAGTGAAAACGAATTCCTCCTAGTGGTAGTTCTTTTTTTTTTGTTGATAGATAGCAAAGTCGATCAGCGTAACCGGGATTCAAACTTTTATACTTGAATTGAAAAAGCGAAACGTTATTCATATTGATTATGTGAAAATATGCATAGCTATACTTATATAAGGTGTCGATTTGAAATCGTACAACTCTCTACCTACATTTTCATTTGAGATTTTAGAATTTGTGGCTTTGATCTGGTACATTTTCAAATTAATACTCTCTATGATATGAACATATCTACCTTTCATTCTTATTATTAAGTAAGAAAATTATTTTATGAATAATTCTTTCATGTCTGCTATAGTTGTATGAAAAACTGTTTTCAGAAATGAATACCTTACTCCACAAACTAACCACATAACCACATACGTTTTAGTCATCTTAGAAATAACCGGCATGAAAATGCTTATAAATTTTATGTTGTGCTACAAAATATGAATAAACAAGATAAACTTCTTAAGTTACATGAGTAGATTACTTGAAGCAGATATTGTTACAATGGACCGTTAATATTCAAAACGTCAACACAAACATTATTCTCGTTATTCTATAAAAGTATACAATATTTCAACTTAAAATGTGAAGCATACACCAATTTTTGAAAATGGAAGCTCAGATTGAAAAAAAAATAGAAAAATTCGATATACTATTAATATGATTCGGTGCAAGCTATTAAGCTCTTTTGTAAAATAGTATTGAGTATTGAGTAAGAACTAAATTTCTAAATTACCTTCTTAATAGACTAAAGAGTATAAGTTCATCAAATTGACTACAAATACGCACAATCACCTTTCATACGTAGATAATAAATTCTTACCTTTGACAATTGTCATTTGGGAATAATGTAAGTGGATAAAATAACACCAACTGGTCACCTACCAACAAGCGTCTGCGAGAAAATTTTACTACTACACGTCAAATTGCTAATCAACGTTTGGTTTAGAGAGAAAGGTGCACCTGTAACTATTAGTACTATATCACTGCAATAGAGCCTCTGCTCCCTGTCATCAACGTTTGCCTACTGCTGAGAACTACAGTACCTCAAGACGGCAGAGCGCTAGATCGTATTCAGCGACGAATCGCGATTCTTATTAGGTATGTAAACAACTGCAAGAGAGTGCTGTTGATATTGCTTATGCTAGCCAACCATCACCTCTATTTATTCAAGGTATATTTACTGCTTTATGTAAATAGGTGTCTACCAGTTCTTTGTCAGGAAAAGAACGCACTTCCACTTATTGTATATCGCCCAATGGACTTTAAAAAGCTGACGCTGAAGTTTTACTGTGGGCACCACTTATACAAGATTTATATCCCATTAAACATGACTATTCAATTTGTACACAACCCCCCACAAACTCTAGCACAGTTCATTTATGAAGATACAATAAAAATAACGTTCAAATCAACCAGAAATTATAAATACAAAGCATTTCGTGGACTGAATGCAATAAAACAATTTTTCCCTCCACAAATTCGAACCTTCATATTCACCTGTTATATAATAACTACGCTTTGTTTGGTTAGGTTGGGCATAGGTATATTTGCATTTCAATACCTCTTGTATATACACAGTGATTAATGGATATTATCCTGTTGGCACCAGGACTGGGGAGTGACAACCATAACCGAAGGATTCTACCTCCTGCTTTCGTATTGCAGTCCGCCAAGTACCTCTTTCAATTGATCAAATAAATAATAGTCGCATGCCAATAAATCGGAACTATAAGAAAAATGTCTTCCAGCCTAATTTGTTTAATGTTCACATTATAAGCCGAGCTGTATGCGGTCTGGCTTTGTCTAGCAGCAATATCGCACAACGAATTGAAATATCACGTCCAAAATACTAATAATGATGCGTTGCGCAACAAGCATGAGTACATCCTTCTCGTTTATGGTATAAGTATACTAAGCAACCACTAAGCGTTTACTCAAACATTCCGGTTTATATCTGAACCACCCTCGTACTAAAAAATTACAGGCAAATTAGATTAACGAATTCCCTTTACTTCAATCTTGCTAAATTAATATTGGTGGCAGGTTTTGCCACTTTTTTGAAAGTCGAGACAAACTGAAGTTGATACTGAGCTGATGATAGTCACCAAATTATACTTTGTAGAATTATTGGAAAGTTTGACGAGGCAGTCGAATAAAAACAGCTTTGTATAAGCAGTGAGTGGCTGCTTCACTACTACAATACAATATTACAGCACAGTAGTACTTTCGTTATTATTATCAGATTAAACTTGTCATCTGTTCGATGACAAACAAGGGGTTGAATCTAATGCAACAAATAGACCGAAGATAATTACGACAACCAATTTCGAAGACTATTTTACGTAAAAACTCCTCTGGGAATATAAGGAAATATAAAGGCAGGTTCGATACTTTTGAGACAAATCTCTTACCATACACCGTGTAAGATAAGAATTAGTTTGAATTTTACGAAATAAATTCTTGAAACCGATTATGATTATCAACTGCTCGAATTTATTTATTATCACTTATAATAAAATATATGATCAACATTGATTAATCAGTTTGTTTCTTCTTTAAAAAAATATCTATTGTTTAACATTTCTAACTCACAATTTATTGGTTCACTGATTAGTTATTATTATAATTGTATCTATCATAAAGTGCAACATAAATGAAACTATTTGTGAAAACACTGTGATAATCATACATTCATTGTTTACCGTACTCCAGTAATAACAGTTCTATGCATTTATATATCATGCGAATATTAATCCAAAAACGTTTTACTGTGGTAAGGTTGATAGTCATTTTACTGTGAAGCTTCCAATAGTTATTTGGCTCCGAATGCAATTGATATTTTTGGTTATAACAACCAGTTAAATCAATTTTCGATAGAATGGATTCAGTTTACAAAAGATTTGAATAAACAGTTCATACCAACGACATTGGAATAATTTATTAAAATCAAATGAATTACAGAAAAATAACTTATCAAACATTCGGCATTTTGTATTGCGTTAATTGCCATTATGTTTCATACCTTAACATGCATGAATAGATCTAAATGTGTCTATAGACACATCTATAGATGTTTATTACGCATACAATCGGGTATATCGTTTTCTCGAAGGACATCCATACTATTTTACTATAGTCATACAAACTAAGAACTGAATTAGTCGGCTGAAAACATTCACATTCAAACCTTTGGCTGAATTATTCATTACAATTTTCCAATGTAATTTTAATTCAAAATATGTGCTTCGTTGTATATATCACTGCAATATTTGATTGACAAATACAATGGAACTGTCAAATCAGTCTCCACAATAACTTCTGGGTCAATCACCATTGCATTGGAAGTATAATTCCCACATACAATGTCCTTGCGAATAGGGTAACTTTATCTATTGCTGTGCGTGACAAACGCTCCAAGTCTTTAAATTCAAATTCAAATGTAACATTGTGACGCGCCACGTAGCTCTGTGCTCCTGTCCAAATTAGTGGTATAGCTAAAACTATTATACTGCACCTAATAGCCTGATGTAGGTTGATAGCAGCCATTAACTTCGTTTTAATTACAGTATCGTCGTATCCAATCCCCTTTTTCTACTTCATATTTTGACAGTTTGAAATAAAGATCTACTTCTAATCATGTAACGGGTTAAACAACAAGCACTAGTCGGATAGTCAAAGTCACATTCCGATAATTACAACGAATTATCTATAAAAAAGGGAAGAAACTTTGATGTAGCTAGGCATTGAAATTGTTAACATTTCAGTTTATTCCACTACATACTTTTGTTAGAACTAGAAATCAAAGTGATACACTGTACAGAAGTCAGCTATAAAATTGCTGTACTCTAAAGTGGACATTTTACGTTTCATAAATGAGTAAATACATGACTTCTCTTTTAGAATTTTTAATGCGCTTGTTTGATGGACTCCTCTAAGTTTAGTGATTCATTTACCAAGCAATTTAATGAGAAACAAAACTATTTATTTATATTTCAAAGTCTCTATGACTATGTACCGTATACTAAATCTGACCATATATAACAGCTAAACAACTAAGTTTTAAAATTAAGTGTTGGCCACATAAGAACCCTCTCATGCATATAAATCTGCTTTTGGTTTATTTAATTCTGCATCTAATTTCGTGATTCGGTTTGAGCCAGTTGTTTGTGGAGCATCCGAGATATTTTATATTCTGCTCCAGAATCATGCAGTTGGATATAATACACAGGGCGGGATAATAGGCGATCATGTAAATCAATTTATATCTTTTTTTATTTCACATCAACCAAAAGTTATTACCAACTTTAATTAGTATAATGATTTGAAATCCAATTATCCAATAAAAGGTTTAAGGTAGTATGTTTCACAACATCAACAAAACTACAATCTGTCATTTCCACCAAAAAGTTGAAAATTTTTGTAGTAATGAAAATATTTTAACGTCTGAGAAATATTTTTGCTTGCAGTTCTACCAGGTTTCCAACGCGTTCTAAATCATGTATTTGGGACTATGAAAAAAATATAAAAAAAGATTCTGTCGTCTTCAACGGCTGCCCATCGTTAAAATAATTAAGTTGCATAATAATAAACAAAATTGGAATCTTTGGAATATGAGAAAAAAAAATGTTTTTTGCCCATAACTCGCTTTGGTCATAACGAGTTGAAAATCTTAAGAGTTTTTATAGAATACAACTACACTAAAAGCATGTAAATACAATAGTTATATTTTCGTAGTTGTATTTTTAATGTACTCCAAACAATTTTTATAGGATTAATCACACAATAATACGGAGGCAGTATTGGGAATGCTATGTCATTCGTTACACCGAGGCTACTAAGAAACTATTGAAATTCTCTACTTTTGTAGTGGAAATGGATATTATGAGCCCATCTCTAAAACTCGCGTTGGTATATAAGTTTGGCAATTGAAATTCTTTGATACTTTTTACAATACTTCAAGGAAGAATATATGAAGTATATCAATGTACTTGACTTTTGACCACAAAGCACCATCCTAGGCTGCTTTATATCGATGTTACTTACAATGAATTTGACCATAATTCTTCAAACAAAATTGACGGAGGTCGACCAAAACAATTAAGAAAACATTAATGTTATTCCAAAACCGATTGAAAAAATGCTCGTGTTCATTTGATCTGTAAAATGATTGAAAAATATTACAATGGTGGAATCAAAGACTAGTTCTGAATACACTATTTATACCTACCACTTCACCAACAGTCACAATTACACTGTCTGAGACGAATTTCGATAACCAAGTTATCGTCAGAGACTGCAGGTAAACTGTTTACGTTTCGATAACCGAAGGTAGACAGACAGTTTACTTTCGTTGTGAGTGTTGGTGTAGTGCTCGCAGTAAACAGTGTGTTCAGCATGAAAATCGTCAAATTGAACATGAACACAGTAATTCATCGTCAAAAAAATATTTGGAAAATTCAAATTATCAATTTGTTACCGTCATTGAGTTTTGGGAAAAAGCCAGTCTACAATATATACAGCAAGTACATAAAGTACCAATTACAGGAAAATATATTGAATACCATAATATCCTTCATTTCATCGATGAATACAAGCTATTAATAGCATTAACCTAATAGCGTATGAGCCCCCGTTACACCACCTGTTGAAGGTGTCAATATAAAAAGTAACACCCTCTATACTACAAATCTGGCCTTTTTCAACAGTTCACGGGAAATCTTGAGAAAAATGTCAAATATTAAAAACCAAAAATACTTCACTATATTATAGAAGATGGTAAATTTTCAAAGTATTTCTACTGCTAATATGCCACAAAACGATAAAAAAGCGGAATATTAAATTTAAAGTTATCATTAAAATAATGTAATTCACTTTTTTTCACTTTTTGTTATCCTACATGTTATAACGTAGAGAAAAATATAATATAAAATTCCCAAGATTTTTTCAAATATTCTGTATTAATAAATCCAAATACCATATTTTTCAAACTTCAACTGAAATTCTTTTTACTTATGGAAAATGTAGAAGTATATGTTCTGAAACTAGTTGCTAAATTTAGAGAAACTGGCAATGATTGCGATATAAGGATGGAATTTTGTGAAACAGTGACGGCTTTTACAGCAGAATATTTTGCTTCGCTTTATTTGTGAATGTGCGTTTTTTTATTGATGGGTATTCAGAGAAGTTTAACACAAAATCTGGAGAAGCATCAAAATTTTGGGATAATATTCTTGACCATAGTATTCGACCTTTATTAATTGGTGAAAATCCAACTAGTGAGCTCTACCTTGTTCAAAACAATTATAGGCTTCTTAATAACAACTACTTTCCAAAATAAAATTGATATGGCTGAAAACATGATTCTACAAGACGATCATATCATACTATATCAAAGATTTTCTATAGCTAGAGAGTGGCTAGCTGATAGTTTTCCTGATAGTGAAATAGTCGAAGAAGTGTAATTGGGCTATCCAAAATCACAGCCCCAAGATTTTGCAAACGTGAATAGAAGCTGCGTAGGGAGAGTTTTATGCAGAGGTTTCTCGAAATTTTAGAAAATAGTGGACATTTGCAAAATTTAAAAGTCACTTATTATTATTTTTTCGTTGCAAAATACTTGATAGGGAGATTATCTTCTAGGGTTCTAGAAAGAAAGATCAAATATTCACCATTTTGTTATTTTATCGATCCCTCTTTCCATTTATGGATTTAAGAGTCGTGTCTGCTATAACTATCTTAAAAATAAATAAGACATGGCTTTGCATTTTTCTCAATTTTTCAAAGCTTCTATGGAGCCTTCTCTATTAGAGAGTTGTAAGTTTTTAAATCGATACTCTATAACAGTATCTAAGTCACAACATTAAAGCGAATAGATTCCTTGTTAAAAGAAGACGTACCATAAGTCTTAGAAACCCTTACATTATTTATTATCAAGTTTTTTTCGAGATTTGAAAACATTTTTTGATATCAATGTTTTTCACTTGAATAGATTCAGGAAGAGTAAAATACAATGTCCTTTGTGATACCTTGTTTTAATAACAGCGCGATAATAGGGTGGTGTCACTTTGGTAATTTATTTTTGTCTATTTGATGTTCAACTTTTAGTAGGCTGATGATTATTACCAATTGAAATTACTACTACTAATTTTATTTATCCGTTTCATAAAATATGTGTAGACTCTGAAATTACCGATGCGTATTTTGCTTAAGATATATAGTACATGGTAATTTTCATATAGCTATGCTGCAAAATATCCGTAACCAGTGACCGTCTCATCATTCTATATTGGACGTATTCACCAACACCTATCCTATACTGGAAGTTCATAAAGATACATTAGATATTCAGAAAAAAATTGATCGACACCCAGAAGTACGCACTACCTTTGCCACATCCAGCGTGTTAAGCTCTTTTACCTCAAAATATTCCTCAGATACGAGGGTCGCTACTCAAGTTTTGAGATATGGCAACACTGATGTAAATATGTCAAATCTGACGCAGCCATCATAAAGTAAGGCATTTTTAATGATGAAAGTACTCAGAACGTGATATCATACAAGTAATATTTGAGTTGTTCACATAATTGAAACATTCATCTTGGTCATAAATGGAATTAAATGATTATCTATGACTTTTGACGTGGATTAAGCCAACAGCAGTGTGCCGATCAACTCGCTTCGACTTTTTGATGTTTCAAGCCACCGTATTCCTGTGGTTTTCCGAATTCAATCGTGGTCGCACGTCGCTACAGGATTAATTTCGTTGAGGTTGTCCAAAATCGACTGTTGTGCCAAAAAACATCGATTCTATGCGTAAACTGATATTGCAAACTCGTCATGTGACATCTCGTAAGATTAAGGCATACTTGGGCATTAGTACCACTCGCATACATTCAATATTGCTTGAACATTTGCCATCAAAACGATTTGTTCACGTTGGATACCGCATAATTTGGCAATCGCTCAAGAAAAACCTCGTGTCGATTGGTGCAAAGAAATGCTGAAAAAAGTCAATCGCGGCACTTCAAAAAAAGTCTATAAGATCGTGACAGGCGACGAATCATGGGTATATGGGTATGAGCCCAAAACTTCGAAGCAAATGGTCGCCTGTTTTTTAGGAATAACTGGACATGTCGCCAATGTTCCACACAAGCAACGTAGAACGGTTGATTCTGAATGATACACCAGCATTTTTTTGCCAGCAGTATTGAAAAAAATCAAGGAAATCAATTGCAGAAGTCGAATGATTCTTCATCACGACAATGCAAGGTATCACACAAAAACGTTTTTGTAACAGTCAAAGCATCGAATTGATGGATCATCCGCCGTACAGTCCTTTTTTTGGCACCCAATGATCCTCTCTTATTCCGTCAGATCAAAAATAAATTGCGAGGTCAACGTTTTTCTCCAGCTGAAGAAGCAGTTGATGCGTCCAAATCAAAGTTTTGGAGGTACTTCAATCGGAATGGAAGAAATAATTTGACAATTGGTTCAAACGCATACAAAAGTGTATTGATCTTAATGGAGAATATTTTGAAAAAAAATAGAGCTATATCCAATTATAAATATTTGTTTTTATTTGTCTGTTCCATATATCTCAAAACTTAATCACCAAACCCAAATTTAATGGATGAATTACAGACAAATATGCAATACAACGAAATCCTTAATTTATAAATAAAATATATATCGTTTAACAATGAAGTACATTTCTCTTGAGTATTTTTTAATCATATATTTTCACAATGATCACGTATAGCCAGAAGAATACCCGCACAACAATACAAGGCACCGTTTTCAAAATGTATTTTCAAGTAATGTATGGATGGGACTTATAAAGAACAACTTACCCCCATTATCTGTCTCGGCCTTTAATGAAACTAATTACTTGGGGATATCTCACTCAATATTAAACAGAAAATGTGATTCATTCGCGATGATGCTATAATAATTTCATTCGGAACTCTAGGTAATACTTATCTCAACCCATCGATACTTGATATCAGCAATTTGAAGAATAGTATTCAAAGTGTGTGTAATACTATTAAAAATGAGTCGAATAAGAGGAAGAACTAGAAAAATACTTACTTCTGGCTTCAAGTGTCTACTTTGGGTTGTTTCCGAAGCAGGTTGGTAAATTAGCATTCCAGCTTGCTATGTCTATCTACTTAAAAGTTCCCAAGTCTTGGGAATCGAATAAGTTGGCTGGCTCCGATTGGTTCACGTGATTTTTTAAGGGACACCCAGTTTTTTCAATAAGAACTTCTGAAGCTACTAGCTTGGCTCGATCCACGAGCTTTAACCCACATATTGTCAAAAGTTTTTTTGATAATCTAGAATCGGTAATTAAACGGTCCAGTATTCAACCACAAGACATATGGAACATGGACGAAACTGGGGTAACTACGGTGCAAAAACCGGCCAAAGTTGTTGCTAGAAAAGGATTTAAACAAGTTAGTGTCATTACCTCGGCTGAAAGAGACACATTAGTCACCTTAGCTGCTGCTGTTTCGGCAGTTTGCAATTCAGTTCCACCATTCTTTGTTTTTGCCCGGGTTTATTTTAAAGGCTATGTCATACGAGACGAACCAATTGGCTGCAAAGATGGTAGCAATCCCTCAGGCTGGATGACAGAAGAGTTATTTGTTGCTTTTCTAAAACCACGTAAAGTCAACTAAGGAAAATCCATGCCTCTTGCTTTTAGACAACCACAGCTCTCATCTATCCATCGAAGGACTAAACTTTGCAAAAGAAAATGGCATAGTTATGCTAACTTTTCCACCGCACTGTATTCATCGCCTTTAACCCTTGAATAGGTCGGTTTATGGGCCCCTAAAGAAATATATTAATAACACAATGGATCAATGGATGGTAAATCATCCAGGAGACAGCATGACAATTTACGATATCCCTGGAATCATTGCTCAGGCTTTTCCATTGGCAGTTTCACCATCCAATATTGTCACAGGGTATAAAGCCTGCGGGATTTGTCCATTTAACAGAGACATATTTCAAGACCACTATTTTATGCCATCATCCGTCACTGATAGACCACTAGTAACAGTTCCTGACGATGAAATTGTACCTAATGATGAAGTCATAACTTTGGGACCAATGAACCTGCTATGATCCTGCCTGTTATTGATAACCCTTCACTGGCTCAAAATGATAACCCCAATATTAGTGCTCGTGCAATTACACCTGAAAAGATTGTCTACTAACTGCCAGAAGCATTGTCGTAGAATCAAATTCCAATGGAATAAATGGCAATTCCCTAATCAAATAGTTCTTCAAGAACGTCTCTAATATATCCCCGCAAGCCTTGAAACCCGTACCAAAAGCACCTCCGCCTAAGTTACAGCGAGCAGACAAAAGAAAAGGAAAATCAGTAATCCTAACTGATACACCGGAAAAGACTCAGAAGAGAAAAAGAAAGAACAAGATGCAAAGGAAAAAAAAGTATCTAAACGTGTGTTAAGTGAGAAGAAAGAAAAGAAAAACATAACTAAAGGAAATAAATAGATTCAGTGGCAAGATTGCAAACTTTGGGCTCACGAAGCTTGCGCACCTGGACTACCCAATTACATATGCCAAAATTGTGATTCTGAATATTCTGACTAATTTACAGAACTTGTGATCTCACTAAGTTACTAATACAATGTACAAGATTCTATTTTCTAATAAAAAATGATTACTTAATTATGATTAGTGTTTATTTTTGTGAATCGCTTAATTATGTGACTACTTACCCCAAATACTGTGACAACCATCCCTGACCCGGGGTTATGTCATGTAATGTTAGAGAAAAAATCTTTCGTTTCTTTAAAACTAGAATAATTACACTATCCTTGAATATAAAAATGTCATGTCTAAACAAGATAGTTGGAGGTCATTCTATGGAATATGAATCTGCCAAAGTTTTGACAACTACAAGTAACGCCTATTTTTATAACCGAAATTAGCATACCTAACCTATATGCTAATTTTACTTTTAATGAAACAATGAAAAATACGCTTCACGTCACTAGTCTAATATCAGCTTACGCATACTGTGTTCACACGTTTGAGCTTTACTCTTTTATTATTTTTACAGAAAAGTTTTTTTTTATTTACTAATTATCATGGTTAATCATAAGAAACTCAAAGCCATCCGATTTATTCTTAGTGAAAACAAGCCTATTCATTAGCCTTCGACTATATTTTGAATTTTGAATGTGCTGCCATCTGTTCGTTAGTTGCGTAACTTCCGAAATAAATTTGTAGAACTTAGAAACTCACTTGTAGATGGCAGCGGAGTAAATCTCAGAAAGTACCGTTTCATGTAAAGTTCGTGCCGGTTTTGAATGTGAAATTTGTGAATTCCAATGGTCTGTACGATTCGGAAAACTTGTGAACTGAAGGTAAATATTTTTTCTTACTATTCTTCTTGTTGGGGCAACCGAAACGTAAATCGAGTTTTTTGGGATTATGGTGGGGTTCGGGTGAAGATATGAGTGCAGAAGTTAATAAAAGAGGGATGCAAATATAGTTGGCCAAAAAATATGCCTAGTTTGTGGTGAATTCGGGAAAAATAATAAAATCTGGTTAAGATGTATCTTTTGCGGGAATTCGTCACATAAAGATTGCGCGGCAGTGGAAAAACAAGAGTTTTGTTTGTGACTATTGCGTTTGAACAAAAAGACAGGGGAAATAATAGCCCCACGTCCCCATTACCCAGCCACATGACCATTCCTGTTTTTGACTTTTATGTTGTGTTGTTATTTGAAATATTAATATAGAATATATTTGTATAGAATATTAAAGAGAATATTTTCATGTCTACTGTATTTTTTTAAAATTTTATAGAGAAAAATTGGGGGCTGCAATAGCAATAAGCTTAGGGGGGCCCCATTACCCCGACTTCCCCTAACCAGTGTGAGACACACGTGTTTATAACTTTCTTTTCAGGAAAACTCGATTTGTAAATTCGCGATGTTTATATTACTTATGCGGTAAAGTTTACAAGTAGGCTCTTTATAAATTGAGATCAAAAGATATGACTCCAAAAGGACGGTGATAAAATTGACTTTTCAATTTAATACCTAATTTTAGGTCACAGTAGACTTATTTCTTCAATTTCCTATTTCTTAGACCTTTTGATATATTAATGCATCTAAATGCTATTGATTTTAGTTCTCTCCTGTTTCAAAAAAATTTTTTTTATAGTTGTTAAGAGAAAGATAAATTTTGACGTTTCGACTTTTCTTTAAGTCTTTATCAAAATATGATATCGATAGATACTGACAATTTGCTTATTTATATTGATCTATAGGTCACTTTCATTATGAATATCAAAATAAGGATAAAAAAGATCTAAATAATTTAAGTAAAATTTATAGCTCTATTTAGTAAATTCTAATAAATTTAATATATTTGAGATGTGGAAACCAAAGAATAATTAATTTTTCTTATAGGAATATATATATATATATATATATATATATATATATATATAACATATATATATATATATATATATATATATATATAGGAGTTGAAATTAGCCTTTTTAATAAGTTCAATTCAGCTATTGATATTTCGTTTATTACTTTTTTAATGCGTTATTTCGTGCCTCATCGTATGGTTGGTCGATTTTGAACGTATCCCTTGTCCAGAAAAGTACATGGGATATAAATTGTGAAGCCGTATCTATATTATAATAGTGGTGTTAGCTCCAAATGTCAACGGTCTTCGTATATGAAGTTGGCCTATCCTTTTTATAATAAAATCTGGTTATGGCAGTCTTCTACTCGAATTCACTAGCAATATCTAAGTCGTATAAACTTACATGTGCAACATGTAACGCAATTGGTGTGGACGGTGGTTACACAATTGCAGCGACGTTGCATTCTGTGAGTGGTGGAGATCCAACAGCAGCTATTAAAGGAATGTTTAGTTGAAAGGTGAACGCAAGAGTAAGTGCCCATGTTACGCTTACAAATTAACTATTACCTACCAAATTATTTTAATTATGGAAAAGTGGGATGGATAAATAACTCTATTATCAATTTTATTGACTGAGTTGTTACTCTTTGTAACAAATTTCCAAAATCTATATTAGACACACGCACAACTTCTTATGGACCGCCCAACTCCTGTGATTTTAAATCTAATAGCAAATCGGCTTCGGTTCGTTTTGCAAATAACTTAGTCCTTTAATATCCACGTAATTTTCTTGCAATAGTTGATTCTTGTATTATCATAAAAGCCTCTACGACCTGATGATAATGCAGCATTGGTTCCATGTTCAACAAAAAGCAGAAAAGGACTAGAAAGGAATTGTGCGCTGATTTGCCTCATTAAATACTTTAAATCATTTATACTGCATAACACATTACATGAATACTAAACTTTAAATTATATCACAGTTTCAAGTTCGGAAATTGATTTAAATTATTTTTCTTTAATATTAAGCACAGTACATTGATATTACCGTAAGATCTACTGTATTATCGCTGAAAATCAAAAATAAAATGTTCAAAACACACCAAAATAATATTTCTATAACGGCAGGTGATATCAAATATTAGTAAACAAGTTGACATAACCAAAAAACAGTGAAGATGAAGTGAATGTTGATTTTTTTTTATTGTACAAGTACGTCCATAAATAGTTCAAACAAACTGTTGTATTGAATTTTTGGAATTCCAAAAGAGGGAACCCCTGCGTCTATATCATGGAACATTTGATATAGGTGGGTTTAGTAAATCAGGTAAATCAGGTAACAATTAAGAATTAGTCCTGTTGTTGGTAAAACGCATCCCTGTGATATCATTTACTATTCAAATTCAGCCCTACATGATGTAATGCCACATAACTAAACATAACATGGTCATGGAATTAATTTTTTATGCTTGGTTGAGAGAACAATTACCAATAAACTTATTTGACTTCACACAATCTCAGAAGCCTACTTTTTACTGTGTAGTACTACTTTGCAAAGAGATTATATTGTTCTTGTTACTAATGCCACAATCAATCTATGACCCATAATTGATCCAAATTGATCCAGATTAATCGGATTCCTTATGTTTTGTATCTATATTTTTAATTGGAAATTTAGTAAATGAAGATCCAAATTTGGAATAAATGGATTATATTTAATCATGAAAAAAGATTTGTGTCACACCTATTCAAATGACGGCCAAGTTTTTTCGAAAAATATTAATATTAATTAATTTAAATATTATTATTTAGAAGTACATTGAATAAAATAGGTAATACATACTAGTATACAGAATTTTCATTTGTCTCTTTCATACATTTTGATATACTTGCTAAAAAAATCATCATAATCACAGTTAATAACATAAAATAAAGCACTATATAAACTATAACTATAAAACTAATGTGTGAAAAAACTACCGTAATTTAGGCACAAAACGTAACACCTTAAACAAAAAACAATACAAGAAAAGCTAGCACGGGTATATAGGAGAAAATCAATTGTTGACACCTCAGCCTCTATTCTGACCTAGCTTTCTTAGATTGATCTATTCAAGAATTCAAGAAAGAAAAACAAGAGAAGAAGAAGAAACTTCGCCACCCATTTTATTGGTCCTTTATAAAACTTCTCCGGGGAATGGACAAGTTACGTTATGATAATTTTATTTTCATTTATTTAATACGCTATTAATGACGTAAACGTACATATATCTTTTGTAAAGTAATATCTTTGACATTTATTTTAATATAATTTGCTACCAATCATATTCACCATTAATCACAAACACAGGACTAAAAAATGCAGTATAACGGAGCTAAATAAAATCAGCTAGACACATTTTAATTCACCAGTCACTTGTAAGCTATTAGGGGTTATAGTGGCTGGCTGGCGCCAGCGTGGGGATTACGTGATTGCGATGCAGCGCTGAAAAGCTGAATATGTTCAACTTCTGATTGCGACTACTAAACACTAGCCCGCTGGCATTCATCAGTCGCTGGTAATGCTTGCTGACAATGATCGCGTTCAGCGGACGAAACCATTGTGCAACTGTTGTATAACCCTAGCGGAATCGTTCGATGACACATACGCTACAAACTCAACACGCTCCGGAGCGGACGCCATGTTTCGGAGCACTTTTAATATGTGCTACTAGGTAGCGGTAGCGGAGGAGAAAATTTATTGAATCGATTGTTCTGTAACTCTTGTTAAGTTCAATGAAAGCAACCAAAATAGCCTCTATTTCGAAAATATATCCGTCATAAACTAACAAGACACATAAAAAAAGAAGTGTTGACAGCGAACGCTCAACATGTTCCCGATTGTAACCGTTACCGATAGGTAGTAATAGCGCTATATCCTACGTCCGCTGAATGTGACCAATATTATCAGCAGCAGCTAGAGAGAAGCGGCTGCTAAACAGTCTTGTGTGATCGCGGCTTCAAACCAAAAATACGAATCCGTACTATTGACTTTATTTCGAATACGTAGTTGTACTGAATAATATTCGGATGCATACATATTTGAACTCAATAAATACTTCAATTTTATTCTTATATCACTTTTGACTTCAATCAGAATAGACTATTGTCAGATGACTATCTAATGGTGCATCTTCTCGAGAAGTGTTCTTTGAAAGGTGAAGACGTTAACTTGTCGCAGAGTATCTTCAAACTTAAAGCTATACTAATATCCTTGCTTAAAGCTTCTTTGCACACAATTTGATACCATTTAGATTTATTATCACATTTAATTCTCTGTCATTTGCCAAAATTTACATAATTTAGTTTAAAATAAACGAATAGTTTTTAGACTATCATCAGATAGAATAACCACACTGTAGTATATTCTCAACATTATATAAAGTGTATTATTTCAAATACTAGAAATCACTTTTTCATTATGCTTCAATTACTCAAGTCGATCGTTGCAGAGGCATCTATAGACACTTATTAAGATTGCGTAGTTGCCATAGAAGTATTCTATAATAGTGAGAAAATTAAAAATACTTTTTTAATCCATGGTAATAATGTATACACACTAGACTTTACTATAATACTTGAATACTGAAGTTGGTATTACCTTATAAAAATGAATATTATAATGAATAATTCAATTAATACCCAAAGATTTTGAAGATCTACCAAATTTTGATCAGGTCAACGACACAATGATTGTTGCTGGTCTGGCTTTGCTTCTAATCGAAGTTCTTCCAGTTGCGATTTTATCTGTCAACAAAACGTTTGCGCTAACGCAGCTATGTGAAGACAGGAATATTCCGACTGGCCATTGCCAGATTTCTATCAAAATCGGTGAACTTGATATAATAATAGAGCTCACATACTCTGAGCTACATTTGAGTTTTGACGTATTTAATAGCTATTCGTATATAAGATAGTTAAAATAAAATTGAACATGAAATATTACAGAAAGAATATTCTAGACAACAAAAATGTATTGAAATAAAGCTTTGGATATTTAATTCTGAACAAAACATAATCTTTCAAATTCATATCTCTTCAAAACCAATAGGCTAAGGCTATTTATTTTTGTTTGATAACACTCGGTTAATAATTGCGTTATAAATAAGATATAAGTTTGGAGAAAATGAAATCTCATCAAAATTCTCATTATTTGTATTGCTATCAATTATTTAAAACAAAAAAATATAATCGCAACAAAACAGGCTGATCCTTCACCATAGCAGGAAATTTAAATCAATATCCGATTATATTTTTAAAAGTGTGGACTCGGCAACAGTGTCTTGTCTCATGGCTCCCTTTTTGATCCCCTCCACTACGTGTTCTGTCACGGATATTGTTGGGTGGTGTTCTACATAATAAACATTAATGTTGGTTTCCTGTGAACTTTTAATTAATAAATTGATATGCGGTTGAAGTTATTTGTAAACATAAAATCTTATTTATAATGTATCGACCAAATGTAAATCATAGTGTAAAATGATTGTGAACTAATAATTAACGATCCCGGTGTGAATGTTTGTTCTGTAATGGGGATGGGCTATACCTTTGTTTATATTGTTTTTGCTATATGCGAAATATTCGCTCAAGATTCTACAACAGATTACTCAACTACTATTAATAATTTCGAATCAGATTATAAGAAAATTTTAAGCAATTCTACCAATAATGTAACTGTTACAGTCCCAGATAAGCCGAGAAACTTAACCATTTTGGACTATACTTCTAACAGCATATATTTACAATGGGCTAATCCTCTGAAAAAGAATGGAGTTATTGAGGGTTACAGAGTATATTACATGAATAACAACTTTACTGAAGTTCAACCTGATAAAATACCCTACAATGAACCATTAATTTACTACAATTTAACTAGACTGAGTAAGTATAAATTGTATTATTTCATTTATAAGCTTTTTCAGGAGACCTTCAAAAATGAAAAGTGAGGTAATCCTCAAATTATAACACATTCTGATCAACATTTATGCAAAGTAAATGGCATATTTTACTAAAAACTAGACAGCTTATTTGACGTCAATTTATTTTGTATATGATCATAATTTCATGTTGCTATATTTTGTTAATGAAAACCTCATCGTTCTATAAGATTCCTCTCCTTTACAAATCAATCATTTGAAAGTTCAGTAAAACATTGATAAACTAAACACGACCTCATTGAACTCATAACCTAAAAAAGCTATTGCTTCATTTCTGAAAAAAAATAATTTTATAACAAAAAAGATATTTCCTCACATGTTTCTACAAATAAGTCTATTGGAATTGGTTTATTCTGAAACAAAATAAAGGAAAACGATAAGAGACAACAAAATATGTAAAGTAAATATTGTGTAAATAATGATTTTATATTTAACACTGTTTTTGCTAATACTAATTATTTCAATATTTGATTACCCCTGAATATGATAATATGGTTATTCATGGTAATGTCAGTCAATCAGTCAAAAAGTGCTAATGTTATGGAAGTGTGTGCAATGAGAAATAAAACACTAACTTTGCTATTCTTTAATGACAATAAAATGCTGTTTTACTGTATAAGGTAGTAGAGACATTATTTAATAGATAAATTGATTATTAAATATGCATATATTTAACAAGCAACATGGTCTTTTTTTATAAGCAGACCAAACTAAGTTTTTCTAAATATGATAAATCTATTATTACCTGCAATTTATTTATTCAGTTACTATGAAATGGATAATGGATAATATACCTAGATGATTCAATAGTTTTTAGATAGGGACTTCATTTTGGAATTCTTAATTTTTTATTCATGTTACATTTCTATTTATAAAAATGATTATGAGTGCTGTGTCAAATAATTCAATGAAGACCTGTCATTATTAGTATAATATAATTATGGTATAGTAATAGCAGGGTTTTATATTAGCAAATGATTTCTCAAAAAGTAGTATCTATTATAGAATACATTACAAATTATGCTTAATAATTGATCTCGAGTGCCAAATGTTGTCATTGTTTTATAACTCAAATGAATATTTTGTATTTAGACTCAAAATACTTGAATTTTAGCCAAATTGCATTAAATCTATTTTATGGGCTAAACATATAGTTATGAAATTAAATTAGTTATGTTATTGAGTAGTATTTATAAAATATGTATTTTACAAGATACATAATGTGTTTATACAAAAGTTTTGAATATAACATTTGTCAAGTGCAAAATATATACAATTTTACCTAATTTATATATCAGCCAACCCTTTAGTTCATTATAAAATTATCAAAAAAAACACCAAAATGATTCAAAATCTAATACAGAAAACCATCAATGTTTCACATATTTTATCTGAAAAGAATAACTTTATATTATCAATTTACTAGAGATAAAAAAGTGGTCTACAAAACTTCCATTCATTCAATTTTGGCTCAACCTTCATCAAGGAATCCTTCATTGTTGACATGTGTATTAATTTATTCTGTAATTAAACACATTACCTATTGAATGTCACTATATATTTTATTGCTTATAACTTAGCTTAAGCATAAAATTAATAGTAATGAGAAAATTGTACATTATGACTTTCTTCTTTTTAATTCATGCTCAACAATAATAATTTTCATTAAAATTTCAGGCTCATAACATTTTGTAAAAAAAATCAGTTAGTTAGATTTTTATATTTGTACAATATATGAAATTGTTTAGCATTTGTTAGTTGTAGTTTTTATGTAAAATATAAACAATTGAATAATGTTCAACCAATAAATAAAATACAAATTTATTTCATTATATATGTCGAGTTGTATTTTTTTTTAGAACCTATGACTGAATACACAATTTTTGTGAAAGCTTTTACACAAAAGCATGAAGGCTACTCTTCAGACTCTCAAATAGCTGTTACAGATATAAGTGGCCCGAGCCCTCCAAAGATTCTAAACTTGTCTTGCCAGGCTAATGAGACCATTTACATACAGTGGGAGAGACCTTCTAGTTTTTACTACTCAATAGACTATTACTATGTATATATAAATTTAGGAAATACACTTTATGATAACATAACCATTCCAACTACTAAGGACCATTTAGAAACAACAGTAAGTATTGAATTTCAGTCTTCTGGCACAATGATTCCTTAAACATAGCAAATATTACATCATACTAAATACATGGTTTACTACCCTTATGGCAATACTCACAATTATGCTATTTATCTTCTATCTCTGATGACAAAACTTTGTTATTAAAATGTCCTTCAGATATTGAGTGTTTTCTAGTGATACTATGAATATCACCAATGATTCCAGAAATTCCAAATTTATAAATAGCTTCAGTTCAATATCAATTTGCTGTAATATTCCCAACGTATCATAGAAAAAATGTTTCAGTATACTCGAAAAAATGTTACTCCAAATGCAGACTACAAAATACAAATCCAAGCTTCAACTAGAAGCAACCGAACACACCGACTAGTAATGGGAAAGATGTCAGTTCCATCACATATTTATATCTCTAGAAACTGTGATAAAGTTGTTGATTACTTGTCTCATACTACGAACGAACTAGGAGCTGGTATACTAGCAGGAGTTCTTTGTGCATCACTGGCTTTACTGGTAGCAGGCTTAGGATTTCTTATTTGGAGGTAAGTTTTTGTAAATAATTTTTCAGCATATAGCTTCTGATAATTGTTCTAAAAAGCAATAAGTTCTATTCTGCATAATATTTCACTTGATTATTATTATCTACAACCCTTTGAAAGTAAAAAATTTATAAGCTTAGCTCAGATGATTGATTATACAACCATTTACAATTAACTTTAAAAAATATGTTAAACTGAAAGATTTTTGGATCGTAGCTGTAATAGATAAATAATATTCTTTAATTAAGTACTATTTATCCAGTGGTACCCTATAGCAGTCATTTGCGGCAACGTTAATTAACTATAAGATATTATTCTTTTAAATGAATCAAGGTATGCAAATCTGAATTTTAATACCTTTATTTAAAAA
Organism: Diorhabda sublineata; assembly: GCF_026230105.1. NCBI lineage: Eukaryota > Metazoa > Arthropoda > Insecta > Coleoptera > Chrysomelidae > Diorhabda > Diorhabda sublineata. The sequence goes on from NC_079485.1 coordinate 35,728,866, forward strand.
AAAAAAGAAGAAAAAGTTTGATCAGGCAAGAGCTTGAATAATCTAGATAAAAACATGGAAATCTTAAATTCTATATAAGCATTTTAATAGATTTTATGAATCTTGTGTTGCCATCAATTTACTGCAAATGTAAAATGTTATTAACTGTTTGATTTCAGGTATTCTCTTACCTGGCTTACATTTGGTAGGGAATTATATATAAAAAAATACTCATTTATTTGTTATTGATATTTATGAGTAAAATGATAGGTCCCTACAAGTCCCTTTTTCCATGTTTTATCTGTAAAGTCCCTTTTTTTGAAAATGTTGTGTGCTAAAAGCCCTGTAGTTGGAAAGAACATAATTATAAAATTTGGAGAATATATTGAGAAAATTTCATTTTTGATCTAAAGAGTGTTACTTTTTTATTTTTCCATGTTTTTGAATTTGTTCATGGCCTGTCAGAAAAATATAGGTGCTTCAAAAAATAGCTTGCAATATTTTGAATCATCTTATCCTGCAAAGGCAACATTTGATATTAAAGTAAACAATTATTCAAATTCAAATATTCACTACAAGGCCTCAATTCTGAGTAGTCTGTTTTTCTTCTTACAAATAGAATCAAATTATTTGTTCAGCAATACCTTAACAAAATGATATAACTATAAAGCTGTATTAAAGTTTTAGTTCATTCAATGAATGAAAAAACCTATCAACTATATTTAGGATGTTGGATATTTATTAACCTTAGAATAATATGAATTCATGTTAAGAAAGGTGTTTGAAATTACATTGTGATATTGTTTTCTTGGAATTAGTATTTTTATTTAAAAACTAATTTCCAAATACTCTGTAGTCATTTTTAGTAGATCGGGGTAAAACAGTATATAATCAAAAAAATATATTTATTTGTCTTGTATATAATCCAAAATTGAACGTTGTAGAATTTGTATTTCATATATTTATTTTAAGTTGAATATTACATTTCTATGTGATATGTGATTGTAGTATGACTAAAAAAATAAAATATTAATCTCATATCGTAATATTATAGTTATGTAAAACTCAACTGCCACGATTCTATAATACAATTTATAACTGTCAATTGTATGTTTATATATTAAAATGAAGGCAAGGTGTGTGGTTTGAATTGATTCTCTCTGTTGTATTTTAATTTGTCAGCTTTATATGATTTTAATATTAGGACTCAAATACGAGCAACAGACTTCTTAATTAAATTGGAGGAGCAGATTATCAAATCATATAAATATAGTATAGAGGTTCTGCTCCGAGAGCGGAAATATAGAGCATATCGGCCCCAAATCCTTAACAGTGTGTGCCACCTGCTTACTGAAAGTAACAAATAAGGATAGTCATCATAATTCCCACCTTATCAATGTCAATGGATACAGCAACAGTTTTAATCTTATCAGTTCTATGAACATATCCTTATCTTCTTATCTTAAAACAAAACAATCAATTAATCAGGGCTAATAAAGTATTAGGCAGATAACATCCCTTTACTATACATAAGTATAAAATGCAAGCAGTGAGAACGATATTGCAAAAAAACTTAATAGAGATATACGAAAGAATCAGGTAAATTTTACATATGCATATTTTTTGAATGAATAGGAAATAACTTGAAGCAATAAAAAATGTTTATTCAATATTATATCATTGGTATTTATGACGTGTTTTATGTTCATGACAAATTATTTCACGGATTAAGATTTTTAACAGTGATTTTATATTTTCCCCACATTTAAATATCTATCGTTATTATTTGTTGGATGTTCTCACAGAAGTCGAAAATTAATCTCATACACCTGTTTTGGAAATGTTGAAAAGATTAAGGTAAAATAAAAATTGAAGATTCGAACGTAGGATTTTCAGCTCTCTTTGGTATTTTAATACAATATTTCACTTTTAAAATACAGTTAATTATTTAATTTATTTTCCAGAAAATGTTTTCGTGCTCCATATTACTACTTAGACAATCCTCAATGCTCTGCTGCAGCTTTAGACTGGAATATTACCCCTGAACCTACTGCTGATTACACTGGACCAATACCAGTATCACTTTTCAGCAGGCACGTACAAGAACTACATGCTGATGGTGATATCGGATTCAGCAAAGAATATGAAAGCATTCAGAACGAAGCATCTAATGAAATTAACAGCTCTGAACATTCACAGCATCCAGACAACAAACCGAAGAATAGATATTTGAATATAATTGCTTGTAAGTATCACATTAAATCATTGTTCTAATTTGTATTGAATCTGTTGTCGGTGTAGATCAACATATTCTGTAAATGCCGCTTGACATGATACAATACAACGTGCAATGCATAGCAAAACGCAATATTTCTCGATAAAAAGCATGTGCAAATGAAGTTCATCTGATTGTTTCATTCAAGATTTTGACATTATTGGTTTTGTGCCATTTTTGTTGCGTGCAAGTTGAAATCTGGTTACTTTTGGCTTAATAGGTCAGCTGAATTTCGTGAAACAGCTTTGTTATTTTCATTGTTAAACTAGGTACAAAATGTTAGATAAAATTTGAGGTTAGGAATTTGTTTACATCTACTGTTTACAGAGACTTGCATGCAATTTCTTGTACATTGTATTGCATTATGTCAAACGGCTTTAAGTTATACATTTATGTTTGACTGAACTATCAATATTTTTAATCTTTTACTTGTAAAAACGTCACCACGACATTAAATCTATATACTTTATATTTGATTCAGGAGTTTATTACTGTTGGTAACTATAAACTTCTCTCCTATTGTTGTCACTTTGTCAAAGTGTCATAATGTCTTATAACCTTACATTGTTATAATTGTTTAGGAAGAATATTTAAATTGTTTGACATCCATTCTATTAGTCACCACTATCTTTCAAACTCTATATAATCAATGCCAAACAAATTTAATGAAAAGAAATTGCACAAGCTCTAGTAGAGTTTAGGCAAATACTTATAATCGTTTTTCGGCTCAAAAAAGGTTTCTGGACAAAAAAATTCAGTTCTTTGATATTGCAGAGTTGTGGAGATAGCCTTCTTTGCTCCATTCTCCTATATTATATTAATATTCCAAATTTACCATTGCTGTAACCTCCTAAATTATGGTACAGCTAACAGAACAAGAAAATGCCAATGGGCTAAAACCAAAGTATTTGGAAAAAAAAGAACTAAGGAGTAAATAGGGTACTTGCATTTTTTAAAAAGTATTCATTGTTTTGCTTATGTTATAAGTTCTTGATATGAAATAATGTTAGAAAGTAAAATATTTAATAAAAAGTGAAAAAATAATATCTAAATATTCCATTAAAAATCGCAAAAATGTCAAATTTTTACGACATATGAAAACGATACTTGGTTTTCAGTTGTGACGTCATAGGTTCAATATAAACATTGAGCAGTTATAATTCAGTTTTTATTTATCAGTTACGTATAAATGAAACATTTTTCTATATATAAGAATAAAGTGAATAAACCTTTTATAGGTTAAGCTCTTACGTTATTAAATAATCACGTTAAAAATTAAAAGCATAATAATTTTAATTTCTACAAAATATTGAAATAAGTTAAATTTGAATCTTACTTACATTAAAATGATCTGGCAGAATCGTCAAAACGACCAACACTTCCAAACCATTTTTGTTATATATTCGAATTTCTTGGCATCATAAAAAACTTCAACAGGTGTTTTAGTCGAGGTATTTTTACATCCTGGCGCAAAACTCGATTTATATACCATTTTTCAGATTAATCAAGTTTAATAATAACGCTTATTTTAGAATAATTGACAGAATAACTGTCGTATTGGCTTTGTATCATATGTTAAGAATTTATTTTATATATATATATATATATATATATATATATATATATATGACGTTACACAATGAGGCGGCCGCACTGAAATGTTTAAACTACCTACAAATTTTTTTTAATTTTCATTCATTTTTTTGTCTATAAATATTGAACAAAGAATAGAAAAAATATAATAGAAGTTGTATATAGACTATCCAAAACTATTTTTTCTCAAACCATGCAAGTACCCTAGTAAACATGTTGGATACCGCATAATTTGACAATCGCTAAAAAAACTCATGCTGAAAAACTTCAATGAATGTGCTTCAAAAGACGTCTATAAGATCGCGACAGGCGACGAATCATGGTTATATGAACCTGAAACTAAACAACAACCGACTGTATAGGCCTTTTAAGACGAGTATTTTTAATAAAAGCTCTTAGGTTGCTTCACTTTTTTCGGCCATTCCCAAAATTATCATCATATTTCAAGCAATCTACACAAAACTTTGAACAAACATAAACCTAAACCACATGAACCACATTCAGTTTTTGAATTTTTCACAAACAGATGGACAGAACTTTGTTTTATATATAGTTATTATCACACTTGTTTGTAGACGATCACTCCCGTGTCCACTTACTGACAATGAAAGGCCAGAAGATTTCCACTTACATTAATGCTAATTACATCGATGGATTCCAAATGAACAGAGCGTACATTGGAACACAAGGACCTCTACCTTCAACTTTCGACTGTTTCTGGAGAATGGTGTGGGAACAAAGAGTTACCATTATTGTGATGATTACCAACCTGGTTGAAAGAGGACGGGTAAATTTGTATTTATTTCATTTAGTATAGAGTTATGCAATTTTTATGTGGTAACAAATTTTGTGCAACAATTGCTGCTTACATTATTTGATTCTTAATTTTAGGTTGCCTTGAGCATAGAAATTAAGAAATTTCGACTATAACTCACCTAATTTACAAATACAACACATACTAAAAGCCGAAAATTGAATTTGAGGCACACATCTAAATTAAGTGTATCTGATCCAAATTTATTACATGAATTGACATCTTTCAACATTCTGATAAACTTATATCTAATATTATGTAATAATTTCTTGTCTATTGCTTCTTTTATTTTGTTACATTACCATTTAAATATATTCTTTACATAACTGCTTTAATTGTTCAGAAGAGCAATTTAACCAACTGTCAAAATGAGTGTAATAATTGTTCCATACAGCAATCTAACAAACTGTCAAAATGAGCTGATACTCCTTTAAAAATGGCCGCCGTGGGGCAAGCAAATGATTTTGCCATAAGCTTCTGTGTGTAGATTTACTTGCTTTGTGAAGTCGTTCCTTGGTTTTTAGACCTCATTATTTTCAGTTTTACTACGAAAGGCCTTCTTAAAGAAGTGCGAAATTTCCTCCTGTGAATTTGGTGTTTTTTTTTCCGACTATGCAGTGTTAGATCACAACTACTTCCAGTACCCGTTGAAATTAAGGCCTGGCATAACAATATTTAGTTAGTTCGTTGATTTGAATCAAATATATGAGGTATAAAACACCTATAACTTTGAACATTCAGAGAGCACCTACAGGATTTCTATTACATTCTTATTCGTTTATATTATCACTAAACAAATATAACACAGATCTAAACGAGTTTTAATTATTCATTGAAAATTTCATTTAAGCTGGGAAGAATTTTGCTGTGTAGTAAACTGTAGTACTATTTTGAAAAGTGACCCTTAACTTCACTTTGTACTCAAGGGGGTAAAGATACAATTCTATTAGATGATATTGTTCCAGTTTCTACTGTCCTAATCAATCTCTGTCTCCCAATTGTACTAATCAGTTTCTTTATATTTTGTATCTGTTTCTAATTGGAAATTTGGTGGATAAAGGTCTACATTTTTTCGTGGAATAAATAGATTATCTTCAATCATGAAAAAAGATTTATGTCACAACTGTTTAAATGACGCCACAAGTTTTTTTGAAAAATATTAATACTTAAAAGAATATTGAATAAAATAGTATATACATATATATAGAACCTTTACTTGTTTTATTACATACATTTATATGTACTAAAAAATCATCTTCACAGTTAATAAAATAGGTATAAAATATACCACTATATAAACATATTTTATCACAGTCGTAGGCCAACTGCACCTAAAGTATTTTTCTTTATACCTTTTAGTTGCCGCTGAATCATCACTTTTTAATCTTAAAAAATACTCACTCATGTTTGAAAAACTCAACATTTAATATTTATACTTGAACGCAACAGTTAAAAGTAATGTCCAAAAAAACTATCGTAATTTAGGCAAAACAAACACAAACGTTCTAAATTTTGTATTTTGCTTAAAAGCTTACTTGCTGATTCAGTTTCAGCTTTATTAGTTCCACTGAAATAGATATAGAAGGTATCTATGAAGCCCTCTCAACGCCATAAAACAATAAAAACAACTCTCACCACAAAAAAAATCAGGAAAACCTAACAGGGGTACATACAGGAAAAAGGATTATGTACCCCACGGCCACTATTCTGACGTAGATCAGCTGAATTCTTAGATTGCTCTATTTGAAATATGCAATTTATTTATCATCAATTGTAATATTTTTCATGCAATTCTTAATATTTGTTGTTTTCAGAGGAAATGTGATATGTACTGGCCAAAAGAAGGTACTGAAACATATGGAGTCATTCAAGTGAAATTGGTTAAAGAAGATATTATGGCAACTTACACAGTTAGAACTCTTTCAATTCGCCACCTTAGAGTCAATGTAATTATATATAAGCTAATTAATTATGAAATTAAAATATAAGACGGAAATATTTTCTAGGTTAAGAATAAGAAAAATTCACTTGCTGAGAAACTTGTTTATCAATATCACTATACCAACTGGCCAGATCATGGTACACCAGATCATCCATTGCCTGTCATCCATTTTGTAAAGAAGTCATCTGCAGCCAATTCACAGGATAGTGGACCAATTGTTGTACATTGCAGGTAGTTACTTATTGTAGAACTTGTTGTTATTCAGTAATTTTGTTTTATTAGATTTATGATTTTCACATTTTATATGAAAATTTGTAGTGCTGGAGTTGGAAGAACAGGAACCTATATTGTGTTAGACGCCATGCTTAGGCAAATTAGAGCCAGAGGGGAGGTCAATATTTTTGGATTCTTAAAACACATTCGTGCACAACGAAATTTTTTGGTACAGACAGAAGAACAATACATTTTTATTCATGATGCATTAGTGGAAGCTATTGAATGTGGAGAAACTAACATTTGCAGAGAAACTTTTCCTAGATACGTATCTGTTCTTCAAAATACTAATACTGATGAAAAAGATGAATTATGGAAACCTCTTGATGTACAGTTCAGAGTACGTATTGAACCATTATTACACTTCAACAAGGTTTCTATTAATACAAAATCTAAAACATTTTGGTAGATACTGAAAGAAGAGAAATATGAAAATTCAAAAGTTTTGATAGACAGATTTTAAAAAATTAAAAAATTTTTGTTTCTAACATATTCTAATCTTCTAGTAAATATTCAATTGCATTATTTCTTACGAATTTGTCCCCACCATTCAGTGAAAAAAAAAATTAAATCAACTCACTCAGTCATGTAAATCTAAATGGATGAAAATATTCCATTCCACCCACATTCCATTTTTTTACAAATCATACAATATCAACACAAATTCTTCAGTGAAACATTTCATATTATAATAAATGTTCTCACATTATTTTCCTTTATTCACAGCTTGTCTTGTTTACTTCTGATTTTACCATTTTTTCGTTAATATTCTATATTTTCAAATCAAATAACTGTATAATACAATTTCAATTCAATCTATAATTATTTTGTGTATACATAGTGAAGTCATTTGTATAAAATAATTCTATTTTCTGTTTGAATGTTTGTAAAGAGTTATATAAAAATAGTTGAGACATGAACAGAATACAACCTAAAACTCCTCAGCAAAAATGTATATTTTCTATGTTTAAAGCAAGAAAATTACAACATAAATGTGAAATTAAAACGAATATAAAGTGGTATACTTATTAATTTAAACAATTATTGTGAAAAATACAGATATTTAACAAAAAATGTGTGGGAAGATTGAAAAAATTTCTAAAAATCAATTAAAGGGGTTATTTTAATAGCACACAATTCCTCCTCTGATATCAATTATAGCTTAATAGTGTCTGGGCCTATTTCTGATTTCCTTTTGAACAAGAGTTTTTATATTTTAATGAATCTAAGAAATAGCTCATGCCTCAATCATGATACAGATTAATGAAGTTCATAAGCGACTATCACATCCCAAAGATGCTCTAAGTTGTCTGTTTATTGAAGCATTGTTTATTTCTTTTTGATAGCGCCTTGCAAAATCTTGACGCGAAGCGTGGTGTAAAAATTGGACCTGATATGCTTCAGTCATTTACCCCAGACCTGGTTTTCTGCAGTTTTTTCCCGGCTCTTGGAACCTTACTAATGCTTTAGATATCACTGACTGTGCCATTTGTGAAAAGTTTTCTCCAGGCAATATAATAATTGCAGCCCCGCTCTTTGCAGGCAAGATTATGATTGAGTAAATGTAGCATGTTAAGTATAACAATAAAAAGTATTGATAAGTTTTCATAACTTTACTTTAGGTGGAAATATTGGTCAGTAACAAAACTGATCTCATCAAACAAGACTAAAGTTCTTTCTTTCTGTCCTTAATTATAGCCAAATAAAAAAGTATACGTCAATTTTGCTGGGGAGTGTATATACTTGGTTATTACCATTAGTTTATTATCAATTTTTTTATTTACAGTTGGTTACAAGTTTTGTTTGCAAAGATTTTCATCTAGTCTCTGCTAACAAACCCGTAAACCAGCCAAAGAATAGATGCGCAGTTATTTTACCAGTTGAAAGCTCCCGAGTTCATTTAACTCCAAAACCCGGTGAAGATGGCTCTGATTACATAAACGCTAGTTGGCTCCAAGGTTTCCACAGTCTTCGCGAATTTATCATCACTCAACATCCATTTAAACACACTGTACATGATTTCTGGCAGATGATCTGGGATCACAGCGCTCATCTAATTGTAATGATTAGTTTTATTGACAATTCCGAATATGAAGTATTCTGGCCAGTAGGTGATGAAATTATAGAAACGGATACATACACTTGCAAACAAACTAATGAGGTTACCACATCTACATACTATTTGAGAGAATTTCTAATGAAATCCGTTCAGGATGATTATGAAATACCAGTAAAAATGCTTCACTGTTTAAATTGGCCTCATCAGGTCTCTTCCATCAATGAGATGTACCATTTACCCAACTTTATCTTGGATATGCAGAAAATTCAGAATGGACCTATTGTTGTTGTTGATCGGTATGTAGATTTTAATGCGACGTTTTTAACAATAATTATCTACTAAAAATTTGTCAAATATATTGTAATGAAGTATAACACAAGGATCACAGAGTATACTGAGCACAATAAAACTTTCATTTGTAATCAAAATTTAACAACAAAATTAACATATCATCCAGATTTCTGAAAAACTTTTAATTTAAGGGTTGATACATTACTACAAATTTTTTGACACAAGACCACCACAAGGTAGAAGTTCTAATTTCATTTGTCTCCCGACTCATAAGGAAGCGTTACAGCGTTAGAGAACTTGAATTAGCAAATATAATCTTTTGTGTGGAAAAATTAAAATAATCCTATACTGGACAATAACTTTATAATACACACAGATAATCAAACAGTAATAACAATACTCTAGAATAAGTATAATAATGCGAGAATAGAGAGAGATTACTTATACTTATAAAATAGATTTAAATATAATGAAAAAAGAAACAGGTATACTTTTAGTAGAAGCAATGAAAAGAGATCTTACAGAAGACGAAAATAAAAAAAATATGAAGTAACTTTCAAAATAGTCAATGAAAGAGAATTATATGTAATAACCACAAACAAAAATAATAGAAGAGATACACATAAATAACAATTAAATAGGTAGAAGAAAATTACATATAATGTTCTAGGACAATTACATCAGCAAAAAGACAAAAAATGGAGGTAATGAAAACCTACCGATATTTTTCATGGCAAAAACATCATTAGAGACAGTAGCCATTGATTTTGGGTGAAATTTAGGGCATATCCTAGTGGTTAGAGACGTTTTTTAGAAATATACAGCCTCTATAAAAACTAATGCATTATAAAATTTTTGTACGTTCTGTTAAGACCCCCGGAGACAGTGTCTCATTGCCTGTGAATCATAAAATACCAGAATATAATAAGCAGTGAAGTGAAATAATTAATCCAATACAGGGTGGCAAAATTAAAACACTACAATTTGTTGTTATTTCATATTGTCAATATTATCACATAACGATTGACATTCAACGTTTTCTCGGCTAATAAGTCGAACATTACAATATATTAACATATTAAAACAGGTTTTGCATTCTATTAAAAAATTAATTCTCTGGCGGTTCAATAAATGTTGTTTTTCAACCAGCTTTTTGAACTATTTTTGTTTTTTCAAGTACTGTGCATAATGAGTAACAATAAGTAATTTTTTTCTAGTTTTGGAGGCACTGAAGCTGCAACCTTCTGTGCTTTGACTACTTTGAAAAAACACTTGATCTATGACAACAAAGTTGATGTGTATATGTATGCTAAATTATACCACAATAAAAGACCTGGAATTTGGATATCTAGTGATGACTACATGCGGCTTCATCTCTGTGTACAATCACTATGCAACCCTCCAGAACCAGGAATAACAGAAGTAACTCCCGACTTATATGCAATGGCCAATGGAACCATTAACAATGGATCAGTATCTACAGATTGTATCCGAATACCTCCAGAAGGTATGGAAGCAGATTCTGCTGTCCTTTAAAATGCTTTTACCATCTGTTTTCTCATACTTCATGTGTAGATTTGTAATATTAAACTGTCCATTGAGTGTATAAATCTTCCGTGTCTGCTGTTTGAATATCAATATGTTCCTAAATTGGATCAAACCATACTCATATATTATTAAATATTGCTATAGTGCGCATATCAATTTCTGTTAATATTTATATTATCCATTATATAACATATTTATTATTATTCACTTATGTTCTAGAAAATTCAAGCTGAAGTGCAATTTCAAAATAATATCATAAACATGAGCACATTTTTAAAGCTTCAAAATTTATATAATTTTTATTATAGAAATGGTTTGCTCAAAAACAGAATTTATATATAATTTCATGGTAGCGAGGTGCCGGAGTTTCTCATTTTCTTGTTTTGCTGGGATTGATTATCAATTTTTTTCTAATCCTTTATATAAGATAATAACAAAGAATAAAATTTACCAATACTGTACAAATGTAATAATATCTTTCTAGGGTGACCTGCCCAGTAAATGAACAGTTAGCAGAAGTTACTACTTCCCACTTCAAAAATTCGTTTCAAGGTCAAAATGCGACCAAATCTTTTTAAAAACTACTGTTTTGAATTAAGCAGTTCATCCTCTTGTCAGGAAAAAAAACGGGTCTTAATATTAGTTAAAACTGAAATTATACCCATTTCAATGAGAAAACAGAAATTTGCTAGTGAGTGAACAAAATCTTCCCTCCCAATGAACATCTCCCTCCAGTGAATGAACGATCAAAAAACTGTGGATTTTTCTCAAATAATCATCTGTTCTGCCTATTCATAAGGGTTTAAAAGCTGACTATGGTGCTTTATTCAGATTTATGACGAAATTTATTGGGCATTGGGCTCCGCTGACCAGTTGCCCTTATGCAATCTTCATTATTTCTTCACATTGTAGTCAAAATAAGTAACTCCGGTAAAAATTACTTTTTTCACGTGGTGGTGATCCAGGCAGGTAGGTAGGTATGTGAAAATCATAGAAGGTATCTAGGAAGGTAGATAGATACCCGGTTCGTTAAGAATGAACCACGCACCTACCTAGATAAGAAAGAAAAAGAGTAGTTTGGAACCTTTATTTATTTTTTTATCGTGAACAAAAAATGTTGTAGGAACTAGAAAGTTTCAAACTTGGTAACAGGTCAAGCTTCAAGCAAGGTAGGGAGGTAGTTATGTCCTTATAGGTAAATCATGTTTCAATTCTTTGAAGGCATTGCGGAAGGCACATTTGACGTTTTTTTAGTCTCTCGGCTTCTTTTCTTCGGCGATTTTTTCTTTTCTCTTTTCTTCTCTGATCTTGGCCCGTTCCCGTTCTTTTCTTCCACCTTTTTCTTCTTTGGCTTCATTTTCTCGCCATTCTGTTGAGGTAATGCAGAATGGGACAGAGGAACTTTTTCTCTGGTTGGATGAAGGATTGGCCTGCTGTTGGGCAGCTGGAGAACCTCAGCCAAACGGGTCGAGTGCTGGACCCGAGCTGGATTAGCACTACCTGAAGCATTTGAGGTGTTTGGTGCTGGACCTGCATGTCTTTGCTCTGTTGATGTTTCAACTCCTCGTTGACTAGAATCATCATCAGGTGCAGACACGTCTTCTACTTCATTCCCATTCTTCAACTTGTTCAATTTCATCATCACAGTCATCATTTTTTTCCATTTTTTTCATCTTCATTAGTTAAGCAAATACTTGGAACTTCAGGTGAAATGATTTTCGTCAAAACATCATTCTTCTTCATTTCATCAGTCTTTTTCATATCACATTTTGTCGTGTCAATAACATCAACTGCTGAAGAAATAGTTATTTGGTAATCAGGCATAATCATGGTCGACGAATCCCTTACTGCATCCTCCAAGCTATCAAGGCTTGCAAAAAGGTCCTCGTCGCACATGTCCGAGTAGACCCGGTCTACTTATAGGGGCTCAATTCCAATGGAAGAAGTCTCAGCCTGGGCGAGGGAGTTAAGTTTGGTTGCGGGTGGTTCTGCCTTAGTGGTCTTGAAGTAAGATGTTTTCCATAATACGAAAAGGTATTTCTGGGGCAAAGTTTCATTGGTACCTTCGGTTACATGCTGATGATATCGTTTTAAATCTTCGGAAATTGAGTGTTCGTTCAATCACTTTTTTGTGGTCATATAATCATCAATACTTGGTTTATATGGAGTAGCCGAAGAACCCTCATGACTGTTCTTCAAACTCTGCTCTTCTCGAACGATCTCTACCTCACGTTCTGGAATGCATTTTGAATAATTAATTTCGTTTTCATCTATTGGGTATAGGCCACATGTTCTAAATGCTGTCTTTATGACATCAGAGGAAACACCGTCAAATGCATTCTTGAATATTCCTGCAAAATTTTGCTTAGTTATCGCAATTCTCTGACTTTTGTACTTCCTCCCTCCACTTGATTTTAAGGGTCCGGAAAATCCCAACATCGCAGGGCTGGATGATATGGATCGCATTTGGGGGTAAGCAATAAATGAGAATTCCATTTCGAGCGCAATACTCAGCCAGCTCCATGTTAAAATGGCTTTTATCGCCTTCAAGAAATAAAACAACTGGAAGCGGAATGTCATTCCTTTCCAACCATGGCTGGAACATTTCAGTAATTTTGGCGAATAAGGTGTCGGATACCATCCAACCGGAATCAGACCGACCCCATCCCCAGTTTTCAGGAAGGTTTTGCAGGATGGCCGTTGGGACCCTCTTGTAAGGATACACCACCATTGGGGGTAAAGCTGTGCCATTCACGCAATAGGCAAATAGGACAGTGATGGATTCTTTTTCGCTGCCCTGTTTGATTTCGTACAAGTTCTTGAATCCTTTGGGGCTCAAAACCTTACCCGTATAAGGGCAGGTTTGGCACCCAGTCTCGTCACATTTAAAAATACGGCTGGGGTCGTCAAAAACGTCTAAACAATCGTTATCAGCAAAGTACTGGCGGAGTTGGCTGAACCAGTACATAATTGATCCCTTTGAAACCAGGGCTCTTGCCTTCGAAATGGCTTCAGTATTCAGTTTGTCCACATTCCGATGGCGCTTGAGAAAACTCTTCAACCATTTGGAACCAGGACGGTCATCCTTAAACATATGTCCTCACCGTGTAAAGGGAATCCCAATTTCGCCATATTAATACAATTCTTTGCTAGTGCAGCCTTTTCTTCCTTGATAAGAATGATCTCAGACCCCATTTTCCTTTCCAGTGGTATCTTGCCCGTTACTTTGTTGTGCCACGTCCCCTTGAGAATGCCGAATAAACGAGAAGCTTTGTTGAGTGACAGAACTCCACTTTTGACCTTCTCAACAGCCATCTGAAGATCCTCTTCAGAATATTTAAATCGATCATAGGAACGCCGAGGAGATTCGGAGTCGTCAGTTAGGCTATTTTCCCCTTTTTTGGTTGCTGATTTTTTGTAATAATGCTCTTCATCTTCGGAGTCATCAGTTTGACAGATCTGAAAATGGACAAGGCGTTACCTTTTTCGAGAAAGAATGACACCCAAGGTCAACATTATTGCATCTTTTTAGTGAAGGTAGGCTTTGTGTTCAAAATTCGTTCAATTTGAACCCCTGCCTCGTGAAAAAAAAATCCTACGTTCGTTGAAAAATGAGACATGCAGGTACCTAACCTAATTATTGCGAAAATCAGGGCGGGTTTTTGTTTGTTTCTAAAAACGCCTGAGCTAAATTTATTGTATGACCTTAAATTATTATTCTGCTGGACCTAAATTTATTAATATCCAACCAACTCTTAAGATTTGGGTTCAAACCCTCGAAAACGTTGTTAAGTCCTAATTAGGCTCTCACGAGATAGCGTGGTGTTCATTCCAAGGACGTAAAATACCTCGCTAAAAGAAAAGCTATCTTGAACGCCAGTAAATGAACACCCTATGTTTCAAGAGGCGCGACCCCTGTTCATTTACTGGAAGGACTCATCTCTTTAATCAATGCACGTTATTCCTCGAGCTTCTAAGACCCTATAGGAATTGAAAAAACCCAAGGCCAATCGGATAGGCGAGATAGTCGCTTTTTTCCAGGTCGTTTGGTGTATAATTTGAAGTTTAAAATTCTTGGAACGAAGTCAATGACCTCGCAGTCAGAAAACAATGACTAGCCTTTTCAGGCGTCTTTAACATCGCTCTTTCACCACTTGTAAACAGTATTCTAAGTTTCGATATCATAACCATGGACAAATTTTAACATTTCTTGAGTTTTTTTTTTTTCAACTTGAAACGGGATTTGATGTTAATGAGATATTTAAGATTCATGTATAACAGGCCCTGCAAACATGATCTCATTAAATCGGGAATGATAGCAAACTGAGTATGAAATGAGTTTTATCGCTGCTTTAATCAACACATGAGATATACTAGTTTTAATATATACAGCATGAGTGATTGGTCCCATCATATAAGCTTTTTACAAGAAATTTTGTAATTGTTGATGATTCAAACATTTTAATATGGAAATTTGAAGAGATTGAAAAAGTGTTAATGAATACATCTCTTGGCAGCTATATTGACTAATGAAAAATGCTGGTGGTCAGCTCCGAGACAACTGATACGTGGAGATGTGAAATATACATATTAAAAAAGTAATCAAAATATTTCTAGGGGGTATATAATGTGAGACTTGTAGAACTTAGTTATTACTTAGTAAGATCTAATTTAGGAACAGCTTGTATGACACGGTAATTCTTTTAATGTTACTCATTATGATTTGTTTTGTTCGTTAATTTTTTTATTTGTGTTTTTTAAGTAATTGGCCAACATCTTGGTCGATTGAATTCAATCTAGATAATATTAATTATCTATTTTAACTAGTTATGATTTTAACAAACCAATTTAACTCTTAGTAGTGCAGTGTGCGAGTATAATTCACTGAAAAATAC
The DNA here is from genome assembly GCF_026230105.1 of Diorhabda sublineata. NCBI lineage: Eukaryota > Metazoa > Arthropoda > Insecta > Coleoptera > Chrysomelidae > Diorhabda > Diorhabda sublineata. The sequence continues at coordinate 35,744,535 of NC_079485.1, forward strand.
AAATCTCTCGGAATGTATTTTTGCATTAAAATACAGTTATAGGGATAATGCACTATTTTGATAATTTGTTGGTCAAAATAATACAGTATCATGCACTTGATATTTTACATTATGTGGCATGTTATGTCCTTCTCATTGCTATTTAAAACATTTTGGAACCGTCGTGTTAAATTAAATTAAATCAAATTAATCGTATTTTTTGTTATGTACATTAAACAGAGTATCAACAGAAGAGATACACATTGTGTTTAACACTTTCAAATGTGCTATTCTCTTACTTTATTTTTAAATGTAGCATATGTTCGCAGCTTGTCTCATTTTAGAAGATAGGTTTTCACTTGTGTCACAACAATAATTTTATGAAAAATTTGACGTGTTAACATTGCATAAGAATGTTCAATTGGAAAAAATGTTGATGCAATATAGTTACGTAAAGTTGATTGGTTAACGTAAATAATAAAAATCAATTGTTTCATTATGGTATGTTATGGCATTTTTGCATGTCTCTGGACTCCTTTGTCGTTGTCTCATAATTATATATACTGTAGACTGATGTTCTATGCATCCAGTTTATAGGTCTTTTGATAATATCTTTTTTAATTTGAATTGAATTTGTCCACATTCCAACTGTTTTAAATTTGAGCCTTTTTAGAATGCATTTCATTTGTCAACATATTCAAATAAAGCATCAATGCATTTTTATTTATTTCAAAATTTGGCGAAATCACCTTTAAATCGGTGAAGCTAAAACCCCAAAATAAAAATATTCTTTTTCTGGAAACTACTAACTGCATATTTCTACTGAGGTGAAGATAATTTTTTGCAAAAGTACCTACTTGAATTAATACGTTTGCTTAGTAACAAGTAACATTCATCTTAAATGCAGAAAAATATACTTAAAAGTGCAAAACCGAAACAAATTCGTAATAAAGTTAACTTTTTCTTAGGCACGCTAGAACAATATCTTCTATTTTAATGTCTAATGAGTAAACAATATCAAAGCCTGCAAAATAATAGTATCCCGTTAGCAACACATTTGTCTTTTTCAGGATCTTTTCGTTATCATCTCCTAATACTTTTGATATATGATTCATTATTTTTATTTCCCAAAATTGTACTGTGGGCTTGCCTTTTCTATTTTCCAATATTTTCCCAACAAAACGTCTACTTTCTTTGTTGGAAAAATAACTAGAGTTTTTTTAAGGATTTCGTCTTGCTCTTCCATAGTATTTTTTCGTCTTGTTTTTCTTCTTCCATTTCAATTTCGTCTTTTAACTATTCACTGGCTATATTATCTTTGATGAAATCTGCAGCGGAAATAGATTTACCAGGCAAAATTTTTATCATCTTTTTGAATTTTCTTTGAACTAAGATGCTAGACATTTTGGCTTATTCTACTATTTGGTACTTCTCGTTTCAACAGTATAATTCCACATGCCCTAAAAGCATCGACAATATGTTCAATATCTTTTACTAGCTTATTTAACAACGATTGAAAAGTGCATTTATTCAGTGATGTTTCTCGAGGGTTCCGAAATTTATAGGTACGTAGAATTCTTCTCCCCTTTTTAAATGGTGCATAATACCAAACATCCAATGGTTAATATAAGTGTATAGAATGAGGCGGTAAAAAGACAAATTTTATATTCGATCGGACTTGCTTCTATTATAACATGCCCCAACTATTCCTCATAATGCCCATTGATCAACATGAGGTGGAAAAACTCGCAATTATCAATAACAGCAAACACTAGATATGGCAGATTTTGTTGTATTGTTCAGTATTTCTGGATATTTTCTGCTTCGTTTGAAATTAAATCGTGATGAACCAGGGTAATATGATGCATTTGTTTCGTAGTAGTTAACAATATTTTAAAGACGGAATTCTTTTAAAATTTTCACTAGATTTTCATAATACAGTGTCATTTATTCTTCTGTTTTATTAGCTCTCACTGATTTTATGTTTCTCCCACCTGTCCCATACGCCGTTAATTATTATATTATATATAAGAGCTTCGTTTAGCGTGATTTCTTTGTAATTTTCATAAGGACGTGAACTATGAGTTTTCTTATAAATTTGTTTCATTTGGATTATTATTATCCCCATCACATAGCTCTTTTTAAAACTATGCTCCACGTAACATATGATTTTTTTTATAATCTATTAACAATGTTTAACTAAAAACTTGGTTAGGTTAGGAAACTTGGAAATTGGTTCTCGATTCAATAAACTGCCCAAATAAAATTGAAAATCATATCAAGATAAAAATTGAACATCTTACTTACTGCAACAACATCTAAATTAATACTGCATTCATGTTATAACGTAAAGTCTAGATTTCTTCATCGAATTAATTCTTATATTTGCCTTGAGAACACCAAGGTGTAGAGTGAATCAGTAACAAAACTCAAATACTTAGCTATAATTGAAAAAAATTTTTGTGTATATAGCATTACAAATAAAAGGAGCAATGGACAGACAGAACAAAAAAGGCCACACGATTTTGACTGTGAAGGCAGAGATTCATGTTTCTAGCTCACTGACATGTACTACCAGTGACAACTTAAGTTGATTGTCTTTAATAAAAAAAAATCTGAAAGCAAAACAAAATATTTAGGTGCCAAAGAAAAATATTTTAAACATGAAATAAAAAAAATCAATAGAAATGTAGAGCATTTTGAAAACAACCAAATTAATATACTATTATGGTAAAAGTATTGAACATACCAACTCTAATTCTATTGAGTTAACGTGTAGTTTGCATTTGTCTCATCACTGATGGATTTTTCTGTTTTATTTGGCAATAAAAAGTAGAGCTTCGCTACCGTAAATGCCATAGCAGTAACCACTAAAATGTATCCATTTTTCACACTTTAAATGTTTGAATAAATAGACTATAAGAAAATTTGTGCTTTCTGTTTGTATTCTGCAATGTTAACATTCAAAAACAACTAATATAGAACAAGGTTGATGTTTATCCTTATTATTTGATTTACAGAAGCTCTTCTTGATACTATGGATCTTTTGAACGATAAAAGGAATTATTAATTGTGATAGCTGATATTTGAAGTTAACATATGGTAATACGAGCAACAAAACTGTGGTTTAATGTTTGCTTTGGATTTAATGTTGATATTTAAAGCTAGAACTTACATGTGAATTATTTTCTGAATATTTTAATTTATCCATACACTTAGGTAATTGTGATTTTTATAATATATTTATTTATTTACTTGTATTAAACTTATTTTTATGTATTTTTTTCATATTTATATATTATTTGTAAGTTTGCTTTTTCAATTTACTACAATCAAATCCAGATTTCACTTACCTGTCCATGTTTACACCCTATTGTTTTTAAAAATGCAATCATATTTATGTTTTATGTCTTGACATTAAATAATTTATCAAAAAATATCTGTGATATTAAGCATTTATAATTTAAATAATTTTGGTACATTACAGAGCTGCTTAAATACTAATACTACATATTTTAGTATAAAAAAACATTCCAACTCCTTGTATATAAAACATGTTTTATAGTTGACATATGTAATCGACATGAAACTTGTTTTTTGCAGAAAATAAAAATATAAAATGCCTATAAATAATAACAATTTTGGTTTATGGACCATACTGAACTTGGTATAACTGAAAATATTTTAAGTCCACATTTCCAACTGTGGATCTTCTTGAAATTGTATAGTATCTTATTAACTAGATAGTTGTATAAATTTTCTTTAATCATTTTATTTTCTCGATATCTAATGAGATTTAATTTTAAGAGCACTATTGTTGATAGAACATTTTATATTTGAATAAATATGTTTATGTAGACCAGATGAAACATTTATCTGAGAAACATAAATAGTATGTATAGTAAGATAAAAATATAAAAAAAAAAGAAAAAAAATCAAAATTATAATTTTAGATGTGACATCGAAACCAAACTAATTTTGCAATGTTATAGGCTAATTACAGAAAGGATTCTTATCAATTTTCACCCTATCTATAGTAATATCAGATATTTAATAATATTTGACTGGTATGGTAGTAATTGAAGGATTGAATCAATTTTTATTTAAATATACAGTGCCAAATGTTGTACCCTTCGATTTCAATTTAATCTGTTATTAACCTATAACTATATAAATACTATATGAAAGTACCGAAAAAGACAAAATTACGAATAATCAATGATCACGGCTTATTTGCCGTAAGCGTTGTTATTTGCTCACTGGACTTAGAAGTAGACATATCTTGTGCCTCTAACACTTACAGGCACATGTATGTAATCCAAACAAATGAAATAATTGAATCATTTATATTGCATTTGCTTTTTAATGAAAGGTCAACAAGATATCAGCATTTGAATGTTAGGTTATGTAAATGACAAATGCTAACGACTAACGTTGTTATTTAACGGCGTTTCTTGAAACTTATTCACAAACTATAATTTTTGAGAAACCTTTACTTTTTCCAATATTCTAACAGTAAATATTTGGAAACTAGACTCAGGAAAATTTAATAAAAGATATTGTTATTTTACACAGAAGTCTTCAATATAAAAAACATGTGTAAACTAATATTAAAACTGTTAACTTTCTAATGTTCATAATAATCAGTTTAACGAATGTATTACCAGTATAAGCCAAGATACACTTGTTAACACAAGTTGAATTCTATCAAACATTTTCCTATCATCGAAGTTTCAAAATATTACTAATAGAGTATAATGACGAACATGAACCAAAAACGCGTATATTAATTGGTAGTTGAAGCGAAAACTGTACATTTTTCATAGAATTCGCCTGAAACCCACTTATACTTAAATTTGGAGCATGCAACCCACTTATTTACTTAGTATAATTAGTTTTTGCAACAAAACTTCTGTTGGGTCAGTGAAAATGACATTCATTAAAAGAATAAAAATTACGAATAGTTCCAAGCAAAGTAAATAGTAAAATTACAAGTCAATATTCTTAGAAACTCACGTATGGTATTGAAACAAACTATATAAATTAGAAAAATAATAGGAAGATACCTATGGGTGAAATATAATAAGATGACGAAGGGGATGGATTATTGCAACCCTTCTACAATTTTTGTATACATGTTTCTTAGGATTAGGTAAGTAATTGATTAAAACATGATGTCTTATTCACTAAGAAACACGTCAGGTTTAGATGGGTCGATTTCCTCTTTATGTATCTGAACATGTTCCACTACCTCCTAGATATAACTCACGGCAGTCATGTTGTCTTTGACTAATAATTCCATAAGAAATCACCTCTCATACTATAATTCCGCCTTCTCGCCCTTGCTTACCCAAACAAAATCTCAATTCTGATTCAGCGATAAACAGTTCACATTATAATTGACCTGCCATGGTCCGCAACTGACCTTGTAGACTTGAAGCAATCTCGTAAAGAAACCATAATTATTTTTTTGTGGAAGCATAGGATAACACAAAAACCACTCTCTAAATACTTGTAGTTACAATTTAAAAACTTATCAATCATTAACCTGATCTTTCCCATAAATTATTTTTGATTTTTGATCAATACTGTTTGAGAAAATATATAGAAATTTGATTTGTAACCACATCTTATCAAAGTGAAACAAAATCTATGTCGAGAATAATACGAAAACTGAAATAGTTTATGGAGCAATACAATGCAAGACACTATTTCTTGATCAAAACCATGAACAGAAGTTCCATGTCAAGAGGTCCTTACAATAATGTTCAGGTTGCGATTTTTCCTCAATAAGGCTGCAAATATCCATTCTTATTCTGTTTGTGTTACTAAATATTATTTAATTGACCCTCTTGAATATAACAAGTATTTACTGGGAAAGTAACTGGTATTAGCATAAATTGGCTCATTTATATTTATATTATTTGTCTAATTCTGGTTGTCCTTGTGTCAATCTAATTGAAGACTGAACCCAATAGTATAGTTCGTTGTGCTTAATTCAACATTATATTTTCTTATCATGCATATAGTTAGATTATTATGGAAAAACTTGATGTAACATTAATATTGAACGTTTGTTTTGAGCATTTTATTGAAAGAGTAAATATCTGTTTCCCACTAGAACGTAAACAGGATGTCTAATAATCTGAAATATTGCAAATATATATATATATATATATATATATATATATATATATATATATATATATATATATATATAATTTAAAATTAAAAAGCCCTAGTGAGTTTTTGTAGTGATTGGTGTAAAATATGACGTTCGAGACTATTTAGATAGTAGGGTTGAAATATTAAGTCCTGAATATTAATTTCATTATAGGTAAAACGTTTCATTGTTTTAAATTATTTACTGTTTTCGACCAACCAATAATATCCTTAGACAATCATAATAACAAAATATCCCAGCAGATTATAATTAATCTAGAATGTCGCTAAATGGTCACAAAACTGTATTCGGCTATTTTGTAGAATGTATCATTCTACGTGCCGTATAAAAAACAAAATGTGGAACGTTTTACAACGATTATGCTTAGACATCCTGGGTAGCTGCTGCAGAATTCGATTTAATAATTTTATTTATTGCTAACTTAGGTATCCAAAATTGTATAATAATGTAGTTACATGTGTAAAATAGTGTTAAAATTGGATATTTTATGCCAGAAAGATCTGTATGTAAAGAACTAATGATAAGATTAAATACTCTGTTTCAGAAATAGTATTATAGTAATAAGTGATGAAAGTTGTAGTTACTTTTGTCATATTTGACTGACATTTCTGAAATGGATTCTATATAGTTTTTAGTAGAAAATTCCACAAATGATACTGTCGTCACTAATAAAATTAGTATTATTTTACGTCTATGCGAAAATTCAAGAAGTAAGAAGATCGAAATTCCTTAAACAATATCTGTTGTGGAATTTTCCGACTATTCATATATGTGCTGATTTTAGAAGATATGTAAGTAAGTTATAAGTGTATAAACTAAATCTGATTAAATAATTGTAGATCTTATGTCCAATGTAACAAAGTAGAAGAAATATGTTTGTCTGTAAAAACTGTAATAGATTTTCGTAATGATCATTATTTGAGAAGTAGGTAATCAGTGATGGTCCAAAATAACATCAACTGACTCTGAATGTTTATTCGAAATAGTTTAAATGTTAATATGTGACTTTTATAATTTGAAGACTGTATATAAATGGATTCCAATATTATACTAATAAAATGTATGTAATTGGGAAAAACTGATATTAACAGAAAATCTCCTGGAGTATAAATTCGTAATAATAGGGTATTGCTGTTTTATATTGATATAGTCATAATGACAAAATTTCATAAAATAAATGTTATATTTAATATCAATTAAAAGTTGAAACTCTCTGTTGAACATCATTGATAAGACATTATTATCGATACATAAGAGACTCACTTGAATTTTAAATGCCTGGTAATACTTGTAAAAACCCTTCTCAGTTTACATTATCGAACATTCGAAAAGTCTTGGAAATAAATTTTCACAACAATAAATTAGGTTAGTTAGTCTTTAGTTACTCCAATAATACAAAACAATTAAGTTACGTATTTAAACGTTACATAATCGTGAAACATACATCACACATAACAAAAATCAGATTGTGTAAAAATGTTTATATAGGAATATAAATTTTATTCTTCGATATATCAATAATACAAAATAATTAATAGATAAAACAAACTTACCTTAAGTGATGTTCGATCTTTATTATATTACGGTCTCGTTGAAGTAAATAATAAATTGTAGTACCTCCGCTTCGGCGCTCCTGGACCAAAATATTCAAAGAAATCGGTTTTATTATCTATTACAACCCGAACCCTCGCCCGTGCCTCCCATTTACTGCAGTCACACTAAAGTTGTTGTTGCAAGGGGTGTTTATAGGGAGGGTGGAGGGAGGGACTTATTTACTTCAACGAGACCATAATATAATCAAGATCGAACATCACTTAAAGTAAGTTTGTTTGATCTATTAATTATATTACGGTCTCGTCTTGTAATATGTAATATAATATAATATAATGTAATATGTAACGTAATATAATAAATATGTAGATGTTTAAAGTTTCTTGCAACTACAGATAAACTCAAAAAAAATTTTATTTTAAGCAATATGGTTAACAGTGGTAACTAATTAAATACTTAATCGTAAACTGACAGTTAAGAAGCTAGTACAGTTTTCGCAAACTCAGAATTATCTATAATAGGGCGATTATGAAAATTAGTAAATGTTTTCGAATCCTTTGACCACCCCACAGCTAATCTTATATTATCAAAACTGACCCCGGCCTTAGCAGCTGAAGAGGTGGAAGTATGTATTGTACTTTGTCGTTTAAATATTGTCATATCCATTTTGTTCCAACATGTTCTAGATCCACCGACTGATAGGAGAAGAAGATGCTTTTCTGTGGGGTTTTTTAAAAGTAATAAAAAGCTAATCACAAGAGTTTCTTAAATTTTTAGTTTCGGTAATATATTTTTTAAGCGCTCTAGCTATACATAATTGAGGATCATCATCAAGGAAAGGTAGAACCAAAAGAGGTTGAGATCTATTTACTGCAGATGTTTTCAAACGGTCTGATATTTTTATTATGATTTTATGAGGTAGGATGGAAATGTTCTTGATATTAATTAAAGTTTGTATTCGATGGCCATTAGCCAGGGCTAACAAAACTGCAGTCTTCTTGCTTAAAGCCTCTAGGATAATATATTCGGTTCTAAACGTCTTTACTTATGGCATTACTCTCTAAAGGCATCAGGGAAAGAAGGGGCTAAGTCAATTTTTGCAAATTTTTCAGGAGAGCATTTCTTAGATTACAAGACTCTTAACTATATTAAGCTTGCTTATTTGAGAGCAAATATTAATATATATTACAATAACTCATTGAAAATATAACTGGAATTTTTCAATACATTTGTACTTTAATTTATGGTGTAAATATTGAAACTTTTAAAATGTTACCAAAAAACCGGATAAAAATGGGGTTGTCCATTGATTTAGGAAAGGAAATCAAGAGTTGAACTAGGATTCTTTCTTGTTTACTTATATGTTTATTGAATAATATACAGTATCTATGTTAAATACATTACTCAATATTTATTAATTTTCCTGGCTTGTTATCAGATTTTCTTGTGAGGCAGTGACAATAACTATTCTTCGCAAAATTTTGACAGATGTCTTATATCGTCATATTTTGGCTTTGATATAGGAATGAAATCTGGAAAAAAACCAGTTTGTAAGTAACTTGCTAATATATTTTAGAAAAAAATAAGATAAGGTCATTGGTTAGCTAAAATCCACTGAAACATTATAAAAACATAATAATATTCAAGCCTTTTTTTAGTATTTAAATCGGGGTTAAGAACCTGAGTCTGATGAGACAGTTCTACTTCTACGTTTTTCATTTTTATGACTAATTCGTCACATATGCTACATGTATCTTTTCGAGGATATCCAAAGGATATGTAAAAATTTTCAGAAAATATTGTTCTGTAGGTCTCGTAGGAAACAGGAAATTCTCCATATTTCTCGGTGTACAGGCTATGCATTTTTTTAATGTTTAATTCCTCAGGCAGGTAAACTTTCTTTGATTCTGACAAATTATAGTGTCCTCTTCGTCCTTTAAATGATCGAATATGTTCCTTTACTGCATTATCTTATAATAGTTACCTCTTTTAAAAGGTTTTGGAGCTCACTTTGAGGTTATGTGTGTATGAGCCTTCGTTTCAAAATATTTCTTCTTCGTGATATATTTTAAAACAGACAACAAACAAACACACAACTCGACATCACATTCCTTACAAATATATCTGGTCTCTTTTCTTTTCTTAAGATTTTTTTTGTTGTGGGAACATACATGGCATCTCATGTAGCCCGATTTACGGCCTTCCTTGACTGGTACTAGATCGGGAAAGTACCTTTCTGTGAGTCTTCTATTACCAAGATCCAAATGAACTGAACTCAATGCTGCTTTTTGAGACCTGAAAAAATTATACACATCAATAGGTATAGAAATATTCTTGGACAATTTTTTTTACCTTTCTAACAACTGTCTAATTATTGCAAGTTGAAATGTTGCCAATGGAACTCTTGATGTATTTTGAGTCAAATACATGGCATGAGCATTCAGCAAAGTTATATCAATAGTATGAAAAAATAGTTTTCTGTACCATTTGATGCTTTTGCGCGTAGAATCGATGCTGCTTATCATAATATCAAACCGGTCGACGGTGCCCATTTGCTTGTTATATTCCAAAACACATAATGGCTTCTGAACGTCTTCGTTTGTAACCCTATCTTTTCTTGGAAGAGTGATCATTTTATTTTCATATAGGGTAGTAAGCATCACTACATCTCGACGATCTTTCCATTTAACCACCAAAAAGTTGTCACTGCTCCTCCAATCACATTCGCCCCTTTATAGTTTTTATCTAGAAGTGGCATTTGTTTTCTATTTTATCTTACAGTCCCACATGAATTTGTTTTCTTTTCGTAAAGAAATGTGGACAATGTCGGGCTGGTATAAAAATTGTCAGTAAAAAGAGAATGGCCCTTACTGAGGTATGGTTCCAACAAACTATTGACTATTTCACCTGTAGCGCCTAATCCACGAGTGTTTTCTTGTGGATTTGTTCCTTTCCCCACATACACTATGAAGTCTAACACTATGCCAGTCTCACAGTCACACAACACATACAATTTGATTACAAAACGATGTCTTTTTGTTTTTATATATTGCTTGAAACTAAGGCGGCCTTTGAAGAGAACCATACTTTCATCGATTACCAGATTCTGAAATGGATAAAACTGTGCCTTGAAATTGTCTTTTAGTAAAGCCAAAACGGTTCCAAATTTTCCCAATCGGTTATGGGCCTCTTCCTCCTCACTATTAGCAAAATGAAGGTAGCGATGTATTTCACAATATCTGTTTCTTGACATAGTCTTTCCAAAAACCGGAGTGCTGAGTAAGATATCTTGGGTCCAATACTCCTTGATGTTTAATTTTTTCGTACGTGTCATAGCGAAAAATACATATAGTTCGGGAACGTCCACGTTTTTCCACTTAGGTGCAGCTTTCTGAAGAGCATACCTATTTGTCTCGATGGCAATAACGTTCATAATATCTTCAGACAAAAGACTCATAAAAAAATCTACTTCGGTACTTTCACTATTCAAATTATGATTTTGTAACCCGCTATTAGAATTGTCGAATGCAAAAATTTTCGGTATGAACTCAGGGTTTGTCCACTTTATTTCAAGATTTTCAACATTCATGGCCTCGTCTATTTCTATGACATTATTCAGCTCGTGCTTTTGATTAGAATTACCGGTATTACCATCAACATCAGACATTTCTAAAAATTCAGACTCCGATGAACTGCTTTCCGAACTGTGAATAAAATCGCTTCCACTGTCATCAAAGGGATCCTTGGGTTCGTCTTCATCAGAACTTATAGCGTACTTCGACAAATTCCGGACTTCCTCCGCAGTCAATCCAATAATTACCACTGATTCCTTCAATTATTTTTCGTTTATTTCGCGCACTTCCTTCCTGAAAAGCACCAGCTCTAACGTCATCCATACCGCACAATGTTTTGAATAACAATAACAAGGTGGAAAACCCAAAACAATGCACACAACACGCAACTAGTGCCTTTTTTAACACAACGACCTCAATAATAGGTGTAATAAGTCCCATTTTCGCTTATTGCGCTTGTTCTGTAACGATTTTACCCGACAGCCCGTTGTCGCCTATGCTCGACGGTGTCGGAATATGCAGACACTGGTCTGTGGGGACATGCAGTACTGAACGGGACGTAGCCGCCACTGGCCTGGGTGAGTTTTTTGTTTTTTTAAGGTGTCGCAAATGATCGACAATGGTTCAGCAGTAGATTTGACCCCTGTCGTGTATAGCCGACAATGGTCCCGCAGACAATTTTTGTTCGTGTCGGGATCGTCTTGTCAACGGTCCTGAAAGGGTTAATACCGTCGTCTTCTCTCGACTCAGCTGTTGTGTCGATAACTCTGATGATGTGACTTGGATGTGGACGTCATCGGTTTGCTGTTTAATATCGGAGTGCGTGTCTGGGATCTGTAGTCCACCCACGGCACTCCTCTGGCAGATGGGCGACGGTAGGTTCCCTGTTTGAAAGATGTGGCAAAGGTAGGAATAGGTGACTTGTTCATTTTAATCTTAATGTGTTCGCTCGACTTCTCGAGTTTTTTTCTAGCTTCTATGGTAATATTCAGCTCCTTTCCAAACAAATACTTAGAAATCGTGGTATTTTGCAAGGTGTCTTTGAGGTCTTTATTCAAATTAAACAGCAAGAGCTCTCTCCTTGTAACAGATTCATGATAAAAAACGTCACACAGCAAGCGTAATGCATCATTTGTAGCCTCTATTTACTTGATCTCTTCCTCCCTCCTTTTTTCGCGAAATCGGATAAAAAATGCGTTAAGGCTGAGATTACTGCCGCAACTTGCACTTGCAGGCTGGATAACCTTGCATCTCTTTTAAGAGTGTTTCCTGGTACGGCTATTTTGACTTCTGGATTAATTAGAGGAGGCACAATGGCCTTTAGATTCTCAGGATGCGGAAATTTATTTACGAGTTCCACTCTAACCTCCTCTTTAAATCCATTTAACAAGACATTCTCGTAACGTGAGACTAATTCCTGTAGAATTGGTTCAGAAACACTTTTCACCAGCGTCTCTTCTCCCAGAATTGAGTTAACCCTTTCAGTGGCACATCAGGAAAAGTCGTCTCGAAAATTATTTATTTGAAAATACATAGGTATTTTGTAACCAAGTGATGGAATTTAGTACGAAAAAAAATATTACCCCCCCCCCTCTTTCTTTATTGTGACATGTCCCCGTGGAGGGACACATCCACTTTACGATGTTTATCAGTTAGAAAATATTTTATTGTTTAGAACGTGAAACTACAAAAATAAAACACATACCTATAAGTATTTGAACACAATGATTTTTTTGAAAACAGTTTCTGCCCTTTGGAAAGCACATATGTACTTTGCATTTTGTACAAAATACGTGTTTTTTTCTTTACACCCTTCCAGTACATTATTTTTTATTATTTCAATACCAATGACGAGCTCCACTACAATTTGACTCTAGGAAATTTTAAGTTCCCCATAAGAATATGAATTCTAATAAACTTTTTTATCTCTACAAGTGTTGTTGCAGGAAATCTTGGAACATTTTGTTGATTGGCAAAAAATTTGTCATCGTCGCCATTTGTTCAAACAAATTGTCGGGTATGTACCGTCTGAAAAAGGCTATAGGAGCAGCTAATTCAACGACAATATCTGCTAATGTATTTTGTCCGTGCAATCTGATATCCCTTGTTTGATATTATGCATTAAGTATCCAGGCAATGTCCTTTTTCATGTTTAGACCATATTCGTTATGAAAATTTTCGTTTTGTTGCTCAAAACTATTTTCGTCAGCATTTTTTCACCGCTATTGGCAATATCCAATTCTCTATTATTTATATCTGGGTCCATAATATTATCTTCAAAATCGCTGTTATTTTCTTGATCACTTTCTAGAACTTCTGCATCGTCATCGTCAGAAAGTACATGGATTTCAGAAATATCGTCATTTTCTAACGACACAAGCAATTCTTCCTCGGCTAGAACCTTACTACACCTATTACGCGACATTTGAAAATAGTCTACAAGTATCACTTCATATATATGTACATACACCGGCTACCAGCAACGCACTGGTATTTGTTTTCATCTAAAATTCGTAAGTCAAGCCACAGACGGTGCACGCTGCGCCAACGCATTGTTGACCCGATGTCCCGTGTCAGGTATAAAGCGACTTAGTTCATAATTCTTTATTTTGAGTCATTGCATGCTATGGAAAACGATGTGCCTCCAGGAGGACAAATCCACTGAAAGGGTTAATGTTGATGTTGTCTGGTGTCGTGTTATCTGCAACCTAGATAAAAAAAGTCATAAACCATCTAGCCACTCTAGACTTGACAAAAAAAAATAATATAATATAGGTTTATTTTTGAGCATGAGTTACTCTAAACTCAAGTTGATTTATCTTCTAGGATTTTTCCTTTCTAGGAAATTCCAAGGTGGTGAACCATGTCAGTTTCCACTCTAGGAAATTTCAAGCTTGTGTCCTCATGTCACTCTGCGATTACCGAATTAGAGTTGTTATTCTCGACTTCGAATACATCTTCATTCGCTGAAGAACAATCAGAATTGAGCTCGTCTGTATAATCCGAGCGGCTACTGCTTTGTGAATCTTCCGCTTGAGCTTTTGCTCAATCGCATTACTGATTTAAGCATTGTTTTTATCTCAGCACTATCCGATCCTCTATTTCCAGAACTTCTGGATCTCTTCTTTCCCCCGCACGCCATTTAACGTAATAATAAAAATATTTAATTGTGAAACATGATAATTACACTACGATTTATAAGCGTAATCGAAAAACTCGTGTGGTCTACAGAGCACAAAAACGAAGACTGAAGTAAGTGGGAGGCACGGGCGAGGGCTCGGATTGTAATAGATAATAACGATTTCTTTGAATATTGTGGTCCATGAGCGTCGAAGCGGAGGTACTACATATTTATTATTTACAAGACGAGACTGTAATATAATAAAGATACTTATTTAAATGTTGAATAATCAATTAAAAAACATACATCACACACAAAACAAATCAGATTGTATCAATTATGTTTAAAAGATAGTAAATTAATTAAAAAATACTAAATTAATTAAAAAACTATTTTCAATCAGTTTACTGCGTTAACCTTCAATGTTATAGAAATCCTATTTCTCAAACACTTTCTTTAAACAATACAGACGAATTTGGACACTGTTCATATAGTTTCAGTTTAAACAGATGTTGGTCTATGGGAGAGTTGGATAATATCGAGCCCTTAAGGAGTTGGACCTATAATTAGGAAACTGTTTGATATTAAAAGAAACAAAATTTAGTAATGAGTAGGACTTTATTCAGGTACGCACAACATATAACCAAAACTTTCAAAATTTAAATAAAAAGTAATTATTGTGAATTTACAAAAAAAGCGCGGTATTGTCATGCTGGTCCGATAATATCATGCCCATATTAATTGCACATAAATGGATAAGTAAACAAGAGTAATAATAAAAAAATTAATACCATCCTAAGTAATTTTCTTGCGTGAAAGTAGGGAAACTCGAATCTTTTTCTAGAAATTAAATCAGTATATCAAGTATGACGCAATAAGTATTAACAAAAACTTCGAGTATGTACAATAGCGGAACCAAATTTCTCCATTACATCCAAACTCTTGACATACGGCGCGAATATCACGATTCTCTATCTTTATCTTCACTAGTTTCGCTACTATTCAAAAGTTTTCTCTTGACAGACTTCTATTTTGTTTCTTTTCTTTAATTTTCTTCTCTGCAGCGTTTTTTTCTTTTGCTATTTTCATTTGTCGCTTTCGTTCTTTTACCTTTAACTGCTCCTTTAATGAAGTTGATGTGAGAATAATAGAGTACTACTACGTCTCTGTATTTTCTAAAATACGTCGTAAAGTGCTCGGCTCAGAGACATCTTTTCTGATACCTTAACGCAAGGCGTGTTTTCATTTTTATTGCTGTTGAATTGTGTGCCTGATGCTGTTTGTTCAGCAAACATGTTAACAGGATTCTGGTCGGTTTGTCTCTGGGGAGTATGAGATCTAATTTCGTTGGACTGGTCTAAAATTGATGGTGATGATGGTAGACTATGAGTGGATTCGTTATGGCCAATTGCTGGTTCTATAAACTCATTTTTGACACCTGATTAACTAATTTGACAGGATGGCTTCTTCAAAGATAGGATCAGTAGTTGAAATATCTTCGTCATCGATAAGGTTTATTAAAATTGAAGCTAAATTATCTTGTGTACTTATGTCAAATTGATGTATTTTCATAAATAAATCAAACTCACAAGAGTATGTTTAAATGGGCCTTATGTGCTGTATGAGTAGGCAGACAGGAGATAGAATCCATTTTCGCGATAAAATTCATGTACGTCGAGCGATTTATGACTGTAATGTCGCGCTGAATTTTGCTGATGTGCACCATTATTTGTAGTAAACTGGTGCAATCATTTTCTGAAAAGCTTTTCATCTATCCACCCAGATTTAGAGCATTCGTAGAGTGATACCGGTTGTCAACCAGTTTTCAGAGATTTAATTCTCTGTCGTGGATAAATAAACATCGGAGGAACATATATTCCAGTTGCACTAAGTGCACAAATAAGTATGACACTTTACACTTCTAGCCTTTCCGACTTGCTTTTGTCCTGTTGGAGCATAAATTTTACCTGGTTTTAAACGTTGCTGACGCCTCTTTTCAAAAATGAATACACCCAACATCTTTTTCTCTGACGAAAAAATATTTTTTGCCACGGCAAAGTCATATGCCAATTTACGAAACTGTTGCTGAGTTATCCCATAAAACTTTTTTGCCATTAGAATAATAAATGATACCATTTCTTTCTCTTCTTCTTTTGTAAATGTGATCTTTCTTCCCATGGGGGGTAATAATACTGAAATTTCTAGCAGCTGTCTTTATTTTACTTCCGTTTCGTAGAGCCTCAAGTGCAGCCTTCAAATTTTTAGGATTCCATGACTTCTTCTTTTTCTTTGGCACAGATTGGTTCATCTAAAACGGAAATAACATATCAAGCTATATTATCTTAATTTGTATGTAGGTATATTTATTTATATATCATATTAATGGCAACAATTGAGATCACACACAATTGTACATCTTAAACACTATAAGTTACTCAAATTTAATCAAAATCGGTATTTTCGCTTAGGATATAAAATTCCGCAAACAGACACATATACATAACTCTTCTGTAGAGGTAAAAACAAGTTAATGAAAAGAAAACATACATAGTTTACAATTTCGCTCCCTCGACTGATAATTATCAAACTTGATCATTTTATTTTTTAAACCTCAAATTTGTATGGAAAATATTGTAGTATGTAAAAACGTATTCTGACATTAATTCTACAGTATACAAGCGTTAAAAATTTATAGTGTTACAATATAAATACAGTATTACTTACCTCTTTCCGAATGTACAGGAAAAATTATAAGGAATAACGAAAAACTTCTGCGCGTGCGCGTGGATCGTAAGGCGATGCACAGGGAGGTTGTAGCGTGTACGTCTTCGATGTATACGCACTGCGTGGAAGAACTAGTGGATATTTTTTTAATTACACTGATACGTGGTATTATCCAATTCTCCCCTGCGAGAACTCTCGATCAGTATATTCTGCTTGTGGAAGTGGTATTAATCTACTTTGTACTTCTGGCATGATTTAATATAAAAAATGAATATTTGAGGTGTATTTAGCATATTACAAAGCATGGTATTTAAAACTGAAATTAAATTTTCCTACATACAGAACTTTCTCTGAATTAAAATTAACAGGTAATGTACGAAGAAAGACTTGTCTCTCATTCATATTGCATCACTATGCATTTATGATTTTTACATGTCAGTGACAAGGACCAAACCCTCAACCAATAATTAAGAAGGTAATGAGAAGAACTGGTTGTAATTTTTACATACTGGTGTGAAATTTATAGTAAAATTATAAGTGAGTAACTTATGTTAGTTACAAACATATGTGTGCGCGGCAAACACAAACTAGGCAACTAACAAAATTTTCATTTGAAGGAACCCTCAAAGAAAAATTATTATTATTATTTATTTCTGGACAGGCCGATATAAGCAACTTGGATCCGTCCATCGGGTATTATTTCAATTGAATAAATATTCAGATTTACAGATTACATATTTTTTGTAAATATTGTTTAAGTTGTATTAACCCCAAATATATTCTAAGTGATATTTTCAACGTGTTCTAAATTTGTTAACAGAATTAATTATTTCATTATTATGTGATGAATTAAAACTGTTTCTGTTTAGAAGATAAATTGTATCTTTGTGTATGTTACTATTTGTGTTGAAAATTAAAGAAAAGTATTCAATTGTTGGTTTCTTTATTCAGCCATCCAATCTTCTTCTATTGATATTTAAACGATCTTAGATAGGGACTAAATAACAAAAAATTTATTTTAATGTATGTGTATATGTTAATTTTTATATTAACGACAGCGCATTGGTTGGAAAATAAAGATTATTCTTTAAGTTAATAAAAGATGGACTACATAAAATAATAAAAACAAAATCAAATTTTCGAGGTTTCGAGAGCAATTTATCTTGAAAAAAAAAACAAAAATTGAAACACAAAGAAGACAAACGTTGAATTAAAATTTCAATTTTGAACCTTCAACATCAAAAGCTAATGAAAGAACTTCAAGAAAATTAAATATCTCACAGTTGTGCTATAAATATAAAACAACGAGGTGAATTTTTCTTTTATTAATAATAATTCTAACAAATTGGAACTTCATACATGGAATAAAACACAGAAATTTTTACAATTAGCTTTGAAAATAATGTGTTATTTAATTAAATGTAAATTTTTACTTCTTGAACCTTTTTATATGTTTTTCTTGTTAATTTGTCTCTTTTCTATGAAAATCAGTTTAAAATAACGTATACAAATTGACGAAAACATTTTGATAAAGACCGAAGTAGGTCGATAGTCAAATATTTTTGCCTGAATTATGTCGTCATCCAACAAAAGTTCACAGTTTACTTTCCTGAACCAGCCTTTTTACTAGCTTTTGTACTAGTAACATAGTATCACATGTTTTATTGTTCATTGTCAAAATATTTCATTACTCAACATATTCTCCTCTTAATTGGATACTTTTCAAATAGACCTTCCAAAAAAAATGTTTCTTCTTGCTCTGCAAACCAGACCCCTACAGCTTTATTACCTCCTTGTTGGAAGAAAATTTACGACCTTTTAAAATTTTTCAATTGAGGAAAGAGATAATAGTCGGATGGAACCAAATCTGGTGAATAAGGCGGATGTTCTAGTAATTCAAACCCTAAATCACGAATTTTTTGCATAGCAACATGAGATTTTTGTGCAGGGGCGTTGTCCTGCAAAAACAAAACACCTTTGGTTAGCTTTCCGCGTCTTTTCTTTTTAAGTTTTTTCCCGTAGAGTGTCGAATAGTAATCTCTAGTTATTGTTCTACCCTTATTCAAAAAATGAATCATGATTACTCCATGGCAATCCCAAAAAACTGAAGCAAGAACTTTTCCAGCAGATTTTTGGACACGAAATTTCTTAGGTCTTGGAGAACTAGAGTGTCGCCATTCCATCGATTGTTGCTTTGTTTCTGGATCGTAGAAATATACCCAAGTCTCATCTATAGTACCAATTCGGTTTAAGAAGTCTACATCGTTTTCAAATCGAGCACAGATCGAACGCGTTGCTTTTACCCTTGCACGCTTTTGGTCAACATTCAAACATTTGGGGATCCATTTTGCAGCAATTTTTCTCATGCCCAAATTGACGTGAACTGTATGAAATATTCAGTGCTTCAGATATCCGTTTTAGCCCAATTCGGCGGTCTGATAAAATCATGTCATGAACTGCATCAATATTTTCGGGAACTGACACAGAAATTGGCCTTCCCAATTGGTCATCATCTTGGAAAATTTACCTCATTTGAAGCTTGCTGTCCATTTTTCACGGTCGCATACGAAGGACATTGATCACCAAGGGTATTAAGCATGTATTCGTAAATCCGCTTACGTCTTTGACGTCCAGCTTTTTTTTGCCCCAAGGTAGGGTGGAAGCTAATGCCGTCCTCACAGCGGGCGGGTGCAATGCTGTGAGTTTGTGTGGGACTTTCACCCACTAAACCACCCTCCTTGTTTCTGAATCCCTGGGAGTTGCGTACGCCGGGAGGACAACAAGTTGTCATTACATCGGCGCACCTCCCACGTCAAACTTTACACTGACACTTCTAATAAGTTATTGTTCGTTGTTATGGTAATGCAATATTTTGTTTATGCATCTGAAGCTTCTTGTCAACAGAGCACCGAGAATTGGAACATTTACCGTCCAATTCCGCAAGGATCGATACTAGAGGAGACAAATCCCAAATCCAGAGATTATCCCTATAGCTGTTAAAAATATACTTGAATTAACGCTACTTTTTTTGTGCATTATTGCAAGAATTTGAATGGGTTATTTTAATTTGTGTACATTCATGTATCAAATTCACAAATTAAATTTAAAAAAAAAGTTGTGCATTATGAGTGGGTAACACAAACTTTATGCTTATTCATACAAAAATAAAAGAGTTAAAGACGAGTTCATTAAGAACAAATTGTAAAAACTTGAAAAAAACACAAAAAGCACCGACTCCATTTTTCACCACCTTTATCAGCATTCATTGAATTTCCGCAAAAGTCGCACTCTTCATCTGCACTCTTTTCGTCATCTGTTGACACATAGCGAACGCTATTTTCACTTTCGGACGAGGTGTCCACTACCTAATATTTTTCTTTTGCAATATTTAGTTTAATTTCTTTGAACGGCGAAGCTTTTGGAGTTGAATTTTTTCCAAATTTAGGTCTTTTATTACCGATTTTATTTTTTTGCTCTTGTTTCTTCTGATTTCATCATTCTCTGTGTTTTTCTTGGCTAGTGCTTTTGGAAACAGCTGTACTTCTGAGAAATAAATCCTTTTTCGAGGATATATATATAGTTAAATCAAGTGACTAGAACCTGTTTAATGTGTGATGTGGAAAAGTTATCATGATGATTCCAGCATCAGAGGCTTTTTCGACTGCTTCAATGTACAAATGTGCATCGTGATTGTTCAAGAATAATATAACGTGTTCGTCCTTTGAACAAGTTGCCAAACTTAATAAAATGCTCAAGGAATTTAAAGAACAGCTATTCATTTGACCAACTAGTGGGAGCTACAGCTCAGATTGTTCTAGGAGGTTTGCCAAATAGGATTGTCTTTAAAATAAACTGGGGAATATAAAGGATGGTGTTAGATTAAGTTTGAAATTTCACAGAAAATAGAATAGTTCGGAAACTTTGTTCAGAGTTAGGATCCTCAAGTTGGTACTACAGCCTATGACACACACCAATTTTTTGCTATATTTGCCCTATCAAATTTATAACTTTGTGAAAACAACTGCTTTTCGATGCTACCCAATCTTCCAGTTCAATTACACACAACGGATTTAAGGTCTATAAACACTAAAAACTAAGAAGTTATTCATTAATGCAGAAACTAAAGTAATAAATCTGAATAAAAATCTCGTTCTGGGTTAAGATTTGCAATCAGCTGATAAGTGATCTATCTGATCCAGAAACATAGTTTCCGAAAAGCCCTGTGTACTTCTTGCTTTGTATACTTATTATGGAGAGTAGAGGTAAGAAGAACTCTCTCTATGTGTAAAAAGTGTCCGTATTATTGCGAAAGTTTAAGAATAGGACAAAATTAAAAAAAGGAGAAATATATTTTTGTATTATACAGGCACCATTTTTATAGCAGATCGTCCCGCATCGCTTGCGAGTGTCTATTGAGGAAAATTATTGAACTACTATTTTTCGCTTAAATGGACACATTTGAGAATCAACCCAATTCTTCTCACTTATACCCTCCATAATACTTATTAAGAAAAAAGTTTTGTGTGGACTTCAATTGATCTACTTGCTACTTTTTCCTATAGTTATGACTCTCCACTGGTTTGCACGATCGGGTAACATCGTAATGTATTGTGACTCTCAGCTGCCTTCACACCACTCCAAAATGAACTAACCTTGACAAAAGCAACTAAACGAACGATTATAAAGAAGAAGAATGTATTAAACGAATTAAACATAAATCATTGTTTATTATTTATATATAACTGTTTAAAATGTGAAGATTGTTGATACAATTCATATTATCTCAAAATGAACTGGTAGAAATTATATTTTATTAGCAATGGGGTGGATGACATGTTGTCAATGTAAATCAAACGACGAGAAAATAATAGAATTAGATTTTTCAAGATGTGGGATTTCTGAAGTACCTAATGAAGTTTATGCCAATTCTCCGACACTCGAAGTCTTGCATTTAGAAGGAAATAAAGTATGAATACAAATAGTATATTTCAACATTCTAACCATTATGTTACAAATATCCAGGATAAAAAATGTAGAATTCTGAATATCTTCGTCTGTCTTCTACTTATTTTTATACAAAAGTATACGTCTTGTCCTAATTGATATTTCTGTTTCAGCTGAAAGACTTATCTCCACAGTTATTTCAGTGTATAGATTTAAGATACCTTAATGTGAGTGATAATGAAATCCGAGCCATACCACCATTGATATCAAAATTGACCAATCTACAAGTTTTAATATTTAGTAAAAATGGTAATTATTTTCTTTAGAAAACTAGCTTAATGGCTATTAGATGAAGAAATGTCTAAATTGTGAGAAATATATTATCTAAGAGAACGAACTTAACATTTTAAAATTAGTTTTAGATGGAGTTCATCAAAATTTAGATAAACTTAGCAAATTGACTATGTTGGATTTAAGTATGAATGATTTAGGTAAAGTTCCAGAAGCCATTATGAGCCTTATTAATTTACAACAACTTTGCCTGAATGATACAGGTATTGATTTTGTTCCTGCAAATATCGGAAGACTTTCTAATTTAAGGATATTAGAATTACGAGATAATAATTTGTCTGAGCTACCTAAATCTATTAGGCGCTTAACTAATTTACAACGACTTGATGTTAGTGATAATAATTTAACAAATTTGGTGAGTGTTTATATTTGGTAGCTGGATCTATTTAATTGTCACAAATCACTATTTGCTAATAATATAAATCAGTTTAATAGCTATTCATTGGTATACTTATTAAAATAATTTTAAAAAACAGTTATAAACCCATTGATACTTATATAATCATTTGTACAATTTGAAAGAAAGAAGGAATTTCGTTTTTATAATAGGAACCAGACAGATAGTTCCTAAAATTAAAAACATATTGTTTAATTATTATGTTGCAGATTTGTTAAATGCTTATTGAGTAAATCATTGTTGAGAAAATATTTTAACAAGTACTGGTGGTCAGAAATTCTTTGTTGAGAATTCACATGTTTTATTTTTTTTTTTAAACTAAACTTAAATAAATCTTAAATTGGCTGTATGTACATTAGTAGAGTTACTTAACCAATTAATAATCATTGTGTCATTGTACACAATCTTTTCAAATTTTTTAGCTAGTTCTATTTATTAAACATTGCACAAGAAAATATGTAACTATTATTAGGTGTTTACCAAATCTTAATTATTTCTTTACAATAATTAAACCTTCCTGCCACCCCAATAATACTGTAACCACTACATACCTCTCTAGATCCATGATTTTGTTTCCTTTATGATAAAATAAACAATAACACTATACATATCACAATAAAATCGTATAAAATTTTTTTAATTGTTTCTAAGAGTTCAAAAAAGTTATTAAAACAAATTAAATCACATAAACGTTTTATGCAGCTAAAATAAGCACAAAATTGCAATTGAAAGAAAACCAAATTTTAGAAACAAAGTCAGTTGAGAAAATTAGGTTATATTTCAATTTCGCCGCCATCGTTGGCGTTCGAAATGTTCCAGTAAAATCGGTATCACCTGGGTTAGAGTTCTATCTGATTGGCCCGGAATATGTGCCATTTATCGTATGCTAGTATTAGGGACCTCACGCCTTAGCTCATCTAATCTAGTGTTATGTGTAGGCTTTGTTTCTTTTTTCCAGAGGTCAATAAGCAACAGTATTGTTATTAGAACCTAGCCTTAATGAAAATTTTATTTGAATTGTTATAATAATCTTCAAGATATAGCAAGGATAAGTTCTGTCAAATAACACTAAAATATCCAGAACTTGACCTTATTTAATTTTTTCTCATAATATGACATGATGGGTTCTTAGTTCATTCTTACTTATGAATCTGTATCATATAAAAATGTCATCATGTTTTCTCTTTTGGATAAGGATTAGACCTAAATTCAAAACAAAATTTTAGGTGGTAGCAGAAACTCTATTCATAGTTGCAAGAAATATTTCCAAAGTATTTAGTTCATTAATGTCTCATTCAAATTTTAGATTTGTATATTTTGAAAATTTTTGAAGTTACCACTTTATTGACCTTTTTTCTCTATTGCTATCTAAAGTTACTTATGTCAATAATAAATTTTTGGTATTAGTAACAAATGAACAGGTACATAATGTCCTGTTAATGTAAATATAATTTTTCAGACAGAAGTATGTGAGTCACATGGAAATTTGACTGAATTATGGATAAATGGCAACAATATATCTGAACTTTCAGTATCCATAACTCACCTTAAGAAGATAAATGACTTTGATGCCTCATATAATAATCTAGAATCGGTTCCAAAAGAAATTGGGCATTGGACAAAAATAACAAATTTAATTTTAAGCTTTAATAATTTAGTTTCATTGCCAAAGGCTGTTGGAAACCTCAGAAATCTTCAAGTTTTGAAACTTGAATCAAACTTTTTAGAGGAACTGCCTAGCACAATTTGTAAATTAG
The DNA here is from genome assembly GCF_026230105.1 of Diorhabda sublineata. Taxonomy (NCBI): domain Eukaryota; kingdom Metazoa; phylum Arthropoda; class Insecta; order Coleoptera; family Chrysomelidae; genus Diorhabda; species Diorhabda sublineata. The sequence continues at coordinate 35,769,115 of NC_079485.1, forward strand.
TTAATTTGGAAGAACTCAATCTGCAGAATAATTCTTTAATAAAAGTACCTAGTGGGATTGGGCATTTAAGGAAACTAGCAACATTGATTTTGTCTGATAATAAGTTACAACAGTTGCCTTTAGGTAAGTGATTATAGCGTTATCCCAAAAAACATTAATATTTTATCTATTTATATTTGGATTCTATTAAAATGTTTAAGATTTTTGTTCAGAAAATCCAATATTTATATTTAGATTTGAAATGTTGTTTTATCATCATGTGAAGTTTTTTTTTTTAATTTCTAATTATTTTTATTTAATAAATCATATTATGCAGTAAAGCATTTGTAATATAAATGAATCATTACAACTGTGTTTATGTTTCCAGACAGTATTATTTGTCCACATTTCAACTTCTTTGTTTAATTATTACATTGATAATATTTAGACATATTTTGTATATACAACTATACATTTATTCAATATTATGTGACATGAAAATTCAATCTATGATTATATATTCTAAGTTTTGTTCCAATAAAAATATACCAATATCTTGATATATATGAGAATATTTTTAATTTTCAGCATGTTACCTTTAGTATTAATTTATTTTTTAGAAATTGGTAGTTGCTGTGAACTTTCAATATTAAATGTTCATAATAACCATTTGGAAAAACTTCCAGATGAAGTTGGTCATCTTCAAAATTTAACTACTCTTGGATTAATTGGGAATAGACTCTCATACTTACCTATAACAATTTCAAAACTCCAAAATCTTAAAGCACTATGGTTAACACCAAATCAAACACAGCCATTAATTCATCTTCAAAATGAACAACTGCCAGATGGTCAGGTAGTCCTGACTTCAGTTGTTTTTCCGCAAACGCCTCTCAGAGAACCTCCACCTACACAACTACCTATGGGTAACCAAAACTGCCACATTACATTCAATACAGAAAGGAATGATTCTGAGGTTACAGATGCACAGATATCCTTGAGTAGGACTCCTACACCGCACCACAAGGAATTAAAAAGATTACGAGAAGTGTTGAGAAATTCTCATATTCCAGGAAAAAGGGTAACTTGGAGCATATTATTCAATTAACTAAATAACTAAGAAAAGTCTGTGATTTCACTGAAATCTCTTAACAATGTACCGGGTGTCCCAATAAGAATGGCTCCCGGCCATATCTCGGGAACCGTTTATAGTACAGCTTTGGCAAAAAAAATTATTTACAGAGCTGTAGGTCCACCGCCAGAGGGCGTAATTGAATACCAAAAATTTTAAAATGATTAATTTACAAATTTTGCCTAATTAAGATGCATTTAAACTGTGATTATCATATTCTTCAAAAAACTCAGCATATATTTGATTTTACAAGTTTTAGTCTCTCTCTTCAAATAAGAGGTGGGGGAAGCGGGGAACTTTATTATGAAAAAACGCCTGTAAGTCCAGTTCTACTCAACCTATCTATCTAAACTTAGTCTTTTTGAAGAGAGCTCCTTTCTACCAATGTAAGTGTTATAATTTTCAAACAACCTAATGAGTAACGTATACGCTAGAGAGCGCTATTTATTTATTTTTTTAAATCTACCTATCCTTGAAAAATGTTGAATGGAAACATCCAGTTTTAATTAAGGAATATAAAAGTAGACCAAATTAGCAACAGAATAGCGAAAACCGCATTTCGATATCCTAAGAAATGTGTAAATTTTAAACATTTTTTGACTCCTCAAAATTGTCTTTCCTTGTTCTATTAATAATAGTTCCAATTATTATGTCAATATTACTTATGCTGTCACCGGGAAACTGCGTTATGGAAGTTAAAATGGAAATATAACTTAAGGTACCTCGCTAGTGACGACCTAAATGTTCAAATTGTCGCCCATCATTTTCGATACAAGCGTTTATTCTTTGAAGAGTAGATTGAACAGCAGTATCAATTTCTGCTCCAAAAGTTTGCATAGATAAGTTAAGTAGAACTGGACTTACAGGCGTTTTTTCATAATAAAGTTCCCGCTTCCCCCCCCCTTTTATTCGAACAGATAGATTAAAACTTGTAAAATCAAATATACGCTGAATTTCTTGAAGAATACGATAATCATAGTTTAAATGCATCTTAATTAGGCAAAATTTGTAAATTATTCATTTTATAATTTTTGATATTTAATTACGCCCTCTAGCGGTGGACCTACAACTCTGTAGATGATTTGTAGGTTTTTCTCTAGGTCACTTTTGTTATAATTTTTTTCCCGAAGCTGTACTATAAACGGTTCCCGAGATATGGCCGACAGCCATTCTTATTGGGATACCCGGTACATACTTGCATCAAAAAATACCACAATACATATATATATATATATATATATATATATATATATATATATGCAGTGTGTATCAAAATTAAGCCACTGTGATTATGTATCAAATGAAACATATATATATATATATATATATATATATATATATATATATATATATATATATATATATATATCTTCTAATAATAAATCAACTTTTTTTAGCCGTTAAATATTTCCGAAATAAAAGAAGCAAAAGTAACAAATATATCAGGAGATCTAGCTGTATCTGAAAATAGTTTAAATGGTCGCGACTCTACAGAAATTCCTGAAAATCTATCTGACATTACTAGAGAGATAAACAAAACCCCTCCAAAACAACCTCCACCGTATCATATAGCCGCTGTTTACTCTAAAAACGCACATTTATTTACTCAAAATCAAACTGTAAGTCCTCCAAGTCCAATGGACCAACCAAAACAATTTAGCCAAAAACAGCCTCCTAATATTCATATGCCGACTCCCAAACTACCAAGCAATAGGAGTCACATTCCTGTTTTGCAAATCGCTGATGCAAATAATGGTTATAAAGATGTTAATATGATGTGTGAAGATGATTTGAATCAGAGTAAACAACTTGTTAAATGGCCATTTGGAAAGCATAAAGTTTGTCAGGTTTTAGAGGTTGAGATTCCTCAATCATTTACCCCGAAAAATATTCGTATTGTTGGACAAAGTAATGTAAGTATTGTGTCAAACTAACAAAGTTTTTTCATATTTTTCCATAAATAGCATGATAAATAATTGAAAGCAATTGGGAATGCAAAATTGGGCCAACATTTTTTTTGTTACACTTTTCATGTTTTCCACCCCAAGCAGATGAGCTTTGAACCAAATATTTAATTTATAGATGGCAGTTTTCTCTTTTTATTTCAAAATAATTACCAAACTATTAGATAAAACGAAAATTAACACTGACAACTGCACATTGGCGAAATTACAGATATTGAATAAATTATCTACTGAAGGTGTAGAGCAAGTCAAGTAACATAATTATTTTGAAATGTTGAACTGATCAAACATCACATTTTTCAATTAACAGAATAATGGCGAAAAAATCTAGTATTTAAAAAATTAGGGAAATGTGTGTTTTTATATGAGGTTGTGAAAATTCGTAGAGTATTTCAACCTTGAGCTTTTTCTGGTTTGATAGATGGATTAGCAAGTGAAAATAATCTCAAGTGTCCGCTACACAAGACTTTTAGTCCCTTTTTTATTTTAGGTCCCTAAATGTACCTTTTTCTGCATTTTAGTCCTTAAGTCCTTTTTTTAAATTTTACATCAAAGATTGTATGATTTTTTTATATATAATTTACCACATTGTCGCATACTTTTAATTTGATGATCGTGTTCAGAAACACTTTTTTTCGTTTGTTTATGACTGCCAGATAAAATTAAACATAAGTTGTATGATTGGAAGTGAAAATTATCACATTCATCTACTTTTTTTCTGAAAAAATTCTCAGTGGTTACATTTACTCATCGTGTCATTACAAATATATGGTATTTTTTAAAATAGATAATAAATACATTTTTTAATCAGTATAAAAATATGTTGTTGTGGCAGATAACTTGTATGAAGCTTGTGTGTATTACTAATTGAATTGGTTATTGATTCATAAAGGTTGAAGAGGGAAAGAGTTGCACTTCTCCCCAAGTATGTCTTTGGTCTCCCGCCCCTTTTTTGAAAAGTTAACACATGCCGATCCAATGCATCGTTAGGGCCTCGAGTGTATGGTGCTACGGGCCTCGCACACACTTGAACCGCATCTGCTTGTAGTTGAAAATACTTGTCACTGATCATTTATGAATCTTGATTTGAGAAAGCATATTATACTTTCATCTTTAGTTGAATTTAATTGAGTTTGTTTCCAAATATTATTTATTTAAAATTATGTGTTTTTCTGCATTGTACTGATTACATTACTTTCATTGTACTTACTTGTTTACATATACTCTTTGCAAATATTTTATTATTAAAATTGATAATAAAATGTCAGCCACTTCCTATCCAGGATATGTCTGAAATCGAACATTAGTAACAGACAAATAGTAAGTCTAAGATATTTGTTAATATGAAAGTTGTAGACACAAATGCAGTGTGCATCAAAATTAAGCCATTGTGATTATGTATCAAATCAAACATATATATATATATATATATATATATATATATATATATATATATATATATATATATATATATTTTAAAATAAAATTTTTTAGGGTTTGTTCATAGATTATGTAGATCCTCAAAGTGAAGTATTTCAGAAAATTTGTATTGGAGATAAGATATTGGCCATTGATGAAATTGACTACACTATTATGGAACCAGTCATTGCTTATCAAGATGCATGCCAAAGAATGAGCAATTTAAAAACTGTGACTGTCTCGAGAAACCCACCACTTTAGCTAAGAGGTTAAATGAATTAAATTCACCATTCTTATTGGGTTAGTATGAAATATCACAAAACTGCATTTACTTCGTCAGAATCAAAGTAAAACTAGAAGATTTTTTAAAAAATATATCATTAACTGTTTGAGTTACTATCGTATGTGATAAATTTCACCAAGCTTGATTTATCTTTTGCGATAAGTTTTCTTCATTATTTTGTTATTGCAGCACTGGGACAAAAAAGAGTTCTCTCAGCTACTTAAATGATACTACAATTGCGCAATGAAGTTTTACAACGTATTGATTATAAAACTAATATTATACACTTTTGACAACACAATTATCTTTCAGATTGTCAACTTTCTCTTTATTTGATACAAATACTTTGTTCTAAATTTTTTATGACTTATTTCTGTACACAAGAACTGATGGTTTGCATATTCTCGTGCAGGTGGTTGATATTAATTACTGCTGTATGAAATGGACATATAATAATCAATCCTTATATCTCCCAATCTATACTTCTTTAATAGAGGAGAGGGACACCCCCAATTTTTTTGATGCACCGACCAACTTCGTCCTAGTCGCTAAAAGTGGTCTATCCTTATATTGATGGGATCGCTGAATACGAATATGATATTTATTTTTATCTAAAATTGGGGCTTTATGGTGAAAATCGAGTTTTTAACCAAATATGGGAAAAAAATGTTTTGCGATTTCGCGTGTTCAACTCGCTGTATCTTTGCAACTAAACGTTATATTTTGATGAAAATTTAATGTCATATACAAGAGTGTATTTTTAAAGAATATAAACCAGTCCAAATTTCCCAAAGCATTTTCCGACCGAACAGGAAATTTTAGAAAATTTTTCATGCGGTACCGTAACTTTTTAGATACTAATGCAAAAGTTGAGTGATGAAGTTTTTAATTTCCTTTTTCTGAATTTATAGTATTAAAAATTAAAATGCAAAGAAGTTTTGTGGAAATTTTCAGATCTTATTATGCAGTAGAAAAAAATATACAGCGATTTCAAGCTAAGCGCTCTCGCGGCTTGACAAACGTAGAGGGCGCGCACATCTTCAATCTTGTCTCTCTACTATAATATGTGGTCCGAGTATAGTTCTCAGTATTTTTCTCTCGATTATCTTCGGGTCTTCTCCCTTTTTATTTATGATAGTTGTTTCTATGGCGTACGCAATCACTGGTCTTATTAATCTTTTATATATTTTTATTTTGTCCTTTTTACTAATATTCTTACTTTTGAGTAAATTTACTTTTTCCAAATGTTCGATACTCTCTTTGTATTCCCTCTCTTATTCTTTCTGCAAGTTTCGTTAAATAGTTACTGGATTTGTCTCTATCTAACAATTTTATCATCCTAAATCTCAGTTTATAATGTTTAATATTCATTTGTTCAATTAGGAAAGGGAGAGCGGGGTCTTAAAATATATATGTCCAAATTTGTTATCTGGGAGTATAAATATAAATTTCTATCAACGTATAGGTGCTGATGAATATATCGAGTATGTCTCAGTGTTATTCGGAGAAAAGAAAAACTCCCTTAAAGTAGTAGTTAGCTATTCGCGGGGATAGCTATACCCTTCCAAAACGTTCGTATGCTTATAAAAAATATTTCCCATTACCCTATCCATTACCTGAAGAACCAAATACTTGAAATCTGTCATAATTAATAGATTATTGCCCAATATCACAACAGTAATTATTACTTACTGCCTCCAACAAACATTGATGTTTGATATATTATTTGATTATGTTTGAAACATCCCTCTACACTAGTCCCTCTATTATTGATCTAAAATTAATTGTTTGAATATTTTAACACAAATCAAAACACATACTTGAAATAAAATGGGTCATATATATTCAGTGATAGTTATAAAAAATATAACAGCATGTTTCATGTTTACTGTATTTAATTTTTAAGTATAACTTTAACTTTAAGAAAATCATTTTTTTTTTATTTTGTTGTTGAAGACATTATATCCTCTTTTTACAATTTACTAATATGTATTGCCTGGAAGAAATATGTATTGATTAATTATAGGCAAACAGTTGCTTTTGTGATAAACTGAAGACGATAAATGTTTCCAAAACATATATGTGAAATTCATTTGTAATCAGCCTGAGTATTTGACTAGTATAATAATTTGTCAGAGTTGATATACATAGATGTATAACTGTTATTTATGCATAAAATACATATTTATATGATATATATTAATGTAAACAGTATTCATAGTTTTACGTATGCACGAGTTCTTTGACAACTCTAACATTATTTACAATTTTATAACATTTTTAACGCTTTATCTATTTATCTTTGTAGTTATTATTGCATTAATATTAAGAAAATATTAATAACATGACTGATTCGAGTATTTTTGAGAATAACTATTTTTGTGTGATATTTTGAGTTATTATTTATGTATGAAACCACAATTATATTTTGGGTTTATAATTTCATAGTACTTAAAGTTATTTGTTGAAGAAAGATGGTAAAATTTTTTAAAATTTACATATTTCGTATAAATTATAGTTGCTTGAGCATTATCAAACCAGGCATTCAAATAACATTTATTAAATTGATTTAAACAAATAATTTTTACCCAAAATAAGACTAAATTTGAAGATTCTAGAAATTACATGAACAATCTGAGCAACTATATTTCTTAGACAATTTTAAAAAGTAATTATTAGTTATTTTATTTCATTTTCAAATGTATAGTATTAGTATATAAAATTTTTTTATACCAATAAAAAAGTTGATAAAACATATTTTTACATGCGCATTGGGGACTATTTTCTTTATTGAGTTCAAATGAAATGATAATGACATATTTTAAATAAAGATCTGTTAAATTGGACCCCATGATTATATTGAGGAAAAAAATTTGCATTGTAAGGGAAATCTTTATGATGACTTTTATTAAAAAGGAGATATTTGATGTGAATATAATATAGTAAATTCAAAATTTTCACCACCTTTTTTGTGCAAAATATTATTGTAACAGCTGTATAGATATATACATTGTTAATCGTTTTTAATGCATGTTCAATTATTACTAGAATTTATAAATATTACAATAAGGTTGTTATGAAAATCAAAGTTGAAATCAAAATTTTTGAATTGTTATAAAAAAATTTTGTGCAATGATCTTTCAAACTTTTTATACAAACAGTTTCAGAATTACGTACATTAATTTCTGTGGTTGATGGTATGTCCAAAAATAAGGGTACCCCTAACACTTGAACCCTGATTTTGAAATTTTCAATATTATTCTTGGAAATGGGCACAGCATTTTGTTTTCTTTGACATATTCGCCTTATATTATCAAAGTTCTGTTTATTATGAATACTTTCAACATGTGATGTGCATTGCTTGTGAATCGGTGAATATTTTTATTTTATTAAAGCTATAGTTAACCTGATGGTTTGAGTACTTGGTCGCAGGCCCAAATCTCATAAAACCTACGAAAGGCAGTGTGGGTTCAAGTAAGACGATGGTAATTAAAACAACTAATTTCCACTGAACTCCAATATGTTCATTTTTTGAGACAAATGTTAAAACATTTCTATAATTCCAATTATTAAAAATATAATTTCGAACATTATTTTAAACAAGATAACAATGTGTAGATCTTTTTTATTAGTTTTCGGCCACTTGGAGTTTTTTCTTCTTAGTAGTGTGAGGTGTAACAAACTCTTTTTGTCTTTTTAAAATTTGGAAGTAGGTAACTAATAAACCAGTTCTCAAAAATTACTAAACTGATCCACCCATTCTTACTACAGTTTTATCTAGCCTCAGATGGGCCTTCTTCAGTTGTCTACATTTTCATCCTTATATATGACAAAAGATAGCATTAATTGTCGTCCTGCCTTTCCATAAAAATTGTAGTTATGATAGGTTTTGTTGTATTCCAAACTTTACTATTTAGTACCCTTGTAGCAAACTACATTGTGAGAGGGTGTGTCTCGAAACAGATTTCTGACATTGTGAGTATATTCAATGTTGTCGACCCTCACAAATCTAAAATCAAGTTCGGCACACAAGTTGTTTAAGTGGTTAACTGGTTAGGTTAGGAAAGGTTGCAGCTTTTTTCTCTAGTTTTTATTGATTTATCCTCATACTCCTTGGTTAACAAGATATACAATGAATGAGTTATTTAGGACATGAACAAACTTCAATTTTGTTTCAAAATAAACTTAATATGAAATTTATACACCTACCTCCAATTTTAGGCTATTCCTTCTGTCTATAGAGACGTCCTAGACTTACAATCTTACAAACTTAACGGTTTTGATTATGAAAGTGGTTATCAGACATTATGATGATGAATCCATCCTATATGAATACAGATTACTTTTGGAGTATAAGTTAGGGTTATCAAGACACATATTTAAATCTTTATCATTGCAAAGAAATAGTTTTCAAAGAATAGTGTAATAAAAAGGTGACATTTGCGATGAATTCAATCTCGAAGCTATACATGTATTTTTTTGTAATAAATAATAAATATGACTCTTTTAAAAGGTTGTATTTTAAGTATTGTATTTATCATTATAATTATTACGATTGAGAAAAGTATAAACAAAGCACTATTTCAATTTCGGGATGTACTATTAGTTCTAGAAATTAATATACATAATTTTGGACCACCTTTATATGATTGTGATATGTCTTCCAACATTACATCAATTTTTAGAATTATATTTTAGTTATATTGATTTTTGGTATTAGATCGGCTATTCATTATTAATATTAGTTTGTAAATATCAACAATTTAAAGCGTTAAGTTATATTTTGGATCAAAAATAGAACTCATTTACTTTTTATGATTGAAAAAAACGCAGGAGATCACAATTTAAATTATTCCAATAACATCCCTTAAATTTGGATTTTAGATTATTCGAGTACAAATTTTGTATTACTTTTCAGTTTCAATACATTATTAATCAATATAAATTACACAATGATAAAAATTAGTTATATTAAATTTATTTGGGATATCTACAGAGCTGACCGTCCCTAAAATAGGAAAAGATGCTTCATTAATTATATTAATTTTTGAGATATTAATTTCTTTACAGTCTTTTTGATCTGTGAAGATATGTGATTTTGTTTCTTCGACAATTTTCTACATTTCCACTATCTATGTCTCTTATACTACCACACTTTTAAAGAGTGAAGTAGCTGAGCTCCTGCATAAACAGTGCCCGATGTATTCTTAGAATTTTGTAATATAAGAAATTAACCATTTATGCAACTTTTCTAAAAATGTGAACACCAATAAGTTGTATAGTATATTTTTCGGATTTATCATAATCAAATAATGATGGTATTTGATGTAATGACGACAAAAGTTCTTTCCATGGTCATTCCAAAATTAGGAGTTTTATCTCTAATGTGGTTGACTCCTATATAATTGAAATTAATTTTACAAAGTTATTTGCGACGACTATGGAGGGTAGAGGTACTTTACGCCTACCGAACAAATTATTAATGGAACCTAAAATAAAAATAATCAACAGGAAGAGTAGGAATTAGTTTTAATTTCTTTTATTTTCACCATACGATGAACTAAGCGGGAATCGTGTGAAACACGAGGACGGGAGAGTGTCGTGGTTTTCAGCTGTCTCAAAATACTGTGACTCGCCGTATAAAAACGATAAATGAAAACACAAACGAACAGCTCCAAGAAGATATTGCACCATGTGTTGCTTTTTTGTTATAACTTCACGATTCAACAGATATCATTGATACTACACAACAACTTTTTATTCGAATGGTATTTGAAGATTTCTCGACTAACGAAGAAATATTAAGTTGATTACCTTGAAAGGAAAAACTCGTGACCTTGATATATTTACGGAACTCTAAGTATATATTAGACCTTTCTATCAACTCGTATCAATGACAACTGAGGGGCCACCTACAATGACAGATATTCATAATGGGTTCATTGCTCTTTGCCGAGGATTTTCCAGACTTCATTAGCTACCACTGCATAATTCATCAACGAGTAGGTACTAATTAGTATGAACACATAATATGTAATGGATATTTCTTTCAAGGATGTAAATTCTATAAAAGAAAAATTTTTCCAAAGGCGACTGGTTAAACAGAAATTAGCTGATGAGGAACCAGATTTGAAATTGAACACTGATGTAAGGTCGTTGATAGAATCAAGATTTCGAGATTTATTGGACGAAAAAATAAAATTTTTTCAACAGATGTGTAATGATTATCAGCGTGTGGTTGATTTAGACTTGCAATATGATTAAGCATAAAATCAGGAACTACAAGGAAAGAACAAAACAGTAACAGAAATTATGAGTTCTATTACAGCATTTTAAAGCTAAAGAACATATTGGGTCTAATTAATCCTTGTATATAGTAATATTAAAACTGCAATTAGAACAGTTTCTTATGCAGACTCCTTGAGAAGATAATGAAATTTCTTAAAGCATCGTGAAATGTATTATTGCTACTAGTTCAGAGTGCTGTTAATCGCTATTTGAAGATGTTGCAGCTACTGATGCAAGAGGAAACTTATTACGCAGATTGGAAACAGGATGAATGCTGTCAGCAAATTCATTTTTATTTCCAATGGAGTCCTCAAAGTACCCCTCGGCGACCGCTGAGGACCTTCATTTAGTAGCAGTGACCACTAAAGTGTTAATTTTAAGTGGTTGGATTGTGCATTTACTGTTAAGGTACTTTATAAAAAATCGTCTATGAGACTTGCTAGGAGAGTGTAATGCAGCATATTTGCAGTAATAACTGACGGAATTTAGAATATTAGAAACAAATTTTCTAATTATTCTATTTCATCTTACTTCATCTTCACGGCCACTTCTACCAAATACACCAACAATTATTGCCATTTTATCCGTGTCTGCAAATTATAAATTTGTTCTCTTGTGAGAATTTTTGATTTTCTCGGACGGTATCCCACTTTGTCGCTCCAGAAATTAGTAAGGAAGTAATTTGTTGCTGATGTTTAAATGATTTTTAATAAGTAAACAGACTTCTATCATGGATCACAAATTCGATTGTCACTCAAAAAAAACCAAAAATACAGTTTCACCAAACTGAATTCAAACTTTACACCATGCATGTATGTATCATACTGTTGTTTCGATTTCGAGGCAGCAGATCCAATGTCGCTCTGCTTGCTGCCTGTTTGATGTCCAACGGAACAGCAGTGTCGAGTGTCGGTACTACATACACGGTCAGTTTTAGTCAGTCGATTTCTTTATTAATCATATTTATTGCTCCAGTAAAATAGAAATTATTAATAAAAACACACCAAACAATCTTAACTTTTTACAAATTTAAATGAATGTGGTCATGACATCTTCAAATTACGTTATTAGGTAATTCTCTTACTTAAAGCAATATCGAATCGAATTCCGTATTTTCAAAGTTGATTAACTGTAGGAAAATATTAGTGAAAGTTTTTTGTTTTCTTTGTAAGAAGAGTGTTATAAAATATTATGTGTGATATACGTGTTAAAAGTGATTTTATTTTGTTCGTGGAGTTGATCATCTCTACAAAATAAAATCTTATAACACTTGTATCATAAATAACTATTTCGAGGTGACCGCAGAAAAACATATTTACATTCAATTCTTACATCAAACTTTATTTGCCTTATGCTGACAATTTACAATGGTAATAGCTTCAGTGAATTATATTAAAACGGTATTATAAGGCTATAGGGCAACGTAAATGCAACTCGTTTATTTCTCATTTAAACTAATGCCTTCATAAGATCGTATCGAAACAAAAATCAAATCAAATCAAAACATTAAATACATACAGAGACAACGCTCAAAACGTACACATACAACTGTCTCCTACGACTGCTACTACTGTACTCTAAAGCACAACTTCGTATATTATTTTTTGTGCTATATGCTATATTCTGATACAGATGATATAGCAACTTTTTGGCCCAAATCTTATTAGTATCTCCTATTGGAACTTTTTTGTATTGTTTTAAAGAAAATTTGCTTTTATAAGTGTATATTGCAATGTTTGATTCTCAAAATAGTAATTGGAACTGTACAGTGATTGTTTCTGAGTACTGAATGTTGAACATTAAATTTGGCTTTTGATGTATAAATTATTGCCCTATGTTTGACATGAGTTTTGTAAACAGAATTTTATAATATTTATAATACTTTTCATATGTAGTCGAAAATAATATTAGAAGTTTATGAAAATGTGATCTCCTTTAAGTAAACTTTTCCTAATGTTTCATATTGTATGTATTTAATATTTTAAGCTTAAATGTTTATTTTGAGGCTATGTAGATGTTACATATTTTATGTATAAGTTTATTGTATTTACCTCATTTGAATTTTCTATAACAGGCTGTGAATTTCTCTAAAGATGTAAAACTTTAGTTCCATATTAATAATTTCGAGCATTATTTATTTTTTGAGCTGCCAAATAACACTTTAGATTACTAGAGGCATATTATTTATTGTAATGTACAACTTATTAATGTATTGCGATAGCTTTTGTAACTTTTAAAAATAAAATGTTTTCAAGATTTTATTAACGAACATGTTTTTCATTGCCCCTTATTTCCAACATAACTTTCATAGTAACAAAATTATTTTATTTGCCACAAAAACAAAACATCTTGTCAAGAACTGGCAGTGTTCATTATTTAGGTGTTTTGATTTGAAAAGTGTTGCACATTTTATTAAAGGGGACGTTGGAGCACATGAACATTTTTACACAAATGTGAATTAGTTTTGAGGGAACACTGTTCAACTGTTGAAGTTTGAAAACAGTTGGTTTGGATACTCCAAGAATTCTTGTTTATTCTAATCGCATTGATAAGAGATAAATATAAATTGATTTGCATATAACAATTTCGAACAATATTATTTATTATTCTCCCTACATGTTTCTCAACAAATTTAAAAAGAAGTTGCCTGAAGAGATTCCATACATAGAAAAAATATGATCCTATCCTATTTACTGAATTAATTATTTGTTGTTTTTACATATTGAAAACACGTTATTCAATTTCATTCAATCGTTTTCTTCCTTTGGGAAGATATTGTCAAGTATAGTTAGGTGTCAAGAAAATACAGGTATTATCGTCGAGGATTCGTGTAATCAGACTAAGATTACGGTAATTGGGTCAACTGTCCAATCAAGGGAATTTGTCTGCGTAAATGATTTCAACTATAACTTAATACCTCGGAATAAGGTATAATAATTATTATACTCAATTCAAAGTGGATATCTGATGAAAATTAACCAGTGTATGTCACAAAAAATATGAACCAATTGTCCTTTATAAGTGCTTTCAGTGTAGATGAATAGATTGTATAACATGCTTTTATCCCCATTTTAGTATTCGCGTCCATAACCTAACCTAACCAAAAAGTTATTTTGTTAGCTGTTGGTGGTTGAACTCTACGAATGCTGAGTAGATAGAACTTTTACTAGTAGAATCCAGATCACTGCATCAAGTCAAAATATCGTCTCTACCTACCTACACATACACTTAAAATTAGGTATTGGTCCGGGAGGCAGCGGCTTTTTTTTTCAAGGAATTTTATCCCGGCTGACATTAATACGGTAAATTGTAGATAAATTCCTAATCACGAATACGACTGTCAGCCTCAATTCCATAGATGAGTGCGCGCAAGTTTTCTAAAGTGATCTTATCCCAGTTGAAATTTTTATACAATATTGATGTTAATTAGCTACAAAAAATAACCGTCGTAGTGTGATAGACGGGAGTCATGTGTCAACCGAGTGCGTTAACTTGACAAAAAATATGAATTATCTTATCCCACTTAAAATTTTTACATATTTTACATTTCATACAATTATAAAAATACAATAATAATGACCGTCAGTGTGGGTAAATCTTTCAGTCAGGGCGACGACGTGCGACATTTTCAATCGGCTGACCGACGACTTTTTCCTCAATAGACAATCAGCTGACTATCATTATCACATTTCTATTTGTTAAAACTATAATATTTTCTAATTTCATTTGAACTTTTCACAATTCACCTAAGGTAAACATGATACATTGTATGTAAAATATAGTATTTATATATTATAGTCTCCGCTGTATAATATAATATGTATAGTCTAAAACTAAATACTCTCCACAACAAAGGTTCCAAATTCAAAGATATTTCATAACTGCAACCTCTTTGTTCTTCTCTCCTTCCAATGCAGAAGGGACAATGGCTTATGTACTGTTCGTTCCTCATCTTCAGTTGAAACGTGACATTCTCAATTTGAGAACGTGAACAATATTTTGAAAATACTATGGTGTCAGAAAAACCATTTTGTGTATTTTGAAATGAAAAACTGAACATTTTCACTGCTGTTACATTGTATAAATATAATAATATTGATAAAAATTGACGAGTCATATCAAAGATTAAGCAAATGATTACATGTAATCATGAATCGGTTTAAAAACAATTATCATCAATTACTTGGACTTTTATGAATATGAATTTAATCAAGGAACGAACATTAGAGCCATAGTTAATATGTGCAGGTCACGAGGAAGCAATCACAACAATTATTTTTCATGTTTGCTACGAAGTTCTGATACAATAAGCTGCTCCAATACAGATATTTTATTCATTATGCTGCGAAATATTAATTTAATCTTGAAGAATGTACAAATTTCGATGCATGTTAAAACCCGAAATAATTAAAAATTCATCGATGTTACCAAATTGTACGAATCATTGGGTCCAAATTTGAGTTCTGCATTACCTAGATTTCATGCCTTCACGGACTGCGATTTTAATTCAACTTTTTACCGTAAAGGAAAAAAACCGTTTGAAATTCTCCCGAAGTCTCCAATGTACATCTAATCATCGATATATCACAAATTCCGAATTGTAAGCAGGAGTGGATGATATTAAAATGGCTCGTGTTATATCATTCACTAAAATATACGGCGATAATGATGACTGGAATCCACTAAACTTGGAAAAAAAATGGATTGCTCTTTATTTCCGCCTTGTGAAGCTGAATTGCAGTAACATTTTTTTACGAACGGCTTATAACGCTTATCTTTGGAGTTATACTCATCTACCCGTGCCTCCTACATTATTGTCCACTGAGTATGGATGTGAGGAAAGCGATGATAAATATTTGTTTGAATGGTTGGTGAGTAATCAATTGCCACCATCCACTTAACTTCTGACAATTATATATTAAACAATATGACTTTTTTCAATTGATTAATATTTTCACGGGTCAGCTGATTGTCTATTTAGGGAAAAGTTGTTAAGTCAGCCGATAGAAAATTCCTCGCGTCTCCCTGACTGACTAGACAAGCAGCTGACGGTATTTATTATATTTCTGTATACGTATGAAATTATGTGTGGAAATTCTACCGCCTACCGCACGGATGGCGGTTGTTTTCTGTTATTGACATCAATTTTGTATGAGAAGAATTTCACCTGGGATAAAAGAACTTAAGAAAACTTTTTTTTCACGAATACTGCAGTCTTCCTCGTGCGCATTCACCGCTACTAGAATGACTGATTTCGTCATTTGTAATGTGACAGTAATTCCTTGAAAAAAATGCTGCCTCCCGGAAAATATAGATAAGATAAAAAAGCACATGTGTCGAAAGATTCTAACTAGAATTTAAGCCATTTTGGCCGCTTAGTTGCCATTTGCCAATCGTATAAATGAGTCGTTGTAAAGAGTTTTCCGAAAATGAAACAAATTGAATATCGAGCTGTCATCACACGTTTGTTTTTGAAAGGCAATACAATTACACAAATAAAAAAGGAGCTAGATTGTACAATTATTTACGAGCGTGAAATTTTAGGTAGCTGTTTTCAAAGATGGTTGTATCAGCTCAACTGACGAGGAGGGTTCGGGATGGCCAAAACTGCGGTAATCCGCGATATCATCGAAAAAATTTACCAAAGTTAAGAGAGATAAAAGAGGGTACCGACGTATCAAAAGAACACACTTGCCATATACTGACTGAGAAGTTATGCATGCCTACGCTATTCATGTGTTGGGGGCATCTTTACTCACTTTGGTCCAAAAGTGCTTTTGAATGTACGTTTCCCAAACCTTATTGATATGTGTTTGAAGAAATATTGTGCTTTTTCATTAGGACACCGCATCTTCTCACCCTTCGGTGGTCGCCATAGCTAAAATTCACGAATTGAATTTCAAATTGATTGACCACCCATTATATTCACAAGATCTGGTCCCCAGCGACTTTTTGTTGTTTGCGGACCTCTAAGTTTCCTTTACAGGAAAAAGATTTTATCAGGCGAGGACGTTGTTGCATATACAAACGCCTATTTTAAGGAGAAAGAAGACAACTATTATTTGGAAGAATTAAAAATATTCGAGCATCGATCTTAAAAGGAGCCTACGTTGGAAAATAAAAATATCTTATTTCTTGTTAGGTCGGAAACTGTCGTATATGAAAATTTCTTTTCTTATAATTAGAATAGAATCTGATGAACGTATTACAAAATCCAGAGTAATATCATTGTATAAAGAATATTCTTTATATAATGGTAATATTATTTTATATGAACGCAAGGTTTAGAAAATGGAATATGGAAGTATTTTATAACAAACTACGAAACTCCTCTAAGGCAACTTTTTATTTACAAAATTCACAATATTGTTACAACAAACACTCGAAAAGCATAGTATAAAGGATTATTCTATATATACAAATAATTCTAATATATACAAATTTTTCTAAACTACTCGAGTTCCCAGTCTGAATTAATATCATGATGATATTTTGTCATCAACATCGAACTTGTTCGTTCTAAAATTTTATTCCATGCGGGTTATGCTAATTAATTTTAATAGAAATAGTCGTTATGTGAAAGGAGGGATTGTTCGCTTTTAACTGGAGCTTTTTTATTTTGATATTTGTAGAAATTAATCATTGATGCATATATAAATAAATTAAATTGAATAAAAACAATCACAGATAAATTTTATAATGTACATACGCAGTACTCCAATCTCTGGTATTAAGGGCAAAACGCAACCAAGCTTAAAGCTACAAGAAAAACGGAATTACAATCATACCAGGTTAGTATGATATAGGTTTTTTTATGATATCAAGATTTGAAAAATTCCTGTACCTTCACGAAACAAATGTTTTTGTTCTATGTAATATTACATTCAAAGAATATGGTTTCAAATTTTTTTGTGGTCCATATTTAGTCACACTCGTGTATTAAAACGAAACTAAATGTGACAGAAATTCAATCTCATCTACAATTTATCAAAATCATTGTTTAAATTTAGATATATTAAAGCACAGTTCAAACTATTTTAAATGAAATTGGATGAAAAAGTTTCTGTTGAACGAAAAATAATGTTAAGTAGGAATATTTCCTAAAAATAATATACCTATGTATTTATTGATATACAAAATTTTTTCACTTTTTATTTCGAAATTACTACTCTAAACAAAAGTAGTCCTCAGGCAAAATTAATTTTGTGTTGAAAGCTTGATATATTCATAGTTTATGTACACTAAAGCAAAATTTTTTACCGGCGAATGTATCTTAAATATATTTGTTCTAACCGTATACGATTCATAGTTCTGATTCTGTGGTTTGATCTCAACAAATGAAAATATAGGCTTTATACCATTGATTTTCAAATCCGAGGACAACACACTAATTCAATGTACCTTAAACACAAACAGTTTTTAGCTTCCAGGTTTTTATTAGATAGAGTGTTAAAAATTTAAATTTTAACTGGAGCAAATTCTGTAACTAATAAATATAGGTGTGCAGAACACGCCAATTTTTATTCTATTAGGCATAATGCAAATGCAATAATTCATGTTTTAATTATCTGCAGCAATCCTTTTTTAACGGAAGATGTTACTTTTATTCAACAAAGGTTAAAAGTATTTTCTTCCGCGTGTTAATAAGATCAGCAGGTCAGCGATCTTGTCTGTATTGTATCTGTGATAACCGACTTCCACCTGCTCTGTGATAGGTCTAGTTTTTTGTCTCCCGTCTACTTAGCAGCAGCAGGAGTCACATTCCTCAGTCCTGGAGAAACGTTGGAATTAGTTTCATCCCTAAAGCAGAAAGAAGACCCAGTTCAGAAGCTTAATCCTATCGTATCATCACTTTATTGTCCTTTTTTTGTAAAAGTGTCAATGATGATCTGAGTATAAACCCCTCAAATACTACCCTAGTTCTATTCACTTAGAGAAATAAATATGTTCAGAATGAACTGGGTTGAAATAGCCCTTAATCAGATATTAAATATCTCGGAGTGACCTTTAATCAGAGACTGACATGGAAACAACATCTGCAAGCAGTAAGCCATAAGGCACGTATTGCTTTGTACAACTGCTGTTGAATGTTTGGAGGAACATAGGGCATAAGCCCAAAATGATGAACTGGATGTACAAATTCGTTGTGTGACCTATCATACGCTCATAAGGTCATTATAGACTTGTCCATTTTCAAGACCTAATAGGGAGTGGAGCAGTTGAGTGGGCAATAAAGGCATACAAGGAACAGAACATGAGACTCGGTGACCTAACTGGGCATCAAAGCATTCTAAAAGAATGTAAGGTGCCCATTGATCATGACGGATTCCCTTTCCTCCAAACTGTGCTTTATCAAAAACTATAATCACAATAAGTCGACAGCGATAGGCTAATGCAGAGATAGCGTTCCCACGAGGCAACTACCTCAAATATATTTATCAGATAGCAGAGCAGCCTTTAAAGCACGTGACTCTTGTAAAATTGCGTCAAAACTAGTTTAAGAATCCACATAGTCTTTGAACTCACTGGGAGCAAACGACAAAGTTACTTTGGTTTGGATACCTAGCTACACCGGGGGTGCACAACAATGAACAAGCTGAACATTTGGCGGGACACCTCCTTTCATAGGACCAAAACCTTTTGTAGGTTACCTAATCGATTTCATTGTCCTTGTCCTAATGCCCTCTAGGAATTTTAAAACACATCCGAGGTCATTTCGTCTCCATTGCTTTGTTGAAGTTTGGCGATGTTAGCTTTATGCTTTTTCAGTTGAGATCAGTAATCTGCTGGCTACTGAATTGAGATTATTTCAATCCTTCTATTTGAACGGTTTGTATAAACGGATTTTTAGGAGTCGATTACAGCACTTGCTATAAATATTTTTTATTATCTAGATTTCAAACGGGCGATAATTTGAGTTTTGTAGACAGAAGAAGTCACTAGGGTCATATTAACTGAATATGCTGGTTTTTTAATACAGTTTTTTTGATTAACAGTTTTAGACTTGAATGGGAATTTTCAGTCAGTAACTCGTCCACCACATTTCGGCTGCTTTTCAATTATGAAGATTTGAAAGCTATCTCCCCGTGAGTATACTAGAAAACTAGAAAAATTCATTTTCACAAAATTGTTAATACTCATCAACGAATATTTTAGTTTGCGTATGTTTTTTAAAAAAGTTTACAATAGCAGTAAAAGTGTTATATAATGAATTAAAATAGTATGCTTAAAATATTTGCTTATGGTAAATATAAGTGTTGTGGTGAATTCATTTACTTTATAACAGAAATTGGAGGAGAATCTTTATATTTGAAATTATTTGCGCATAAACTGTACTGCTTGGTCTAGTAATCTCTATAGTTTTAGTATGCATTTTGACTTGCATTATCGTTTGACAAAAATAATTCTATTAATTATCACACTATGAAACACACTAGAGTAGGTAAACAATAATTTAGTTATAAATATATACACTTTTAGTAAATTGGTGATTGGAACTACTTTCTCAAAATACACCAAGTACTGTTAAAATTCATTGAAATCCATAACTTTTTAATATATACAAAAATAGTTGGATTGATTTTTTTGTCTATATACATTTTATACAGGATGCAATTGCTCTTAATCAGCTATAATTTAGTATTTTACAAAGATAAAAATAGCTGTTGGGCTTATTAAGAATAACAATACCAATTCTATTTTTATGTTATATACACACAACCGCAAAATCTAGGAATATTACCTTAAATTATATTTTTCTCTAAATTAATATTTGATATATAATTATTAATAATAAATAATTTATTGGTTAGACTGTATCAAAATTACAATATACTAATTTTATTTATATCAAAGAAAAATAATAATATACTGTAATTAGGTAATAATAAAATTATTATGTCCAATTTACAAAAAACATTTGATTTTAGTAATTCGAATGTCCTCGAGCATTTAAGAAAACGCAAAATCTGCGTTGTATATTAAACATTGAGCTGTATATCTGCTCGAGGAATAGCATTCTAGGCGTCTGTGGGGACTGAAAATAGAGTCTGTGGATTATTCTTAAGTCTTTTCAAATGTAGTACTTCTAGCTGAAGCATATCTCAATGAAATTCATTGCGAGATTGGAAGTATGTAGGTGAGCATTATAGTGAATGAACAAAAAACAGGTGTTACATATGAAATGACAATTGGTTGTATGATGGTATTACAGGATGACATACTTACCATACCCAACTGTACAGAAAGACCACAAACTATGATTGCTTGGTGAGAATGGACTACTTATACTAATACTAAACGATTTATACAGCCTAGTTTTCTTTCAACAACTACTCGTCTCGAGTCTGAATAAATTATGAATCGCCTGTTAGCTCAATTGGCGTTTATCCGTAAATATGTTCTTAAACTCATATTAAGCGAGCTACTTGATTTCATCGCCTTGACAGAGGCACTATTAGGGTGTCTGGCATTCTACAACATATTGTATTAGTTGACACCGAGTCTAATTTGAAGCTCAAGAGCAGCAGCATTTTGATGTTTTCCAGCGGTCTACTGCAAAAACGATATTGTCTCTGTGTAGTGATGTCTTATGTTTTTCCACTATATCACCTGCTCCATGATATCAGCGATATAAACATGAAGTAACGCTATCGCCAGTTTCTCAGTTCTCGGCTTCAAACAGATCTATAGTATACATCATTTAATTGCGATTTAAATGTCGTCCTTCTAAGATTGTTTACAATATATGAAACTTTCGAAAACTCGAAGTTCTCATTAGACAGCATTAACAAAAAAACCTAACCAAAGAATATCAAGATAATGAACAATAGCAGATACAAGTAAAAAATAATATACAATAAAGAATGGCGTATTCTAATTTCTGTAAAATTGTTATATTAAGATACAGTATATTCCTGGATATTGCGGCTATAGGCAACTACAAAATAAATTTCATAATATTTGGATCTGCCACCAGTCGAAATAATTCAACTAAAATCGAATAAGTTTTAAAAAGTACATGTTTTACTGAAAAAACTTACCGATTTTTCAATTATAGGGAGAACAAGTTGAGAAAGTTATCCTAAATGTCATTTTTGTTAGGTTATATGTTTTTCCTTTTATTTTTAATTCAACATCAGCCTTTACCTTCATCAATGAACTTTAAATATTTCGAACAAAGAATTGAATTCACAAAAAGTATTAACTTTACTAATAATGGTTTCTTTCTTACAAAAATATCTCGTGAATCTACCACTCTAACTCGTTTATCTAGCATCTGTATAAATAATGATAATATAAAGTAAAATTAAATATTAATAACAATGAATTTCATTTGAGGCTTGCAGCCTGGATAATTTTTGATTGCCAATATGATATTGTCGTGAGAGTTGATCAATACAAGAAGAATTAGAACACACTTTATTGTAAAAACATTTGGTCATATGTCAACCTCCTCATTTAGATATAGTAGAAACATGATCTTCCACGATTTTTTTCGATATATTCACCGTCGTTACAAAAAAAAGGATATAAGTGATAATATGCTACTTTTTCTGTCACATCAAAATTATATTAAAACAAATTTTGCAAAAACACTAAGTGATTACATATAAAGTAACCAAAATTAAATGAATGAGAAGTTATGTCAGACTATTCAATAAAACCTTTCCTTGTAGACTATTGCCTACGAAATTTGTTCATTATGATTTTGTCTCACACTGTGCTATAATGTGGAGGCATGTTGTCTTGTTGGAACAAGAGATCATCTTCCAGGTTCCTATTGTCATTTTGGAATATATCTGTGAGAGCAGAGTCATTAGTGTCTCTTAATAATTTGACTATATAAATTTGACAAAAAATGGCCAACACTACTATCTCCATAAATGCCTGTCCACAAGATTAATTTAAGAGGATGTACAATATGTGTTTAGTAGAACACTCTAGAATTTTCGTCAGTTCAATAAAGCCAAATGTATCCATGTATGGTGCCAATTAAAAAAAAAAGCATTTATATAAAAAACAAACAATCTCAATATCTCAAAACTGTCGTCTGTCTAGGTCATTGAAATTTATTTCCTGTACCCTGTATCTTTTAAGGACAAAATTATGTTGGAAACATCTTCAAACGATAGTGCGCGAAAAACCAGATTCTTTGTTCAAAACGACCGTTTTTGCCACTTCAATTGTAAAACTATTCCCATAGTTTTATTTTGATCAGCTATTAACCCTATCTGACGAAATTTTCTCGCTAGCTCTGTTTATACATGAGTGATGAAGTTGCTCGTCTCCATGAAGCTTTCTGTTTCTAAATATTGAAGTGTTTTCCAATTAGTAATTGTTTGAAATATTTGTTTCAAGTTACCTTTTATGTGGCAAAAAATAACATTAATAAACCATAGATGTTGCGTTTTATTTTAGAAATGTGTTGCATTTTGATTTGATCAAGACTTTTTTACAGATGATGAAAATATCGAAAAAAAATCGTGGACGATTATTATGTCTGAATACTCCATTTAAATGCCTTTCTAATGATGTGCCACAAATGGTATATTATTAAGAAATGAGGGGTTGTGGAAGTGAAAGGGAGAAGGTTAACGAATGCAAAATTTGAAAATCTTCCCCCTTAGAAGAATAATCGATGTTTCAGCATTTTCTTTTAATCTAATGAATACTCCCAAATATCGTGGAGGACAGATTTCTAAAATCCACTCTGTATTTTTTATTGCGAAACTTTTCTAATGTAAATATGTTTTCAAGGCACCTAATGTAGATGAATTTCTAATGTTAAAGATTGTAACATGAACAACAATATGAAATATTAACAGTATGAACAGAAATAAGACAGTGTTTTACTCCTAAATATAAAGCAGTTTTTTCAGTAAAACAATTATTTAAAATTAATGCATTAATTCTTAACACCTATAAATTTTAGCGGCTATTTCTTTCAGCTTTAACAAATGATTTTCAATCACCTCATGTTTACTCAACAGGTTAAATTCATAGCGAGGCAAATCTATATTATGTCGAACGCACTATAGATTCAGATTATTTATTTTGATATATTTCTTTGCATTGTCAAAATCCACAAAACACAATTGAAATGAACTGACAGAGTTTTGAAAATAAATCAAACAGAGACATTGAATATATCTCCGATTTGATGTCAAACACTGATACTGCAAAATATTTGTTTCAACAATGATCATGATCACTTAGCAATGAATCAATGAAGCTATACAAACCGTTTGAAAACCAAAATTACTCAGAAGGAAAAGAATAAAATAAGTTTAAAATAGAATTAAATTACTGAATCTAATATATTTGTTAACATAAGAAAAATGTAGTTAGCAAATAAGAAAGGTCTTAGATACATGTCAATTATGAATAATATTCATTACAAAATTATTAAAATTAGATAGAATTGTATGTGGATGTAAGAAAGAAAATGGCCATAAACTACAAAGAATATGATACTGAACACACTACCATTTTACCTTTTATCAATGAAGGCGATAACTTGATTATTAAAGACGTGCGTCAGTGTAATTGTGTATGTATGAATCAGTTCCAGAAATTCAAATTTAGTTAACTGAGAATATCGATTAATATTATGATGATTTCATCTACAATTTAAAACTTTCAATAAATCTTAACTAGGTGTGAGGATCAAAATACATTTATCACCACTTGTTGAGAGTATTTATATTTGTAGGTATTGTAGTAGATTGGCATAGGATATTTCATGATTTAAAGACAAATACAACCGCATTTTGGACCCTCACAACATTAACAAAAAATAATACTAAAATAGTATTATAATAAAAAAATATTAATGAATGTTTCTTCTGGTAATTGCAAATTACTATTAGTAAAGTTTAAAAGCTTGTTTACAGCTATTTCTGATACAAATGAACATTTTTTATGCTTTCTGTGATTATTATTCTACGAGTCGTTGTTATATAATATGAATGTTAATTCTTACACATCGATCTTTCATACTTAAAAAAATTCACAAAAGGCATTATACATACACAAATGAACATCGTAGCCATGATGACAAAAATTATAGAATACCTTTTTTTACAAAACTTACATCTTTGTATTTATATTTAGAGGGTGAACAAATGAATATAAAAATGAAAGAAGTTCCAGTATTTGACAACAGTACTATCAAAATTTGTACTATATGTAAGTATAGTTTACCTTAATTATATTGTGTTTAAAATAACTGTTAGTACTAAAATTACTGGTTTTTATACAAAAACTACTTATTGCACATGCCGCAAATACTTAAAGGCATTTTCAATGTTAATGGTTATATATGACACCTTATATAATGAATCAGATATAACTGTTTTATATTTAATATGAGAATATCATAAATATATTGATGTTAGAAAGATTGAAATGTTTTGTTCAAAAACTCGATGGATTTAATATCGTATGCAGCATGTTATATTGATTTACTGCACTACTCTACTATAAATTTGGTACAATATTATAATCTCTAATAAAGCAGCTGAAATTGAAAGAACATGTTGAGAATTTTTATCAAAAATTGGTCAAATAGTGAAACATTTGGAGTTTTGGCTAAAAAGCATTTTTATTCTGCGTCTACATTACTAAATTACACTAAATAAAGAGGGCCTAAAGCTAGATTTGGCTAAGATGAAGAGTCCAGCAGCTCCATGAACAAATGTGGATGCTTTATGTAATACCTTAATAAGATAATACAGTAACAAAACCAATCAAGGGCCGCTTCTGGAAAAACTCTGCACCATGGTTTAATTCTCATCAACTGAAATTGATTGAGCAAAGGGATGATCATTACAAAAGGCATAAATTATCTCCCAATGCAGAACATTTAAACTTACAGTATGAAGAAGTACAGAGAAATCTTAAAGCAGTCATAAGAAAAGCAAAGACTGATTACTACAATCAAAATATAGTCAGTGAAAGGAAATAGCAAGAAGACATGGAAGTTTTTGAATAAAATTATTAACCGTTCTAATTCCAAACATCTTTGCATACCACACATACTGGAAAATGACACTATGATCATGGGTGATGTTAATATTGCTACTTGTGCTAACTTCTTTGTTAGTGTTGACCCTAACTGGCCTCCAACATAAAACCTCCTAGTTTTACCTCACCAGCTATCCAAGAGCTGCATAATTCTTTATTCTGGACACGTGTGAATTGGTTTCGGAGTTATTTTGAACACAGGTACCAGTACGTAAGCTACAATAATCAAAATAGCCCAACAAAGATGTGCATTTGTGGAATACCTCAGGGTTCGATAGTAGGACCAACTCTGTTCCTGGTTTATGTAAATTTCTTGGCACTTCTACCGCTACATGGAAGAATAAACTTGTATGCAGATGATATGTTACTAACATACTTCTCACAAACAGCTGAAGAAACAAAAAGGTGTATCGAGAGTGATCTGGAACTACTTCATACACAAATGTCAAAGGAGAGAGGTACACTCACAATCTCCTTTAATGTGGTTAAGAATATTCATCATCACAGTGTCAGATCCGCAGACCATCTACGAACCCCAATAGCAAGAACTACAATGGGCCAAAGGTCGATTGCATTTCAAGGTCTAAGATACTATAATCAGCTGCCAAGAGAGACTAGAACTCTTAGTGTGAATAGGTTTAAAGTGGAACTCCAGAAGCTGATTCAGCAAAACTTTTTAAAAGCTAGTCATAAGAGGACACTGTACACTATTGTTTAAAAATGCAACTTCTTATTTAATTTCGCTTTTAAGTCCCATATGGCACTACCTGTGCCCCAGGTACTATATGCTAACAAATTATGGATATTTTCTTTTTTGTAAATTTTTGTTTCAATAATAAATTATTATTAAATAATTTTCCATGGCAAATATAACAAATGCTCATATTTATGTTTTTCAATGCAATAATTATAATTTGTTATACAATATTTTGAAATAGATTCATTGCAATTGCTTGAACCTTTTATTTAAAAATGCCTTTAATAAAAAACTTATTGGTAACTAGATACACCAATGCACAAAAATCTTTTATAATACATAACAATGTTGGAGAATAATCCCAGTATAATAAATTGTTAATTTTCAAATTTTGTGAACTTTCCTTAACAGTTGTTGTCCAAAAATCGAACATTTGTATTAATTATCTTCACTATCACAAGTATTAAAACTCAGATCAATATATTGAAAATCATAAACAAAATAACTCTAATTAAATTTCACAAAGCATCTGGAAAATACATTAATCTTAAATAAAATTATGATCACAAGGCAAGACAATGTAATGAGCTATTTTTCTTCCAAATTGGAATGATGCAGCATAATTTGCTTTAAAAAAAAAGCAAGTGACAATACATATATGAATAGCAAAAATAATAAAAATGTTCGCAACAGTTATATATTTCAAGTCTCCAATTCTTTGAATATTTGTATTTTAAACACAATACACTGACAATAAAAAACTTATTTTAAATAACTAAAATAAATAACAATGGGCAGTTACAAACTTGACATGATTTTCCTTGGTAATTACCCATATTAAGTAACAAAAAACTATATATCAATTCTTGGTCTATACTGCAATGTTAAGGGTGGATTTTGAAAACGCCATCTTGTTACATATACAAATTTTAATGTGTGATCTTTGCCCAATAATTCGTCGTTACACAAAATATCAATCTAGAAGCAAACAAAAAAACAAATATTAGATAGATATCCATACATGTATATATATATATATATATATATATATATATGAACAACAGGAATTTCACCCTAGTGAAATTCTAAGGAGTAGGCAGATTGAGGCCTTGGAATCAACCCAATAAAAAGTGTGATTCGTTGCGTGAAATAGGCAGATTGAGACGAATCGGATATATATATATATATATATATATATATATATATATATATATATATATATATATATATATATATATATATATATATATTTATATTCATATATCTAAATGTTCTTGATTTTAGGTTTCTTCTGTTTTTTTTGATAATTTTTAAATAATAAATAAATAAATTTTGACGTTTCGACTTTTCTTTAAATCTTTATCAAAATATGGTCAAACTAGAATTAGATCCAAAAACGTATAGACCAATATCACTAACATGTAGCATGAGTTCTTAAGAAGATAATCAATAACCGACTTCTATGATACTTAATGTCAGAAAACTGATTATACCCGAACAGTAAAAATCACTCCACATTGGGTAATTTGACTGATCTAGAATCCATGAAACAATTGTAATAAAGCAGCCCTGTATGTATTTTTGACATTTGGAAAACCTAAAATACAGTTTGAAATATTCCATCATTAAAACACTTTATGACTGGTCAATACAAGGTAAAATATTGAAATATATCTCGAATGTCCTAGAACATCGACAGTATCAAGTGGAGTATACTCACAGCTAAATACCCAAAAAACCATATAACACACGAGTCAAATTTCAGTGCAATATTATTTCTTATAGTAATCTCGATGAATACCTCCCCTGAATGTATAAGTGGGTGATCGAATAATGCTGTGGAAGAAGTGGAAATTCAATTATTGATTTATGTTTATTTCATCATTGGATTATTATTGGTATAATACTAAAAATTGATTATAGATGCTATTATTAAATAACATAATCATTGAATATTCAATATACAAATTGTGAAAAACAGAAGACCATAACACAAAACAAATTAGTAATAATAACTTTTTATAGAAATAGATAAATGATAAGCGATGCTTGGCAGTTTAAATATTATAAGTGTGGACAGATTGAGAACAAAAAGAATAATATTAATTACTAAAAATTGAATCGAATTCTTTAAGAAACATATGAAGGGCACTTGCTTGTATGTTATAATAAAGAAATTGAGATGGAAGACATTGAAGTGTTGCAATTTCTAAAAGACAAAATAACATGAATAGAAAATAAGATAAAAAGTAGTACAATACAATTAAACAATACAAAAATAGAAAGTCAAAATCTGACACAAAAGTTCAACGAGCAAGAAAATAGAATTAGACATGAAAAAAAAATTAATTATACAGGAAGTCGAAGATAATGCAGAGGAAAGAGATACAGAAGTTCAAGATCAATATCCACACGTCAGACACCACTCGAGCTACTCCAGTGTGATAGGGTTTACCCTCTTGTGCTTGCTTTTCACATAAAACAAATGTCAACTATAATATAGAATAGAGCAAACTATATATAGTGTGGGCGAAAATTGCCATGAAAAAAGAATAAACATTATATTCAAACAAATGTTTATTTAAAATAAAGAATTAAAAGTGTAGAATTATTTCTTATCGTTCAAGTGGGCGCTACATCGCCGTTGGCATGTCTGAAACCTGGCCTTTCAATTTTAGAAAACTCTTCGACACATGGCGCCGAGACGACCTTTATGGAAAGAATTTAGCTGGAGATACGTCTGGGCTGCAGCCATGAAATATCTCCTCTGTACTAGATCAATTTGTTTGGGAATATTCCTTAGCCACTTTCATTGGATGCATGACAGGCTGCACTATCTTGCTGCATCTGTGTTCTATAGTTCTATTCTATTCTAAACGATGTAACTGTGGTTAATGATTATAGTTATATGAATTTTGTCCGCTGAAGTTATTGCAACCCAAACCATCAGTACAGGGGAATATAAAGGTATTTGGTGCTTCAACTTAATTTAGGATTTGTTGACAAGGGGACATCCATAAAGTACGTCACACGAATTTTAGGACT
Source organism: Diorhabda sublineata (assembly GCF_026230105.1). NCBI lineage: Eukaryota > Metazoa > Arthropoda > Insecta > Coleoptera > Chrysomelidae > Diorhabda > Diorhabda sublineata. The sequence goes on from NC_079485.1 coordinate 35,798,949, forward strand.
TTTGAACCCCTCCCCCCGTCCTTGCGGCAGGTTGTCACATTTTTATAACACCCCCTCCCCTCCTGATGTGACGTCACACATTTTTTAAATTTATGTATGTATTTAAAAATAATCGGGAGAAAACAGCTATTTTCATTTTTTACTTATTTTTATTAAATAATAATCTAATAAAATCAACATAACATCAAATTTTTTAAATTTTCAATTCACATCCAAACTTTGAGTTTTAGTATTTTAAATTTTAACATGTGACGTCACAAAACTATTAACCCCCCCATACCCCTTGTCACACGATGTCACACTTCGGTGATACCCTCCCTCCCCATTAACGTGTGACGTACTTTAGGGATGGCCCCCAAGCCCATTTAATTAAAATCTTAAGATTTTCCTAGCATTACATAATTTTCTTTCAATTCTTACACTAACTGTATCTTAAAGGAATCAGTCCATCTATAATGTTCGTATTTGTTTGTTTAGTTAATATTTTACTGTTTTGCCAAATCTCATTGATTAAGGTCTAAAAATAAGATTTTTATTTCATATTGATTTTTATATGCTCTTCCATAATTTGGTTTATATTACATCTATTGGTGATCCGCCTCTTATGACCCCAAATTGATATTGTGAGTTTCAGTTACTAGTTGTTTTATAATTTATAATATTTTCTAGGTGATACTATAGTTCTCAGCCATACTTCATCTGTTCAATATTTGTTTCATTCTTCACATATGTTACTTCCTTTCCAGTTTTTGTAATAAGACAGATAACAAAAAAATCAAACAGACATAAATGTGTTATATCGATTTTTTCTTTCCAGCCTCATTATGGACAACATAATATATAGTGCCTAGCTATGTAAAAAATGCAGAATGGGAGACTATGAAATTATTTTCTCTGCTGACAAGGTCGTACTGGTGGCTGAGAATGAAGACGCTCTACTGCAACTATTATATCAATTTAACAGCACAATCAAATAATTTACGATGATAATATATCCACAAAACATGAAATACATGACTTAAAAAACACCACTAAGATGTAAACTAGAAATTGCAGGGAAGGTTATTCAGTAGAAGATGAAATTTGAGTATTTAGGAATAGAAATATCAGGTTATGGTGACGTTAAAAATTAAGGTTAGAGACCTGACAATGAAATTGATAATATGCTTAGGTGAATAGACATGACAGTAATCTATCGAAAAAGCAATGTAACACAGTGATAATTCAATTTGATTCAGTTGATGTTTAAAAATCAGCATTTGTTAAACTAATGAGATCTTTCTTCCTTGTCACAACGAATTAGTGTTTTAGATTAAAATTTACTAAACATATCATATATTATCAGAAATACCTAATAGCTTGAAATTCATTTTCTTTGATATATAAAATCCTTTGAAAACAGGGGTTTCATAGTTGGACCAAATTCACTTCATGGATATAAAATATGTTACACAAGAGATGATAGCACTGCAGTAATATAAGAGCAGGACACAAGAGGTGATAGCACTGCAGTAATATAAGAGCAGGCACGCTAATTGAAACACTAGAGATTCAATTGGAAGGTCATAACAAACAAAAAATGTCAATCTTGAAAAATCTATAAACAGAAATGTGTGCTCTAATGCCAATATCATAGGACAGTTCTATGTCTAGATAGTTCTATAATATAAATATTGTGGTTAGTTAAAAATTATAAACACAAATTACTTAAGATTTTTCAACTTATAAATAGAGAGAAATGTTTTAGCTCAGCAACTATAATTAAAATATGAATTTTATAGGTCAATAACATTTGTACCATCATATGATTTCAACAATAATATGTATTTCACAATTAAGTATAAACAACACAATTTTGTGTCAACAAAGCATATTTGCTTGTGTACAATAATGTTTATGAAGAAATTTAACTATTTGCAAAGTGAAATTAGAGCATAGATTCAGCCAGCACATTCACTGTAGTAAATATTTTTTCTTAGTGTCACCATTAAAAATAAATGTGTTACATTTGAACTGAAAATTATTTACTAAGCATTGTTGACAATATTAAATAATATAAATAACTTAACACCATGGAACAAATAATAAAAAGAAAGCATAGTAATTAAGTTTTGTAACATTGCAATTGCCCCTTACACTACTGGTCAAAAGGTTTTGCCCACTCCATAATCCATTCATTAAATTTCAAAATAATATATGTACTTCAACAAATTTCTCTTCCATATTGTGAAGCGCAGGTCAAATGGGTGTCTTACAAACCAAAAATAATATTGTCTGTTATTTTTTTACTTTATTTGAGCCCACGTTTATATTTTGTCATGAATGCAAAAGTTATAACTTGCAAATATGGATTTATTTGTTTATTATTCTTTAACTGTGAATTATTTCTTCAGTGTTTATGATTGTAGTTTAGTCCCAGTTAGCTCTATGAGACACAAAAATGTGCTGTGATTTATACTTTTTGGAACAAGACATCTTTTTGTGAAGTTTTTATACGAATTGTCATAATTCCCGCAAATTTAGACTTGGTAAGTTGGTAAGTTTTAAAATAGGTACAACCAAGAAACTATCTGTTGAAACTCATGCATTAATTACAAGTGAACACATTCTAGACAAAATTAACTGTACAATTGCTGCCGAATTAAAAATACCTTGACATACTGTGGACTACAACATGAAAACATATGCATCCACCAGGAACTTTGGTCATAGAAAACATTCAGGGACGCCTCAAAAAGCACAACTATTGAAGATAATTGTATTGATCAGTAAATGTGATCGACAACTTACAGGTCCAGAAATAGTAGCACAGATCAATGAATCTAGGGATCTGCCTTTGAGTACTTCCACAGTGAAAAGGATTTTGAGAAAAGCTTGACTATTTGGAAGGGTGATAAAGACGTCAAACTAAAATTGAGTGGTTGCAGTGGGCTCAAAAACAAAAATTGGATGGATGGAACGAAATAGACGATTTATTGAAATAGTTACAGAGAATGCAAAAATTGTGCTTGGAAATAGAAAAAGCAAAAGAGGGTTACATCGATGAATCAATAATTTAAATATGTAACAATTACAGACTGTACTTTTATTACTGCTATATTCTTATCTACATATGTTCTTCAAACTATAAATAGCAAAATCTATTGTATTGTTTTTATTTGTTGTGTACCTCACAAAAAGTTTTGAACAGTAGCATAAATAATTTAAAAGGTACTTACATCTCTATACTTCTCCATCCCATTTAAAACCTTTTTCGCTACAAATTTTTTCAAATGTAAAATAGTTGCTTGAGCTGAACATCTGATAAATCTTCTTTTCAATGTTTTCAAATTTGAACTGATACATTCTAAACATACATTTACTTGTTCATCTTGTCTATGATAATCACTTTCAGCATGACTATTATCAACATGGTTATCTTCACCATGTATTTCACCATTTGTTAAAGGTATATCTTTAGGATATGGCAGGCCTCTTTGACGATAAAACTCTTTTTCACGATTTATTTCATCTAAAAAAATTATCATCAAAACTACATCAAAATTGTTTAGCCTACTTGGAATCTTTTAATAGATCGGTTTATAGATTTGTTAATGTGTTTCAAATATTAACACAGTATTAAATACATTATATTTTGTTTAGAAATAATATAACACTTCTAATATTTCCCAGGAAAACTATATCCTGATTGGGTTAACTTATTCTTCACTAAATTAGTTTTTGATCTCACCTTTTTGTAAATCTGGTACTAGTTTATAAACAATATCTTGCATAGTCCTATCGAAACTTATGTATTGAAGTGGATGGGACTGATGAATTACTATAGTACATGTTGGACATGTGTTGTTTTCTTCTAAATGTTTCACTAAACATGTCTTGCAAACTAAAAATAAAATATATTCATAAATAAACTACCTTTTATTCAATATGCTGTTTAAAACTAGTACAATACTTACAAGTATGCAAACATTCTGTAACAGTTGTTGCGTCTATAAGATAACCCCTACATATTTTACATGTTATATGACTATTCAGTGTTTTGAGTTTGATTTTTCTTTCCATTATCATAATTTACAATAAACCATAATTCTATAAAAACTCTAATTCTAACCCTAATTGATACACAAACAAAAATCACCAATGGTTGTCTAAATTTAATAGCATTTGCGCTTGCGTTGATATAACATGTTTGACAAATAAACAGGAGTATGTTCAAAAACTGATTCAAAAGCAATTAATTTCAATATCGAAAAATCCACTGATTTCAAGTAGGTCTTTTGCCTATTTGGTATACATAGTTTAAGTAAATATTGAGTTTATATATTTTATGTTACTTCAGCAACGCATATGCAACCAGCATTACGTCAACATAAACTTTTTCTTTCTCCGAATGTGTAATTAAAATGAAATAACGGACAGTCAACTATGGGAATAATTCTAACTCATAGGACAGAGGTGTCAAACTCAATTTTGCAGAGGGCCATATATTAAATTTTGAATTCGTAGGTGGGCCAGATTAAAAATAAAAAAAATGAACTGAATTATTATAACATTTTATTTATTAAATTATATAAGTATATAATATACGGTTCTAATGCAATAATAAAACTTGATTTCGGGGCAACTTAGCTTTAGTAAACATCGATCGTTGACCTTGAAGTTTAGATTTTAAAGATGACAGTTATTTTTTCAGTGTAACAATCGAATTCGTATCATAGTGTCTTTTCAAATTAAATTCCTTACAAACAGCAACTATTCGATTACAAATCAAACACAGTGGTTTACCTTTTCATTCTATGAAAAAATATGCAATTTCCCATTCAGACTAAAAAACTCTGCACTCACTATCAGCTTTACGTTTTTGTGAAATTATGCCAAAATCGTAACATTTATGGAACTCGACACAACAATTATGGATATCGCACGCACACGACACAAGCAAATGCACAATACTTTCACAATCACTACTTCGTAGTATAATTGAAATCCTCCAACCGTATCGCTTCGATTACTCGACTCAACTGACTCACGTCGCGCCGATGCACTCATTTTATATGGTTAAGCATGAGTTTAGATTAGAACCTTCCTTAACCATATAAAACGAGTGCGTAGGCGCCACGTGAGTCAGTTGAGTTTAATCTAGACTCGAAGCGCATGGAAGATTCTATGGTTCTCGACAAAATTAATAGGATATTTCCGCTTGCTGCTAAGAGATGGCGATTCTGTTTTTTTCTCTCGCTTACCTAGACACGCGCTGCCCTTGAAATTACTTATAAACATCCCTAGACTTGAGAGCACGAGTAATTAAAACATCCGTAGAGGAATGAATGAAGTCTAAAAGCTCTAAAAAACATTATTCTTCTTTCTGTGACACATCGCGATCGCGGGCCATATCTTTGACATGACTGTCATAGGACATTTAATTCCAGGACGGTACTTCGAAATGCAATTATTTCACGAGAGAGAAGCTAATATTTTACACTTCATCGAAACTCATAAAAATCCGGAGAATTATATATGCACACTTTCATAATCAGTGGCATACAATACAAGGACTTTTCAGAAACTATAACCTAGGTTTAGGTAGATCACCTGATAGGTAATCTAACTGAACTGATTGCGAATTCTAGCCCAGAACGAGATTTAGACAAAAGTTTCCAACGTCGCATTCAATTTTCGGTGGAAATTTCAAATCTAAAACATGTTTTTGTTCATTTGCAAGTTCACCTACTTTTATTAAATGTTACAAATTTCGAAAACGTCGAAATTATAACCACTTTAACAATTTTAGCAGATATCTGATTTATCATATCCTAAATCGCCCGTAGGGTTAATTTTATTGCAATGATCATAATTTGTGTGCAAGTCTACAAAAAAAAAGAAGCTAGAGGAGCACGAAAAAGATCAATTGGTTAATGATGTTTCCTAGTGCTTTAGCGATACCGTTTTGATATTTTTGTTATTTGCCGACCAATAGTTGTAAAGGAAGGTAGAACTGATGTTTTCACTTTAAAATCTTTGGTTTCTTTTAATACCGTCCACGAATAGTGCTTCCTTTGACAGCAGACGCCTGTCCTCAACGATTGACCTGGATCAGTACTGGGAGGTAGATTAGCGTAATATCATATTTAGTTACGAATCGTGATACTATTTGGACGCCCATGAATGGAAAGACCCAGTCGTGGATATCCGATAACCACGTGTGCTTATTCGAACCAGCATAACAGCTGAGCGTTATGTTAAAATGTACTATAAACCACTTTACTACTTTATATACTCGTAAATGGGCAAGACAATGAACGTCCACATATTACTTGTCGAACTATAGGATTTCTCAAAGAAGTTGCTATGTTTTGCCGTGGTCTTCTCGGTCACATGTATATAAATCCTATGAACATATGTGGGATATGACGAGGAGTAGAGTGTTCATTTTGCGCCACTCTTCATAGACTTAGGCCCAATTAATCCATGTCTAGACGTGTACAGCTAAGGGATCGACATGTCAATAAAATTGTTTACGAATATTATTATGTCAATCTTGATGTGAAGCCATCATATTATCAAAAAATCAAGGTCAGAAATTATTTCGTCTGGGGTCAACACTTCTAAAGGCGCTCAACTGTTTCTGATCGATTTACCCTCTTTTTTCAGTTCTTCAAGTATTTGAAATTCTTTGAAATATGATCCAATCAAGTAAAATAAAACCAATAGGTTAAGGGTATTCTGAAATTTACAATATATAATAACCATAAGTATAATATCATTTTTGTTTGAATTCTCATGACGGGTGAAGTTATCTTTATATTGGACAGGCATTAAGTTTACTCGTAATTCTAAGATCTTTTGATTCCTCTTAATTGATTTATTTGATTGATGAAATCAACTATTATTATTAATATTAAGTACAATCCAATTATTAATGGCACATGAAATAAATACAACACTTATTAAAAACGTATATCGTTTATCAAAAATAATCTTCACAATTACAATTACTGTATAATTGAACATATTTACCGTAAATGATAATAAATAGCATTAATATCCATTATTATACCAGGAACCTGTTAAAATTAACAAGTTACCATAAATAACAATGATTCATGATACCTTGTCGAATAATGGAATTGACATTCCTTTTAGTGAAACAATTAAGTGAACATGTAAGTCAGTATAAACTTCACAGTCTTCACACTCATGATTTAAAATCAAGAATACTACCTACCCACGTTTAGTCTGGGTGTTACACTCAATTTATTTCTCTGAGAACGTAAAAATATTAATTTGATCAAATAGACAGTACGAATGTTGTCTGCAAACTGTATGATCTAGAATCTTTGTGATCATTTTTTGGAATGCTCTGCTCTTCTAGTTAAAATTTCAAATAAAATTTTATTAAGCTGGGTATCTCCTAATTGTAGTTTCAATTTTATGTTTATAGTCTATTTCAGAAATGTATATAGCAATAAAATGGGGAATTCCGTCCAGATCGGTTCAATTTCGGACCATAGGTGTAGTGTAATTCGAAAAATAGTCCACTCTTTTTATTTTAAAAAAACCCGAAATTTACTGTACAAGAAACTGTCGACCGATGTTCCCTAATGACAGGAGTTGGAAAGTCCACCGTTTTTAAATTATTGCGGGCGAGAAAGATATCAGGCCAAGAAAAGTCCAGGCAGAGCAGTAAAAGTCCTTGATGAAGACACCAAAAGTGTAATTCGAGGAAAAGTTCACTCTTTTTTTGATTTTAAAAAAGAAATACCCACCCTAGATAAAATTTTAATGGAGCTTGGCCAGGATGACAGTATTCCGTTGATAACTAAAAAACTTTTATGGACCACTTTGAGAAATATGGATTTTGTCTGGGAAAAGTATAACCGTAACGCACTTTTACTGGAAAGCGATGAAATTGTTTGCTGGCGACGAAAATACTTAAAAAGTATGAAGCACTACAGAACAGAGCAGAAGAAAATCTTGATGAGACGTGGATTAATGAAAGTTATACAGTACCAAAAATGTGGGAAGACAAAAATATAACCAGTGCTCGTCAAGCTTTCATGGAAGGCCTGTCAACGGGTATTATGATGCCTTCAGGTAAAGGGAAAAGACTAATAATCGTCCATATTGGAAGCGAAGAGGGATTTTTAAAAAATTGTTTGCTAACCTTTCAGTCGTGCCCCATACGGGAGATTACCACGAAGACATGGATTCGGATGTTTTTGAAGACTATTTTGATGAAATAATAAAATATCTTCCGGCTGATTCAGTAGTATTTATGGATAACGCAAGTTATCATTCTCGACACATAGAGAAGACTCCAACTTCATCTTGGAGAAAACAAGAAATTATTGACTGGTTAACCACCAAAAGTTTTGAATTTGAAGATACTTCGTTAAAAAAATAACTATTAGCTATATCAAATTTACACAAACATCGTTTTATGAAATACGCCGTGGAAGATATAGCAGAAAAACATAGTGTAACTGTGCTGGGCACACCGCCATATCATTATGAACTAAATCCTATAGAAATTATATGGGCGCAAGTGAAAGGATTTGTAGCAAGACACAATACGACATTCAAAATGAAAGACGTTAAGCTACTATTTGATCAAGCCATTAACGAGGTGATGCCAGAGAACTGGCGAAAAGCAGTCCTGCATGTCATTAAAGAAGAGGAGAAAGTGTGGGATATCGACTACTTGATCGATTGGACTGTCGACCCGTTAATTATAACATCAAGAGGAGATGACAGTTCCTCAGATAACGAAGAATATTATGATTTTTTATAATTTAATTTCTGTATAATGTATTTTTTGTATAATGTTCAATAAAAAATAAGTGTACCTAATACTTTGTACATAATGCCTAATTTTTATTTTGTTAAAATAAAATTCTTTTTTTTACGAGTATCCTACCGGCACGCCTTTGGTATTTTCATTGTTTGTGAATGGATAACAATAGGCTAAATCCATTAATTGACCCCAACCCGGGTGTTACTAACTGCGCTTGATAAAAAAATGATTATCATGAAATCAACACCAAACTATGAAAGTGGCTTAAATATTCGTTGGGTCCCTCTGTAGTCCCTTTGCATACCTAATGAGATTTTATTGCTCTATACCTTTCTGAAATAAACTATAATTAACGCTCAGTTTCATTCCAAAAATTTTTTAAGCCTCTGACAAAAAAAACGTCATGGTTAATTTTTTTAAATTGAAATATAACCCTTGTACTACCTCATTTAAAAGAATACAGTATTAAGTAACGCTGTATTATTTATAAGGACTGAACAAAAATTTATCTTACTTTTCAGTTTGAGAAATTGCTAATATTCTTGAAAATTATTAAAAATAAGCTGTCGTGGTTCAATATTTAAGGTATTTTAGCTTTATTTTTCAAAAAACAAAGTTATATTTCGCAATACTGAATTTTATAAATATCAAGCATTCATCTTCTTGATACTGTTCCACAGCAAAAGAATTAATACTTGACTCTTTGGAGGATGATATATTTTTCACTTTTTAACTAATTTTAATGGAAAATATTTGTAATTGATGTATTCACCATATTTCAACTGATAAGTTTGTAAAATGGCCAGACACAAGTTTTTTCATTGCAACACATTATTTAGATTTGATTACACACATACATACACAGACACGTGACACGAAATAAAAGCTTGTAAAATAGTTTTTTTAATAAAACCTACCTGATAGGGTTCTTAATCCTCTGGAAAGTCTATCCAAGAATGGATGGATAGATGAATCCAAGATTATACTGAAGATTCCACCCAAATCATATCTTTTACAATTTTAACTATAGATACTTGTTAAAATGCTAATGTGACAATGGTGAAACTTATATAAAGTAATCATCAAACTAATAATTGAGAATTGAGAAAGGTTATTAGTCCTTTATATAATTCATTTTCTATATAAATTAAATTAGGAATTATCATCCTATATGACCAGTTCTAATCTTTCTAATTATTAATAAACAATCGAGATTGGAACGCATATCTAGACAAAGATATGATTAACTAACAGTCGTCTATTATTAATTAAGCAATCGGACAACATTAATTAAAAAAGGAATTACAAAAAAAAATAACCAACATAAGACATCTAATTCTGTTGTTTGTTAATCTGGAGAGTCTTAAAGAAGAGAGCAGATATTAGAAAATGATGTAGATCAATAAAAAGTAATGATGTAATCGTCATCCGTATCAATACTCTGAGCATATCTGATTGATATAACGTTCAATTGACGTTCAAATGCCGTTAATGCGATTATCACTAACATTCTAAAGCACTAAGTTGTTTTAAAAATAAAACGACTCTTTCACCTAATTAAACTGGTTTAAAAAGCAGTTTATAGTAGATAACGGATTGTCTCACTTTAATTATTTAACAAACGTGGCAACGAGGGTCAAAATTCCACTGTGTAAACGTCCAACAAAAGGCACATATCTTGTAACAATCATAAAAATCATTATGAAAATATTCTATATTTGTATTTAGGTCAAAATTGACAAATTTTTACAAATATCAATTATATATTGCTCCAAATATATTAAGAGTGAATTCATGTTAAAAAACTGTAGTATTTATTATAGTCCAGTCACGATCTGTGCTTGCAAACGGTCCGGTCATCATATTTTTTCTGCGAGCGCGGTACTCCCAAGAAACCTTGAAATTTTCGTAGTTTTTTTAGTTGTTGCTAAATATATCACTGAAGGAAGGTTCTGAATGTTAGGCAGTAACATACTTGTAAACTAGCCTAAATTTACTATAATTTGAGTCGAGCTCTATACAGCCATAGATTATTTATATTGTGAAAAATTTTCTAAAATATTTAGAAATGAGAACAATGAGAGACGCCTCATAACGCATCTATGTGATGTTCATAATTAGGGAATAGAAGAGGCTGTTGCCGAAGAAAATAAGTCCATCTGCAAGTTCATCTTAATGGTTTAAGCGTTGAAGATTTAAACGACTACCTGCAAAAAAGCACGAAGGGCGAAGCCGATTGCTGTCACCATTCTGCGACATTCTACAAACACCATTTAGTATACATTGGAAGTACATACACTATACCTGTTAATCTCCACTGAGATAATTAGAAAAAACTAGAAAATTCCTGTTGCACATGTGGTTTTTCAATATTGGTTTAGGATCTATTAACAGCACGATTTCTTTTGTGTGGATGTTTACTGGAATATTAGTTCGCCAATAAGAACTGTCTTTTAAAGTATATAATTGGTTGCACCTCAGAAATTATGTGCGTAATTAGAATTGTTAATAGTCTGTTCACCAGGTAAAATATTTAAATTTCTAAATTAGGAGGTTAGAAGACAATTAATCATAGGAATAAAATTTCGATTTTTATTAAAATCCAGACTTAAAGCTTAAAACAGATGAATGACTAGGGTTGTTATGGTGATGTTGAATTAATGATTCAACGTTATGATTCTAAGGGAAAATATGTTAAAATGTTGAAAGAATTAAGTACGTATAATGATAATATAATTGAACTAGTAGACATTGTGCTTATCCAAAAACTATACAACGGGTTAAACAAAGATTACTTCGAACCAATAATTTAAATCTAACATTAAGCAAATGAGATAGCTACACTACGATCAGTGTCGTCCAGGAGCAGCGAATTCTTGAACTTTCTGAACCATAGCCCAGTATAAGTTTTTGAACATCGACAAACGCTATCGTCAATTCAGCTCGTATTAAAATTTGTGAAGTTTCAACTTATTTCTTTTGGAAAAACGTCAATTTTTATCTTACTTGCGAAAATTACTAAACAAAAACTAATTTTAAAACAGAAGAGACCTAAAATCAAGAACATTTAGAAGAATATATATATATATATATATATATATATATATATATATATATATATATATATATATATATATAAAGATATATTTGCAGGGCCGGATTAAGCTAGGGGCTTGGGGGGGCTATAGCACCGGGCCCCAGTTTCAAGAGGGCCCCAACATTTGGAAATCATTCTGTATTTTTTGATGTGTTGATAACACAAATCTAACGTATTGATATTATTTTGTGAATTTTTCCGGGTTTTCGATTTCCTTAAGGGGGCCCTGTCATTATTTTAGCCCCGGGCTTTATAAATCTTAATCCGGCCCTGGATACTGGTTTCTTGCACGAAAAAAGTTCCATGAACAAGTTTGAGATGTTGCTCCCATCAAGACCAATCGAGCTGTAACACAGTAGATTTTGGGAGCTGAACGCTACACATTAAAATGAAGGAAACGTATATTGGGGAGGCTTGGAGAAGTATATAAAAAGGGGATATTTAGGTTTTTTGTTTTTGGGATAACTCAATATGCTGATTATGATTTAATATATTAAGTCATAGAAAACCGCCATCCAAAAAAACTCATCAATAAAATTATAGAGAATACTATCAAAAACTAGGTGATTAATCATAATTATCACAAAAAATTTTCAACAAATGTTCAAAAATTAAAATATAAAAATTTCAACCTAAAATATTTTAACAAATTTATTCAAGCAAAACAAAAAGAAAAACTCTCCCAACAAAGGCATTTACAATACTGTAAACTGTGATAAGAAATACACAGGCCAGACTTCTCGCACTTTAAAACAACGTATCACACAACACCAAAGTGATTGCAGAATTTTTAAACGTAATTGCGCCCTATCAGAACATGCTAGAATTTTAGATATAAAGAACAATTACAACAAAAGAATAATTTTAGAATCCTTTGGCATAAAAAGTAACCAGCCCAGCATGAATAAAAGATCTGACACAGAACATATCAGTCTAATTTACACATATTTATTAGCCCTATCTAAACAAGTCAAGAGTCAAGTCAAGAGCAATTCTCGTTGATTCCATATCAAGTAACTTAATACAGATAATATTAAATCATAATTCAATTATAAACAAACACCATTTCGTTTCAACTCACAAAACTCTCATTTCTACAATCGCAATTTAATTCAATATAAGATGCATTCTCGTCATCTCAATCTAATCACAATATGAAATGAAACATATTCTTAAACAACCACATTGAAAATTGCAGGGAAAAAATCACTCAAATAAACTTTTTGGGAATGGGGGAGAGAGCAAAGGCGGCAATTTGTTTCTCTCCCAGTCACTCCGAAAGAAAAACAACAAAAACAGAGGTTGAGTAACTGGCAATTACTCAATGGCTTCACAAAAACAAACTCCAACCAAACGACATATGTATATTCAAATTCAAAAAAATTATCAAATCAAACTCTACAAAATTTAAAAATATTATCTATCGCGCTTAAAACAACAGTTGGCATAGTAATGTTGACAAAAATGTTTCTTGAAAATTAAAAAAAAAATACATTCAAAAGTTACTCAAGAAAACCAATCAAATAAAATAAATTAGTTGAACTTGAAACGAAATAGAGAAATGGAAAACACATAATATCTTTCATAATAAATTCAAAGTAAACTTTATGTTCTTCATATTTTTAACATTTTTTCATGGAACCCAACTACTAGTTTCACCTTAATTTCTAAGAATAACTGTAACAACTAAACCCGTATTAATTTTTGTAGCCTTGATAAAGAACTTAAGCAATTTCGAAGTATTGGCATAGTAAAAAAATAGTTTTAACTAAACTAAACCCTATATTGGCTGTTTCCTCGTAAGAATAAGTAGACAAAAAAGTTCAGACTTTTCTCCGCGACTGTGCACATACTGAACTAGAATGGAAGAATTCTTTATTATTTTATTCTTTACAATTATGCAAGCAAAATCACGTCGTTCGAGCATAACTATTTTTCTAAAAAGTGATAATCGTAATCTAAGTACGACATATAGAATAAATTTAAAATCCGTGAATTTGTTAATGTCATAATATAATACATCTAACTTCAAACATTTTACATTGACATGGTATTTTCGGAAACAGTAAATAAACCAGAAATTTCTCACGCGTATGTTAACATTTGAAATGAAAAAAATAAAATAAACCGTCTGAGATTAATTTTGTTTTGATAACGAACAAGTTTCGATTAATGTGGTAGACAGAATGATTACCGATGTTTTTAATAGACCTATTTGTATACACTGTATCCTCCTCCGTAGTGTGAACGGAGACAGATACAAAATATTTGTAAGGTCACGATTTTTTTACAAAATATGATATAATCTACGTACAGGGTGGTTAAGCACAAACGAAACACAATATAAATATCTAGTTCAATATTCTGGAACAGATTAGGTTCCTGTGAGGCATGAATTCAATATTACCATGTAGTACATTTTGTATTTTGTCTAAACAATCCAAATTTTCTCAATCCAATTGGAACCAATTCCATACTCAGGCCTTTTTTAATTCTTTCTTCTGCTATATTCTTGGACAAATATTTTAGTTTACCATATTTAACTGAATGGTTTTAAAACTATTGGAATGGTATTGGCCGTTCAATCGGCTAAGATAATAATTTTGCCAATTCTACTAGAATCGTCTTTGAATTTCAAAGCTTGTTGATCGTTACATAGAACTAATTACTCACTTTTCTCTTGAAGAACAAAGCTGAAAATATAATAATAATAATACATATAATAATTGGAACATTCGTATCGGTGATTAGATCTGAGCTCAAGAAGACTAGATATGTAGGAATGATAGGTCGGCACCGTCAATCTTTAACCAAATTTGGCTGTAAATTCAGAGAGACTTCCACGATTTCCAAATTTTTTATAAGTATATTGAAAACGATTGAATTTGATTTGTTTCAAAGTGTGAGTAAATTGATTCCGCCTCTAACTTTTCTCGATTGAGTTTTCAAAATAATGAATGCAAAGGTTGGTTTTTTTTTCGAATTTAGTGGAATTATTTATACAAGTTGTCAAAAAGTTCCAACCCAGAAATTCCAAATTTCTCCACAAGTGTTAATTTTTAGAATCTACGTAAAATTCGATGACATTACTATATGGAATACGCCTCCTTAATTCTCATCATTGTTTTCGGTTACTGAATTCTAAAAAAAAATCCATCATCATTCAGCACCCATTTTCTTCATACTTTATAGATGATTGCAGACTGTCATAAAACTCGCTTGATTCTGTTACTAAATGGTTTACACACAAAAATAAATAACAGAAATGTGAAATTTAGTAAATTTAAAATCTTTTACATGAAAAGGGTCTTTCAATAGTCCAATTCATAACTTTGATTACTTATGGGAAATTTAAAAAATAAAGTCTGCTTAAGTTGGAGCATTTTGTATTATTGGTTATATGAAAAAACAACGTAGACCACAACTTGAGGTATGTGAAAAATATAAATTTCAATGAAGAGTTATTATTTATTATACTGTAGAATATTATAAATATAATATAAAGAATATAAATCTATACATACACACAAATAATTGAATTTAATTCACTAAAGCTTCGTTATATTCACTGTTTTTAAAAATTGAATAATTTTTTTTAAATTTGATTACTGCCTGTAAGATATTTGAAGTAGTTTTTCGTTCAAAAGCAATTCTCTTCACCGTATCTACATCATCAAATGGTCCTTGCCGATAAATCTCATAAAAAGGGCAGCAGACCTCTGAGGCCAGCGAATATGTGTGATTCACTTTTCCATAAAACAAGAAGTACTCTATGTTAATTGTAGTATGGATGGAGCCACCGTTTTGTTGGAACAAAGTTTTCATATATTCTTGTAATTGGAAGTTCGCGTAAAAAATCACTTATTTGCTTTTCTACAATTATTGTAAGTAGTTTTCTTTGAAAGAAAATGTTGCCTGCTCGTCACTTTTGTTCAAAAAGCATCTTCGTAATTACACACGATAATTTCAATGGTTTTGAATCTATTAAATATTTTTTTAATTAATTTTTCTATGCGGATGTCTATGATTAACAATCTTTGTTCCCTATAAGTGTTTTGTAATTCTCTCCACAATGAATTTTGATTTTAATTTTATAGATACCAAACCACTCAGACATTCACTGTATATTGTGAATAAGGATATTAAAAACCATGTGATAATATAAAAGAGGTGACTGAATCTTACACAAAATAGATTTGTTTTGGTATTTGTCGAGAACAGAGTTTGGTAGCGATTGACCAGTATGCTACAAAAGAATGTAGAACTGTTTCTAAAGAAGATTTTTTTTTTCATGAAACCATAAATACAAAGTTTTTGTATTTATCCAACTCAAGTCTTGTAATAAACACGGAAATACCGATGAAATAAAAACAAGCACGGAAAATAATAACGAGGTTTTGGGATATGCGATTTATAGCTTTTTCGGATGGGATATTTTATTGTTCTCATTTAAAAATATTTAAAATTACACCTCCATTTTTTGAGCCAGTATAACAATTTACTTCCACATGAATTATATTATAATAAACCTTTTAGAAAAAGTGGTGATTTCTCCTCTCAATTCAAGCGGATATTTCGAAACTCGTTATTATTCAATATTCATACATACATAAGACCAGGAAGTACCTATACTTTTGTTTTGACAAATATCTACCAAAAATATGAGAATAATGAGTGATTCATGCCCTGTATAATTTATATACCAATAAAATATTGTGTTGCTACTTTAAATAGTCAAAATTCATGTAATCTCATTTTGATACAAAAATAGAACGAAAATAGTTATGACCTTGTTCATGTATAACTTATTATACATATACGTTTTAAAAAAAAATTGCTAGTACGAAACAAGTTTATTCACAGCTGGAAAGTATTTAATTCTTTGGAACTAGAAATTCATTGCATAAGTAACAAATTCATTAATTGCAAAATAGAAACATCAACATAAATTTTATACAAAACCATAAATCTTAATAAAATTCCAACAATTCAGTAAGTCCATTTATGATAAGAATACTATACAGGATGGTTCTCTTTTTGTTCCAGTTATTGACATATGAAAATTTCAAACTACTATTAAGGGTTCTCTCAGTAAGGTTTTGGATAATTCACATGGAGTAACCAATTTTGTTTCGAAACCATATTTTTGTCGTACAATCGTTTTATTATTATCTATTTTGCTCGATTCAAACCTTGCTACATATACGGGCATACACAAAACTACTGAAAAAGATAACAGCAAATATAGCAACAAAATGCTACCCAGTGAATTAATAAGGCTTCTGTGAGTAGATTATATATAGTAATAGTCTAAGATCCCACCGCTGGATCTTGCATGTATCTGTTTTTTTTTGATAAAATTAATTTTAAAGGAATCTTGAGGATGTATGGAATGGATTAAGGATATAACACAATAGTCAAGTAATATGCTTGCCATTCATAAAGTGAAAAAGCATTTTTAAAAGCTACTTCGAGCTATCAAAATTATTATACATGCTACTAAAGGCTACGTCGCGCTAATATATCTAACAGGTTTTACCACATTATAATACCAACTGATGAATATGAATGCTATTATTAAATCACAAATATTAGGTTCTTTCCAATCTATTAATCTAGACCGTTTTAGGAACGATTATTGGAAGCCTCAAAATTACATAGGTGCATTAGCTATCATCAATTTCAGTTCTTTAACGCGTATTAACTACAATTATAACAATTGAAATCATTTTAAATTCATCTCCGGGCTATAGTTGTAATAACATACATATATGACATATTATACTGACGTTTTAATTTGGTCCAAACAAATCAATAGGTTATTTCAAGCAACATGACGAAATATCGGTTAAATTTTGTGATGGATAAACAAAACTTTTTTATCATTTATGTGTAGAAAATTGTTTCGAGCGCCTTTTTAATTGATATGAATAAAAAATGAAAATAAAACACCACTACTAATAATAATTGTTGTATTGTCAGTCCCCCAAGACAATATGACGGCTGGTTGTGATATCATTTCAAAATATTTAGACAAATATTTGATGAATTCAAAACACTTGAGGCGATTAAATTTTTTCAGAGAATATTATAGTTTATTTCAGAAAGGTAGAGAGCAATAAAATCTCATTAGTTATGCAAAGGGACCACAGAGTGACCCAACGAATATTTAAGCCACTTTCATAGTATGGCATTGATTTCATGGTAAAAAAATTTTTTTTTATCAAGTGTAGGTAGTACCACCCGGGTGGGGTCAATATATGGCTTTAGCTTATTGTTATCCATTCACAAACACTGCAAATATGGTGCCCAAGGCGTGCCGGTAGGATACTCGTAAAAAGGAAAGAATTTTATTTTAACAGAATAAAAATTAGGCATTATGTACATAGTAATAGATACACTTATTTTTTATTGAACATTATACAGAAATTAAATTATAAAAAATATAATATTCTTTGTCATCTGCGGAATGTCATCTCTTCTTGATGTTATAATTAACGGTTCGACGATCCGGTCGATCAAGTAGTCAATTTTTTTTATTTATCAAATCATCTTCAAAATCAATACTTTTGGTGGTTAACCAGTCAATAATTCTTGTTTTTTCCAAGATGAATATGGAGTCTTCTCTATGCGTCGAGAATGATAACTTATCCATAAATACTACTGAATCAGCCGGAAGATATTTTATCATTTCATCAAAATAGTCTTCAAAAACATCCGAATCCATGTCCTCGTGGTAATCTCCCGTATGGCACGACTGAAAGTTTAGCAAACCTTCTTTTAAAAATCCCTCTTCGCTTCCAATATGGACGATTATTAGTAATTTCCCTCTACCTAGAGCCACCCGTTGAAGCCCTTCCATGAAAGCTTGGCGAGCACTGGTTATATTTTTGTCTTGCCACATTTTTGGTACTGTATAACCTTCATTAATCCACGTCACATCAAGATAAAAGACTTTCTTCTGCTCTGTTCTCTACTGCTTTATACTTCTTAAGTATTTTCGTCGCCAGCAAACAATTTCATCGCTTTTCAGTAAAAGTGTTCTACGGTTATGCTTTTCCCAGGCAAAATCCTCTTTTCTCAAAGTGGTCCATAAAAGTTTTTTAGTTATTACCGAATACTGTCATCCTGGCCAAGCTCAATTAAAATCTTATCTAGGGTGGGTAAGTAAAAAGAGAATTACACTTACGGCGTCTTCATCAAGGACTTTTACTGGTCTGCCTGGACTTTTCTTGGGAGGTTCCACTTGGCCTGCTATCTTTCTTTAACTTTATCCAACTACTATTTACGGCTTAACAGCAAATACTGATGCGTTAAACTAAACAAATATACTTATAAAGGTCTAACAATTTTGGGTAAAGCACCATTGCCCTTACGGCGCATGGTTAAGCCGAATATAAAATAGGATTGGAATAAGGCAGGGGCACTAATAGAATGTTAAACGGTACCTGTTAAACGCAAATTTACTACCTAAGTAATTTCTACACAATATTTAAAGACCTATACCTATGGCCGACATCGAAATTTAGCCGAACTGGACGGAATTCCCCATTTTATTACTCTATACATTTCCGAAATAGACTATAAAACTATTTCAGACTTATAAGCCAAATATTAATACCCTAAAATCTTTTTATTTATTCAAGTTAGGGTATTACAGTTAATACTCATACCAGTATTAAAAAAATCTATTTTGAAACAATAATCTGATACATACAACAAGTTTTTCAATCATTAAAACAATGTCACAACAAATACTGCTTTAGGAATTCACAAAATAAGCGTTTTTGTCTTTGGAACCCCGACATCTCAACATAGCTATATGACATATGAATCGAATGTACAATTTATGATGTTTAGATCATAATATTTCAGAGAATCATTGTATTTCAACCATATTTAAATTTGCCGTTTTTATCTGTTGAGGGATATTTTGATAGTTGAATAAATATTATCTAAGCGTATAAAGAATCTGGTTATATACAATACTATATAATTAAATAAATAAATTTCACACAAAAACTGTGTTGGTGTTTATAGAAAAATATATTACATCAACAGCTGCTCTCGGTTTGATCTAATCTCACTGTATTAAAAGTGAGGTGAGGATGGACTCCGTTTCGAAATACATACTAGAAACAAAAAAAAACTTGGAACTTGGAAACATCTGCTAGTTTAGTCGTTATTATAGCATTTATTTCGTTTTGTACATTGACTTCTCTGTTGTTAGATATTTCTGCCTTGTGACATTTGGCACTGGAAATTGTTTTCAATTCATATCACAAACAACTTTAAACAACAATACTAATATCGTGATTGTTTAAAGATACTATGTATTTATATGAAGAATAAAATATAACAGAAAATAATTCAAAAAAACTAAAATATAGAATTATTACAAAAATAATTTTAATGAAAAGTTGCGAAAGCACTGAAATCAGTTCTAAATTTTGTTGAAATCGAAAAAGATGAGACTTATCCTTTTTTAGTTTGGATATCAAATACCTTAAATAATAAATTCAAGTAGTCGCCATATTTATTTAAACATTATGTGATGTTGCAATCTTCAATCAATCTTTTTTAATCACAGTATCTTCTTATTTTCTATAAATTAAATATGTTGAGCCTTTTTAGAAGAAACAGTTTAAAAATATACAGTGATCAAAATATTTGACTTTTTACAATTTGAGACTAAATCGCTATTTATATTAATTTAAGGTATATACAGGAATCTTCAGTCTTTCTAAATTCATGCGACAATATTTAGGTTACTTACTTACTTAATACTGATGCCTTTCCAACTTTTCGAGTGTAGGGCTTGTTGGAGTTGAACCATTACGTGGGCAACCTTTTCCACAGCTGTTTCCATTCTTTCATATTCGGTGTCTTTCCGTTACTTTCCTGCCATCATCTTATTCGTTCTTTTTCCTCTGCTATCTTTATTTCTTCTGTCCAGCTCTTCTTCGGTCTTCCTTTCTTTTTTTGTAAGTTCGTGCTTCATATATCTTCCGTATTAATCCTTCTTCTCTCAAACCATCTTAATTGTCCTTCATCGATTTTGTTTTGAATTGACTCAAATTTTATTTGATAATGTTATTTTTTATTTTGTCGTATCTTGATTTATTCTCTATTTACCATTTCTGAACTTTGTATTTTGCTTTTATGTTTCTGTGTGAGTGTCCATGTCTCTGATCCATATGTCGATATGAGTATGGCTATTTTTAATATATGTTTGTTTTTGTATGTTTTTTTTTGGTAAAAACTATGTTTTAATTGGTTTCAATAATCTTCCAATTGGTTCACTTCTCTCATTTTTCTTTTGTTTCAGTCTTTTAACTTGGGTTAATGTGGTGCCAATGTATTCAAAGCTTTTGACCTGCTCTATTTTTCATCCTTCTTATTTTATCTTACGTGTCGTTTTTCTCATTCGGCTTCTTATTATCGTCTTACGATTGTGTTCGTTTATTTTCATATTCATTATCTGAAGACTGTTATTGTATAATTTTAAGATTTATTTAAAAGTTCATATACTACTATCCAAACTAATCTTATCTAACCTATAAAAATTTAGTGTCTTTCATAATCTAACCAAAGAAAATAGACAAAGGTTTCTATAGCAAAAAAATACTCTATTAATGTTTTTATCTTTTGGCTACCTTAATTGTAACTTTTTATGCATTTAATTCGTAAGTTTAAGTTCGATAAAAGGTTATGTTCACGCCAGTATCCAGAACCTTATCTGCTTTACAGGCTCCAATAGACTTATTTGGTGTCGATAATTCAATTTTAATTCGAGATGGATTGAAATCCAAGATTCTGCAAGGACGATTTCTCCAAGTAAGTTCTCTTAGATGTTTCTTATTTACAGTTTACTATTTTTGGATTTTGTCGTAGATGGGTCCTTTCTATATGAGAAAAAGTGACCGAAAATTGAAATTTACACATAAAATTTCAGATGAAATAAAAGAAAAGAATTAACAAGTCCAAGACCTCTAAATGATCCTTAGCCAGAGAATATGGTATAAATAAAGCTACACTTAGGAAACGGTTGAAATCAGAACTTTTTTACGTGTTGGCAATCAAAGAAATATGAGCAGTTGTATATCAATTTACAGAGGAAATAAAGTTAAATCAAAATTGTTGGGAAGAAATGGATAACGACGTTTGGCCAAAAATATAACATAGTTATCAGACAACTGGAAAAAGATAGCTTAGCGGGCACCATTGTATTTAATCAAGTTCAAGTGTCAAGATGTTTGAGAATCTTCAACAACCTATAGAAAAGTACTCGTTTAACGGGAAAATGTTTAATATAGATGAAACTAGGATGCTCACAGTTCTCAATAAACTTCCAAAAAGTGTGAGTGTTAAAAGGAAAAAGTCGTGAGGAAAGTGTTATCGGGGAAAAGAGGACAATTGATTACAGCAGTCTGCTGTTTAAACAGCAGATGATACTATATACCTCCTGCGTTAATTTACCCTAGAAAGAGGGAGAAAAAAGAATTACTTTATGAGGCACCTGAAGATACAATCATGATGCTATCTGAAAGTAGCTTTATAAATTCTGAACTATTCGTTAGATGGTTGAAACACTTTCAAAACAATGTACGGTCGAATATCGAAAATCCAGTGCTTTTAGTTCTGGACCACCATTTTTCACATATGAGTTTCGAAGCCATATCTTTTTGCAGGTATCCATCTTCTTAGTTTGCCTCCTCTTTGTAGTCACAGATTAAAACCACTCGATGTCGGATTTTTCGGTCCCCTAAAATCGGCCTACAGCCAGGAAAGTGACAGATGGATAACTGAATCTAAGAAAATTCTTTACTATATATCATGTAGCTTCACATTATGGAAAGCGTATACAAGAGCGGCTTCAATAAAAATATGGCCTTACAATCCTCATATCTTCAACGATGTTGAACTTGCTCCTGCCAGCGTAACCGATAGTTTCTTATAAAATGTATGATATTAAAATATTGATAGAAGGCGAGGAAGTGGAACAAGAGCTTTTAAAAAATGAACCAAGCGTCTCGACAGTTTTAGCATCCACAAACGTTATCTCTGAAAAATCAATTGCCATAATGCAAAATACAAGTGAGTTAATAAGCCAGTATTTTCTAGGTATTGCACATAACCCATTATTTTCCTTTCAGGCAATTCGCTGACGGCAAGTGAATCTAACATATCCATTCAAAAAAAAAGAAACGAAACACCACAACCTGGGCCAAGTGGTCTGTAATAATAATGAGTATAGTAACAATGATTCTACCAAAATATTCAGAGACGTGACAAATAAATTCAAAACAGAAAAATCACAATCTAAATTTACTATAACTGAAGATCACTACATCTCATCTGAAGTAGAAGCTTGTAAATTATTGATTTCCTTGGTGATTTTATTTTAGATCAATATGGTGGGATTCTTGATCGTTTGTGTCCATTGCCAAAAGCAACTAAAAAAGCGGTAAAAGGAAGGCTACGAGCAAGAAGTTTTAACAAGCACACCCTACAAGGCAGTACTTGATCAGAATTTGGAGGAGAAAAATAGGCAAACTGTTGAAAAAGACTTGACAAAAAAGACAAAAAAAAAACAAAATCTAAAAAGAAAATCAAATTTATGCCAAGCTTCTAAACAAAAAGGAAATGGTACTCTTGGATAACACACTGCGTACTTTCGAGGGAAGTGAGATCCAAGAGGACGCATTTTGAAAATTTTGTTTTTATTTCATTTTTCGTTAACCATAATAGGAAATCGTTAATTTTTGATTCGTTTTTGTATTCTCAAATATTTCTCAGTGGAATAAATATTTTTTTTTGAAAATTGATTGAGTATAACTTATTTATAAGCCCATAAAAAGTTATGTGCGTACTCTCTAAGGCGACCTTACCCTACCAACATAAAGTTATTAGGTAGTGGATTTTAAAAAATTATTCAGCGATCAGTTGTTCCTAAAAATTCTACTAAATACATTAATTGTTCTGGACTTTGCACTAATTTTAAGAAATAATAATTAGACAACTACGTAAAATTAAATTGAGAATTAAAAGATACGTCATACATTTTGAGACTGTGATCGTTAGAAACCAATATGTAGCAAATACTGCGGAGAGATTGAAATTCAACAGTGTCGATTCATCTACGTATATATAGGGTGTTCCATGCAAAAAAACAGGAGGTATAGTTTAAAATCGAAACTTGAAATTTTTTATTTTTCGTACACTGGAACGGGGATTTCTTCAATGATCCTGTTTCATTATAGAATAGTTATATTAGCATCTCTCACCTTATTTTATATTCAATCTTTTTGTTGAGATTTAGTTTTAAGAAATAGAGATATGACTTAAAAAATTTCTCAAATTTTTTTCCAAGAATAGATTCCACGAGAAAAAAAGTATGATACTGTATTTAATGTTTTGCAACTTTCTTTCCGAATCTATTGGTGTTAATAGGTGACTATTTTGATTTATATTTTTTTAAAATAATCAATGATTTTCAGTTATAGTAGAACTAAATCTCGGTATAGAAATTTTAACAGAAATATTGTGAGGGTTCGCCTTACAGGGCACAATTTGGTGGTTAATCATTTGCCTGTACGCCGAAATCACTTCAATTCCAATAAAAAAGTGAAAATAGGATGATATCTTGGAAGGAGGTAGACTGAGGAGATTTTGTTACAAATAGAATCATCATAATTGCATATATGGTCAAGCACGTCCCGAATTTTTTGCATAAATTTAGTAACACCCTGTATGTCTAATAGTATACACGTGTCGCAGTCTCAACGTAGCATAACATACAAGTGGATATTTATGATGATTCATATATAGAAACACACCTCGTGGACTTAACGATAGTTCTGTTTTTAATGCAAATAAAATAGACTACTTTCAAATGTTGACAAATAATATATTTTCACTAAATTTTCCTGCGGTAAATATTATCTTTTTATTCAACGATTTGTTACTTAAGAAAACCACGCTTCACGAATTCTTAGAAACAGCTTGAAATTTGATAAATTCAATAGTAGTCTGGTCAACTACTTTAGCGGTAAATTCATGATATATGAGTATTTTTTTATTCAATTCCCATACAAATTAAGAAACAATAATAAATACTTGCTGATTCTCTACAAACAACTATAGAGATGAATAATTTTCTAATTAGATAAGTTGATCAAATCTCATTCGAATTTCATTTATTCCATAGGTAAACTAAAACACAAGATTTTTTATGTTAGTTTAAGGACTTCCCATCCTTATCTTTTTGTCTGCAAATGATATAAAAACACGTAACTTTCGGCTCAAGTATATCAGATTGATGAATATTTAATTCTCTTTCCAATGGTCCCCTACCTACATACCTTCTCGGTTTGATTGTAATTAGAAGAGTAAGTGGCACCCTTGATCCAATCTTTTGGAATTTTGAAAAGGATCTGACTATGTGAATTCTCCCGTCCCTTCGAGTCTCATGTTTCATTAATTTGATTGTCAAAAGATTTAGAAAATAACAAATGTTTTTTTATAACGTTCTTTTCTCTGCTCACCCACTTCGGAGCTATCGTATAATCCACAAATTTAAGTAAAGATAAAAAAATGAGACGTAAAATCCTCCTTGTGTTGTGGATTCTAACATTCGTATATTATCCATCCATTTTCCATATTTACTGTTTTCAACTGTCAATGTGTAGGTAGTTTATTATTTTATACGATCAAAAAATAATGATTCAAAAAATCATGATGTAGGTATTTTAGGAAATTATTATGAATAAACAAGCATTTCAAATAATATTTTTATTTCATAAAAATAAATCTTGAGAAAAAAATTTGAAAATAAATTAATTAAGAGTTCCTACGTTAATTAATGCGAATTCTTCTGTTGAATATGTTTCACTGATGGATAATCAATAGCAAAAAGTTTAGACTGATATTCTCTTGGTCCTATTTCTTGAAGAAAGCTCTACTAGCAATATTTATCTTGATATTATGAGGAGGTTTACATCACTAGCCAGAAACTCAAATTTATGTAAATGGTAATTTTTACATTTTCAACAAGACAATGCTTCCCCACATTATTTTTTTCCTTCCGACAGTGGTAAAGCGATAATTTCCCAGGTAGAAGAATGACATTCGAGAATACAATATTTAACTTCATTATATTTCTCTCCTTGGAAACATCTACAACACAACCTGTTGATAGTGATGAAAACGATTTTATTACCATTTAGATCAAAAGTGAAATTTTAAACATTTCATAAGAAATTGAAATGTCTTTCTCGCATACTGGTAAATATCCAATAAATACTCATCTTCATATCGGTGCAGGCAAGTTGTAATTGCTTCTGTAAGTTAAGAAAGCTATTTTACAGAAACAAAAAATAATAATTTAAGGTGCCATAGAGAAGAGAATGAAACGCCCACATGGATGATTTTCCACTGAACTCCTTCCTATTTAGGATTCTTAGGGTATCCAAAAATATTCATTGAAACAGTACCCCTTGTTTTAATATATTCTAATTTTATATACTGGAAAAAGTTTTCGAAGAATGGGAAGATTTTATATTATCAGCCATATCAGCCATCAGCCATATATCAGTATGCATTTGCAAACCAGACATTTTCATGATGCAACTTAACTAAATAAAATTGTAAATAACATTGAATTAAATTAACTCTCCTTAAAAAATCGTGAGAGTGAATATATCTTACGCAATAAAAGGGAAGGATGCATAACTTATAGATCTGTTTCGGTATATCTGTTATTTTTATATATTCAATGTTATATTTATGAATTTGAATTAAATTTCAATATAAAATACTAAACATCATCCATTCACAGGACTCATTTGATTAATCAGGATAAATTCTATACTTGAATACACCGTAGATAAAAAATAAATTCATCAGATACTATCATAATTCTAAACGTCTACTTCTTTTTATAGTAGAAATCTTTAGTCTAAGCCCGTAAAGTAGAAATAGAAACAGAACAAATTCTTAGAAGAAAGAAATGTTCTATTAAAAATTATACCTGGTATAACCTACACAGGTTATACTGATATTGTTTGAAAATGATTTATGGTATTTCAAGGCGTTGCGGGGCAGTTAAATCTTTTGAATAATTTGTTAGATTTCAACCATTTGGAAAATCTAGCACCACACTATTCGGTCTTTTAATTCAACAATAAGAATCGAGCGTTTGAGTCTCATATGAGCACTGTACATATATTTTTTATACCGTACTTATATTGCAAAATGAATAGCCAGGTTTTTACGCTTTATAATATCAATAACATGGAACTTCAGTTATAAATGATCATTAAACGAAAGAGCCACTCAGGTTTGTTGGCACCAATAAGCATGTGCGCGCATTGTTTCCGTTGGCATCCGCTAAGAAGCGCTTGTAGCAAATATGACGACAAAAGAGAGCTTTTCATGTTTTGAAGTTTACAAAAACGGAAATTGGAGTACATGGTGTATTCCGTATTATATTCGATGGCATTTCTAAAGAGTCCTTCACGCGTAACCCAAAGAAATCCATACGAAAGGCTAGTCGTGAATTAACAATTCCTGTAACAACTGTTACATCAGACTATGGTTCTCTAACGAAATATCACTACATGACGATAAAAATTTCTTCAACAATGTCATCTTCAGTGAAGAATCTAACTTTGACCTTAGTGGACATGTAAACATCCATAATATGCCGGCGATAAAATTATGTGGTATATTCTTTGGTGAAGCAACTGTAACCAATACTTTTTATCTTGATACTCCACAACTAGGTTATTATCTTAGTTGGAAAAATAAGAACAAGAAAACTTTATTAACAATATAGAGTGTGCACTATCTTGTTAATAAAATTTTCTTGTTCTTATTTTCCAAACATAAACAAGTACGCAATTACCCGATCGCTGCATGGACCTAATAATAGGGTTAGTTTTCCATGGCCCCCAAGGTCACCCTATCTGGCGCCTTGTGGTTATTACGTTTGGGACCCTAAAGGATCGTGTGTATATGTCTCGACTACCAGCTGACTTTCCTGAGTTAAAAGACAGGATTGAGGTAGCTGTTGCAAAAATTACTCGAGAGACTCTGGCTAATTTACTTATCGTTTTTACGTGACTATGTGATGTGTTCACATTGAATACTTGTGATATGGAAAACTGTTTGAGTTGCTCTTTCGTCTAATGCATATTCATAAATGTAATAAATCTTTTAACGCGTAAAAGCCCTGCCAATCATTTCGAAAACCCGTATAATACGTAATAACAAATTATACAATATAAAAATCAGTCACATAATTACAAGTCTTTCCATGATTTTGGTTCACTATAAAAACAATGTACAATAATTATCAATAGTGTTATAAAATACAAAAAATTGTCTTGGAAAGTCTATCAATATACACGATTAAACATTAGGCTGCTGAGCACGAAGTACATATTATATTATATGAAATCTAAAAAATAGTGACTTTTACACAGCAATAAAACAATATATAAAAATATCAACAATTTTTAAATGCACAATTTTTGTAATACTGATAGATTCATTAGTAATTACAAGTTTGTTCAATCAATTATAGATATTCATAGCTTAACGCTTAATTAATATCCATAGGAAATCTGGTACTACTTGGAAAGGAAGCCACATATAAATTTGCGGTACATATTTTTTAAATATTAAAAGTTGGGAATGAAAAAAGTATAAGTATCCGTTCGTGGTAACCATTTTTAATTTTGCCTGTTTCAATATAAAATAATTAATATAGCGATGAAAAAGGCAAAATATTGACTAGCTTCGACTTCAAACCCCTTAGAATGTACATAAGTGATAATTGTAGCATTCTGTTTGGGTTTTATTTCAATTTCCTGTTCTTTTGAAACGTCAAATACCATTTTCGTTCCACTGCCTTCAATTAAATCTTCGTCATCTGTAATATCTGGAAACTTTTGACTTTTTTCGTTACAAAGATCGGTGGGACAGAAACAGTATTCTACCCCATTAGCTTCTTTGCAGTCATTAATTTTATATGTTTCGCACGATCTTGTCCTTCTATCACCTAGGAAAGTTACTAAATATAGTCCTAGAAACACTGACTCATTGTCATTATATTCCACACTATAAATTTTATACACGATGTTTAAGCGAAAACTACTCTAAATAACTGTGGAGATTATATATCAACTTTGATTTCAAGCTAGAAAGATTTCTCCATATTTCATCATAATACTTGTGTACCTAATATCATCTTACACAGTCATCTCCTTAAACAATTCGAGTGATACCTCATTTAAATATATAAAATATTCATATTTCTTAGGAAATTTGTCGATGGGGAGCAACTGTTTTAATTTTCGATTTTAAACAGAAAAACACGAAAAACAGTGTTTAAATCCTTCTTTGTACAAGGGCGGTTTGACTGAAATGTTTGACAGAGATGCCTTCCTCTGGGCCTTCTTTAGAAATATCGGCAAGCTCAGTGATATGTTCTCTCTGTTGATCATCCAATATGGTGGGCATGATGGTTGTCGTTTTGGAGGTTCCCCTTTTGGAGTTGTATCCGCACATGTCGGCCTGCCTCTATGAGCTATTTAAAATAAGAGCTTATGGGGCGATCGTCCTTCGGTGAGGTTGAAACTCGCCCTCCCCGTCTTGGGTGTAATAATTACTCTTCTCAATCACCAGGGCCTATATACATAGTCCAGGGCCAGACTAGCCGTGGAAATTTTAACCATAAGTCCAAATATCATGTAAAAGAGCAGAGCGAATACCGTCAGGACCCAAGGTTTGTATACGCTTAAAAATGTTAATGTCTAGCGAACTCCTAGGTATTTTGGATGGGTTAGGTTAGGTGCCAATTATTAAAGTGGCAACACAGGTAGTCACTAACAAGCAGTTGGCCAGGTCATATCGAAGTAGGAGTATATACCGAAATTATATGAAAATAATTCCCCTGACTAACTGATTGTAACGGTAAGTTTACTATAAATCTGAGAGAACGGCTGTGTTTCATATCGTCTAGTTTTCGCGGGGCTCGTTTCCATAAATTCATTCATCAACTTTGAAACATTCAAATG
Source organism: Diorhabda sublineata (assembly GCF_026230105.1). Taxonomy (NCBI): domain Eukaryota; kingdom Metazoa; phylum Arthropoda; class Insecta; order Coleoptera; family Chrysomelidae; genus Diorhabda; species Diorhabda sublineata. The sequence goes on from NC_079485.1 coordinate 35,828,923, forward strand.
ACCATTCTTGTTATTTGGATGATTATTATTATATATATAAACTCCCTAATTTTTATTCTCTGCCAAACGGTATAGATCCATTTTTACAACGCAATATAGTAGGTAAATGTACCTCAAAGTTCCATTCACGTGCATAGAATGGAATTATTATTAATTCAATTATTGATACCAAAACGAAGGGTTAAGATTAGATAAAAATTAGTTGATATGCTATCCAGTTCTGTATTTGGATAATTCGACCTAGAAATAAGAGGTCATTTTAATTTCGTGTTACTATTATTGAAATCCAAAATCAAAACAGTTATCTCAACAACCTAAATCATAAAGTTTATGAAAAATTATAGACGATTTTAAAGATAATTCAAGCGATATCACTGGACTCCTCCGCAATTAAAATTTTCTGAGGAGGTGACTGTGACTTACGTATACAAGTATGTTTAAATACAATCAAGTACACCACTTCTTTATAAAGTTTGTACCGGAGTGATTTAGGGTTAGTACTTTTCATTAGGACATCGTATATAATAATATATTGAGTAATTGTTCTTCTAAGTTTTCAATTCAAGGTGATTGATATTTTATCATTGTATGTATTTTCTGTTCCATGATTAGTCTTGACTTCAATAAACATCGGGTACTCACCTATAATAATACCTGAATAGGTAGTTGGTAATTCCAAAGATTTATTTCAGGTGAGTACTCCAAAACTCTCGACAAAAATTGTCAATGGAGAGTGAGGGCGTGAAACTCCCCATAAAATTTTAAATTCTGTTACAATGTGCCAACTCCTGATCGTGGTTGTTATGAAGATTAGACAACTCGTGACGGAAGATTATGCAGGTCGGCATTTTAATTATAAAATGCGAAACAAAAATAAAATCTATATTTACAGTGTACCTATTTCAGTAAAAAATATTTTACATTCAAAACACATAACAAAAAGTACTTTGGACAATATTCAAATGTCAAATTAGTCAAATCATTGTCCAATAAAAAATATTCTCCTCGGTCAGTTTTTAAAAAATTTGGATTATTAATGAAATTGTAAATTTAGGTTATGTAACCTAATCTAAAGATTTTAGAAATTTTTGGTTTTATATTTTGGATTTTCCAAGTTTACAAAGTGGATTAGGTACTAAATTCCAAGTAATACTCTTGATGAATCCGTCACGAGTTGTATTATGTATTGGGACTACTTTTTCGTTTACCTGAAATATCCTCGTCTCGAGTTGACACATCCTTATTTCTAAGGATTAAAAATCATCACTAGTTGTAGGCACACCCGAAAATTAAATCATTTAAACTGAATATATTTATTACAATATTGTTAGTATGACCCTAATAAAATTGTTGAAATATTAGTATGTAATTCTTGGTTAAACCGAATTCAGAAAACGCGTTATAAATTTGATTGTAGCAATAACATTGTCTATATATTAAATTACCCAATTTTTGTTATTCGCGAACTCTATTGGTAATTATGATAATATTAGTACAATTATTAAACTTCAAGGCGATTTCCGATAATGTGATCTATAACAATGGAAATGTTGCTAACCAGAAGACTTTATGTGATACTATAAATGATTGTATCCCTTCAGAGAAGACTATAACCAACAAGAAAAATAAATGTGGGATAATAGCTAGAATCACTACCTATTCCTTCCCAATATTTGATGATAATATTATCACTGACTCATAGATTCTCTAGTCAAATTCACTGATGGACCAACGGCAAAAAAATGGAAGAAATCCTATAAAAACCCGACATGGGTTAGTACCCAGACCTCACACCCATACAGTACAGTCGGCATAATAATTGTTTTGTACAATCTTCTATATTTGATACTGTGGATGTTCTTTTTGCTCTCACAATATCATTAAGGACCTCATTGCTATCCGATTATCAAGCTCTTTCGTTTCATTTTCAAAATGATATTTCTCGTTTTCAGTCCCGAAAGATATGTTTTCCCGTTGAGGCTGAATCTTTTTGATTCCTTTTCCAATCTACTGAATACTTTTTCTAATTCCCCTCGGGATATGACAAGTAATACAAAATTTACTCCCTTAATATGGTGAAATTTGATACTTACGTTGATAAATTAAATATTCGCTGTATTTCCGCTTTCCTTATGATTACTTTCAATGCAAGCTTCAGCTTTTCTAAAGCCTCATACAACTTTGTCCTCTCTATTATATCGTGAGCTTGCTTATAATCTATGAACATTAGATGTAGTTCTAGATTTTAGTCTTGATTATTACTTTGTATTGTATGATTGCTCTTTATTGTTTTAAGGTAGAAATCTGGTTCGACGTGCTTCGCCCCTCCCTAAAGCCTCTTTAATCTTCACCGACCTTTTGGTTATGAATTGGTCCCGGTTTGTTTATTATTATTGTGGTCAATATTTGGTAGATCACATCCAGTAGTCCGACTGCACTTGAATTAAATAGAAAAAAATTATTTAAAATTTGGGCGTAATCAAGCTCTATTCTATCATGGAGTGTTTAAAGTCCCTGTTTTTTACCAAGATATGAGTGTGCTAAAATAATAGTAGAAAATATGCAGAATGAATTATTTCTCGAGATCATAAAGAAGTAAGATAAGATTAAATTAGAAGAGAAATAAGGCTATGTAAGCCCCGTAAGCACATTCCGCTAAAGATCTCTTTTTCATTCTCCTGCTATTTACTGTTCCGACAGAAAGCTCACTCATCTTCTTTGGACAGCTTCACTATTGCAACGCAGGTGTTCAGTTGTCTCAATGACTTCTTGGCAGAAGCGACAAGTATCATCGTTATTTTCTTCAGTTCTAATTTACCGAGTGATAAAGCCTGTTTGGTTAGATGTTTAACATAGCCTCCTTTTGTCATTAGATCATTTACCAGGATATAATATTTCTGTTCTACTTCGTCGATTTTGTGGAATCAACTCGATTTCGATTGAATTACAGAGTTATGACAATAACCGTCACATCATGAGAGCAGTCGATTTTAATCAATAGATAAGATGTATCATTGTGTTGGTATAAAACCATTAATTTTCAAAGATAAATGGGCTATCCAACCGTAGTATTGTTCAATTCGAACAAACCTCTTTGGCTTTTATAGCAATAAAATCTCATTAGGAATGCAAAGGGACCACAGAGTGACCCAATGAATATTTAAGCCACTTTCATAGTTTGGCATTGATTTCATTATAAAAATTTTTTTATCAAGTGCAGGTAGTACCCCCCGGGTTAGAGTCAATATATGGGTTTAGCTTATTGTTATCCATTCACAAACACTGAAAATATTGTGCCAAAGGCGTGCCGGTAGGATACTAATAATAAGGAAAAAATTTTATTTCAACAAAATAAAAATTAGGCATTATGTACATAGTAATAGGTATACTTATTTTTTATTTAACATTATACAAAAAATACATTATACAAAATTAAATTATAAAAAATCATAACATTAATGGGTCGACGGTCCGATCGATCAAGTAGTCAAGATCCCACACTTTCTCCTCTTCTTTAATGACATGCAGGACTGCTTTTCGCCAGTTCTCTGATATCACCTCCTTAATGGCTTGATCAAACAGTAGCTTAACGTCTTTCATTTTGAATGTCGTGTTGTGTCTTGCTACAAATGCTTTCACTTTCGCCCATATAAGTTCTACAGGATTTAGTTCGAAATGACATGGCGGTGCGCAGCACAGTTACACTATGTTTTTCTGCTATATCTTCCAGGGCGTATTTCATAAAACGATGCTTGTGTAAATTTGCTATAGCTATAGTTCTTTTTTCATCAAATTATCTTCAAATTCAATACTTTTGGTGGTTAACCAATCAACAACTTCTTGTTTTCTCCAAGATGAAGTTGGAGTTTTCTCTATGCGCCGAGAATGATAACTTGGGTTATCCATAACTACTACTGAATCAGCCGGAAGATATTTTATCATTTCATCGAAATAGTGTACAGTACCAGTAAAAGAGTTATACAGTTACGCTTTTCCAAGGCAAAATCCATATTTGTCAAAGTGGCCCATAAAAGTTTTTTAGTTATCAACGGAATACTGTCATCCTGGCTAAGCTCCATTAAAATCTTATCTAGGGTGGGTATTTCTTTTTTAAAATCAAAAAAAGAGTGAACTTTTCCTCGAATTACACTTTTGGTGTCTTCATCAAGGACTTTTACTGCTCTGCCTGGACTTTTCTTGGCCTGATATCTTTCTCGCCCGCAATAATTTAAAAACGGTGGACTTTCCAACTCCTGTCATTAGGGAACATCGGTCGACAGTTTCATGTACAGTAAATTTCGGGTAATCGTATTTTATGCAATCGTGTACATTTATAATCATAAGTTTTTCATTCACTGATAGTGGAGAATTATTGGAACATCTTTTCACTGGTGTAAATGTCGCCATTTTATTACTATAATCTTATATTACTGTGAACAGTACTTATGGTTCAACAGCAAATACTGATGCGTTAAACTAAACAAATATACTTATAAAGGTCTAACAATTTTGGGTAAAGCACCATTGCCCTTACGGCGGCGCATGGTTAAGCCGAATCTGAAATAGGGTTGGAATTAGGCAGAAGCACTAATAGAATGTTAAACGGTACCTGTTAAACGCAACATAACTATATAATCTACTACCTAAGTAATTCCTATACAATATTTCAAGACCTACACCTATGGGCGACACCGAAATTGAGCCAAACTGGACGGAATTCCCCATTTTATTGCTCTATACATTTCCGAAATAGTTTATAAAACTATTTCTTACTTATAAGCCAAATATTAATACCCTAAAATCTTTTTATTTATTCAAGTTAGGGTATTACAGTTAATACTCATACCAGTATTAAAAAAATCCATTTTGAAACAATAATCTGATACATACAACAAGTTTTTTAATCATTAAAACGATGTCACAACAAATACTTCAGCTTTAGGAATTCACAAAATAAGCCTTTTTTTCTTTGGAACTCCGACATCTCAACATAACGATATAATATATATATATATATATATATATATATATATATATATATATATATATATATATATATATATATATATATATATAATATTCTATAATAGACTATAGAATGCAGATCATTCACAAAATAGGAAATATCTAGTTCACCTAAAATGTACGACAGTTTTTATGACTAAGATTTAAATACAGACATCTAAATCAAAAAGGAAATATTGATCCATCTGATTTGTCACTAGATTTTAAGATTTTAGTATGACTATCTCGAAAAACCCTCAAATATATCAAGAAATGTAAATAAGCAAATCTTTTAGAAATAACATGTAATCCTCAACCTCGGTGACGTGTGCACAAAATTACTTTAATATAAAAAATACTAACTTGTTAATATTAAGTACCCACATTTAGGTTAGGTTAGGTTAGTAGTGCAAATAAAATTTTTCTTTGAATCATCTTCGTTTCATAGTACATTTGGGTTTTTTCCCAGTTGACATTTTATGTGCAACTTTAATGATCCAATTCATCCGTTGCTTCAAAAGTTTATAAATGGTTACTTCTCAAATTACGGTCATATTTGAACACTTGGCGAATATACTTAGAAACTAAAAAGTTGCAAGTTTTTAGTGAAAAAGACATTGCCTACTTTCTGAAAGAAGCTTCTGAAAAGCAACGAATAAGCATTACTCATTGGAGTTGTTGGATTGACAAAAAAGAAAATTAACTTTTCTTCGCATAAGTACTCGTATATTTAGATATTTCAGAAGGAGTTTGGTAAAGTAACCATTAACAATAATAATAATTAATAAAAGATGAAGATATGTAGAGAATTTGCTATAACTGGATGTGTTAAATATTCAAATTAAAAATATGGTAAATTCCATAATTAAATAGGAAATTGCCAAAAATATTCTTGAAGAAATTTACATGTAAAATACGCAAATTAATGTTAAATAGAAAACTATGTTGTGTGATGGTGTCAATATCGCTAATTTTTCAAATCGTGTTGTTGGATTTATAAATATATATTTTTTATTTATAATGTTAAATGTTTAATCTTAACATTAAATTCAATGACCATGGAGAGTAGATTCAACTAGTTTAGTTTTTCTCTTTTTCTCACAATTTATGGCCAATGTACTTGTCATCAACAGTTGCGATTTATTTCACATTTCGTAGTTTTTATGAAAACTAAAACGTTTCAATATGTCAGTAAGGATCACAAACAAAAACTATATATTCACCTAAACACTACTAAAACCAATTTAGAGACTTATGCACACCGATACTTTTTGTATGAACCTCGTAATTGAAGAATATAAGTAGGTTGTCTAATGAACCAAGTTGAACTTGTTGCCAACATATGATCATTCCGTTGTTACCTACTTGTATCCTCGTGGGACACAAATTTCTGATTAGTGATGAATTTATATACTCTTCGCAGGTCTCAGATTCTGTGTTACCCGAGCCATCAGCTTCGTAATGTAACAAATTGTCGTAATCAAAATCGCTCAACGAAAAATAGAACTTTGTCTACGTTCAGCCCATTACTGAAGAATTCAGCTTGTCTATAATATCTCTGACACAGAAACTTGTCTACTAACATTAAAACCAATAAAAATTTAGAGGAATTGTGCTCCCTCTTGTAGGTGGTTAGAGATGTAAACTTAAAAATACCATTTTTTCTAATATCTCTATATAACCATAATTACAATTTATTTATACTACATATTTCCTGTTTTCTATACATTTAATTGAAGCTGCAACTTTACTACTTTAAATTTATCATAACTGTCTATCCAATAGATATTCTGTTTATTACCATTATTACCACTTTTGCTTCAGAACATCCTTATTAAAAGTATGAATTATTAAAATAATTGCAAATTAACTATATAATTTCCAAGATCGGACAGATGTATGGAGAGCAATAAATAATGGGAATTAATTCGAAACAGAGGCGTATTCGGATTGCTTGACGGATTTATATATTTCAGTAAAAAGTAAACCTTTTGCACCGAGTTTCGGACGTATAAAATGGGGAATTTCGTCCAGTTCGGCTCAATTTCGGTGTCGGCCATAGGTATAGGTCTTGAAATATTGTGTAGAGATTACTTAGGTAGTAGATTACACAGTTGCGTTTTGCGTTTAACGGGTACCGTTTAACATTCTATTAGTTCCTCTGCCTAATTCCAACCCTATTTCAAATTCGGCTTAACCATGCGTTGTAAGGGCAATGGTGCCTTACCCAAAAGTTTTAGACTTTTATAAGTATATTTGTTTAGTTTAACGCATCAGTATTTGCTGTTAAGCCATAAATAGTGTCACAGTAATATAAGATTATAGTAATAAAATGGCTACATTTACACCAATGAAAAGATGTTCCAATAATTCTCCACTATCAGTGAATGAAAAACTTATTGTTTTAAATGTACACGATTGTCTAAAATACGATTACCCGAAATTTACTGTACAAGAAACTGTCGACAGATGTTCCCGAATGACAGGAGTTGGAAAGTCCACAGTTTTTAAATTATTGCGGGCGAGAAAGATAGCAGGCCAAGTGAAACCTCCCAAGAAAAATCCAGGCAGACCAGTAAAAGTCCTTGATGAAGGCACCGAAAGTGTAATTCGAAGAAAACTTCACTCTTTTTTTAAAAAGAAATACCCACCCTAAATAAGATTTCAATAGAGCTTGGCCAGGATGACAGTATTCCGTTGATAACTAAAAAACTTTTATGGACCACTTTGAGAAATATGGATTATGCCTGGGAAAAGCATAACCGTAAACACTTTTACTGGAAAGCGATTAAATTGTTTGCTGGCGACGAAAAAACTTAAGAAGTATAAAGCAATACAGAACAGAGCAGAAGAAAATCTTGATGAGACGTGGATTATATTACAGTACCAAAAATGTGGCAAGACAAAAATATAACCAGTGCTCGCCAAGCTTTCATGGAAGGCCTGTCAACGGGTATTAAGGTGCCTTCAGGTAAAGGGAAAAGACTAATAATCGTCCATATTGGAAGTGAAGAGGGATTTTTGAAAGATTGTTTGCTAACCTTTCAGTCGTGCTCCATATGGGAGATTACCACGAGGACATGGATTCGGATGTTTTTGAAGAATATTTTGATGAAATGATAAAATATCTTCCGGCTGATTCAGTAGTATTTATGGATAACGCAAGTTATCATTCTCGACACATAGAGAAGACTCCAACTTCATCTTGGAGATAACAAGAAATTATTGACGGGTTAACCACCAAAAGTATTGAATCTTCTTGATCGATCGGACCGTCGACCCGTTAATTATAACGGCAAGAGGAGATGACAGTTCCTCAGATGACGAAGAATATTATGATTTTTTCTAATTTAATTTCTGTATAATGTACTTTTTGTATAATGTTCAATAAAAAATAAGTGTATCTATTACTATGTACATAATGCCTAATTTTTATTCTGTTGAAATAATATTCTTTCCTTATTACTAGTATCCTACCAGCACGTCTTTGGCACAATATTTTCAGTGTTTGTGAATGGATAACAATAGGCTAAACCCATATAATGACCCCAGCCCGTGTACTACCTGCACTTGATAAAAAAACATTTTTTACCATGAAATCAATGCCAAACTATTAAAGTGGCTTAAATATTCGTTGGGTCACTCTGTGGTCGCTTTACATAAATAAACTATAGTGACGCTGTTATTTACAATAGTCTCTGCTGCAGAAAGAAAAAAGTAGAACCTTACACATGCTGTGTGTTGACAAGAAATAAGAAAATATCAGATATTGTATCATAATGTATGATATACCAGACGTAAAGTTATAATATCCACAAATACTAAAATTACAATAAATTATAAAACACCATAACATTCGTTAACCTTCAACTTATAGTTAATAAGTTAAAAGTAAAACCCACAGAAATTATTTGTGTATTTTAATAACGTGGATTCAGCTAATAATAATTTATGTGTTACTTTATAGACGAAGAAATAATACCACCTGTTCCATCTGCAACAACCGGAAACCTCAGATATTAACTACTTAAATTTGTTGTCTACATAAAAATCTCAAGGACTCACGCTTTCATGCTATTTGAACCTAACGATTATTCAAATATACTGAATAATTTATAGAGGTTAGCCATTTTCCAACTAATTATTTATTTAAGGCAAGACAAAAAAATTATTGACTTTTATAATGGTATAAATATTGAAAATTAAAAAAAAATCATAAAATAGGAACCAACTACGAAAAGCACATAGGCGAGGCGTCATAAGCGCAATAATATTGTGCTCTCTTATGTTATCTGCATTTATACTTCAGTGAAGTATTTATGACTGGTCCGTATTATTATTTTGTAGAAATTTCTTTGAACGAACTGGCAGCTATGCACGACATTCTCATGGTTCAAATTAGAGTTCGAATATCTTATTATATGCCGCACCACTTTAGAGGTGACATCAAATTGCCATATGTTGTCGGCTTTAGTGTACGAGGGTTTCCAACCGCAACGTGAAAATGTCAGCAGTTAACAATATAAGTTGGGAAATATATTAGCACATGCATTAAGATACAGTCTCTGAAATTTCAAACATTTTGGACTCTTAGTTTCTGTTTGACGATCGTACGCAAATGAACAGGAATTAAGATACTGTGTTCTATGACTCTGAACCATTATTTAGGATCGTAAAATTCAAAAGTGGCCGTATCAGTTTGACTGAAGACGAACGTTCGGAACAGCGGTATCATCGAAAAAGTTCACTATACTGGTCAAGCGTCCACGTATCAAAAGAACGCATTTGCCGTATACTGATTGAGAAGCCACATTTGCTCACTTTGTGCCATAAGCGCGTTCGAATGAACGTTTCCTTCCAGGCCTTATTGATGCGTTTTAAATAAAATGAGTTGGATTTTTACGTCAATTCACAATTTTAGATAAAACCTGAATCCACCACTACACTTCTAAAACGAAAAAACAGGCAAGACAGTGGACAGCAAAGGACGAACCTGCTTTGGAAAACGCAAAGACGGTTTCACCGGCGGAAAGTGATGGAATAGTCATTGGATTGTGTTCATCGACTATCTTCAAAAAATAAAACAATAGGTAAATTGAGAAAATGCAGAATAGTGATTGTATTTGAAGAAAAAGAAACTGCTTTTTTATCCGGATTACGCACATTCTCATACTTTGGTGATCGCCATGGCTGAAATTAATAAATTGCATTTCGAATTGATTGACCTTGGAATTTTACTTCAACGTCTCGTTTAAAATGTTCCTTTTTGTTAGTGGCAGTCTTGAGGCTTAATCGGAAGAAGAATAGTATATCATTTGCCAAAATATAAAAAAACATGATGCAAAGCTTACCCTACAGGATTTCTTCTTTGATAATGGGGAATTTACATGTATTATTTTTTCATACTTTTAATTCATTCTTCACATAGTATATGTCCAATTTGGCTTTTTTTCAATGTTACTTTATACAGATTTTAGATTATAACATCGATGAAAACCATGTAATAAAGCTAAAAAACCGTTTTATACGGATTGTATTGTACCAGAGTGTGAAAAATTAGAAGGACACCCAATAGTGTTTTCTCAAGTTCCGAGACATTCGAAAATAAGTGTGAAGTTATGAGAAGTGATGAAGTATCTTCCTATTTGCATTGTTGTGAAGATCATTTGAATGTAAGTATTGCTATATCTCGATGGCAACCTAACCTAATTAACAAAAGTTATAAAATTTTTATCTAAAGAACCATATATAGGTAGGTTTCTCAAGCTACACCTTTTATCTGTCTATCAAAACAATACAACTCATTAATTCATTTCACGGCAAGAAGACAGAAATAATTATGTACAATATAATAAGAAGTTGTTCCTCATATTTCCTTTGCGGAGTAAACCGCTACAAACAAGTAATTAAGAAGCAGGGTTCAGTACTTCTCACATTGATATTTGTAATGATTACGAAAAGATGGTGCCCATTTCTTCACAAATTGAAGTGCAGGCGAAATAAACTTTGACAAACCTGTGCAAGTGATTATAACAGCATATGGTTTTGCAAATTGGAAGGATGTTCTAATAAAAAAGAATGAATTTTATATTTGATTTTCACAATTCACACAAGTTCACAAACAAATTTTCACACAGTTGCTTACCATAATTCACTTCTATTATAACTTTTTTATTTGTTTTATAATTACGATTAGCATTACAAAAGCCTTTGCCTTTGCTTTGTTGGAAGTTTTCGATTTTCAATAAAAACACTCGAATTTTTCGCTCTACTTGAAAACATTAAATACTTAATGTAAGAATTCATAATTGTTCAACTTTCCTAAGCTTACTGTAAAATTTCATTAGGTGATTATTTGTGTCGCCAGTCACCTTACAATTATTTTTTGCCACCGACAGGAAACCATCAGTGTTTAAAGTTTTTGGAATGAGGTTACGCTTAGGTACATTGCAAATATCCTTCGTTTCTATTGGATTAATCCAGGACGTTATATTTGACGTCATTACCAATGATAATGTGTTTGAATTTCGCTGGCATTTTTTGCACTCTTCAATAATTATTAAGACTATAATGTCTCTGAGAAAAAAAATCAAGTGAATATTAACGACATGCATTTTCCCTATTCTATGGATCACCACAAATTCACGGTAAATACGGGATTTTCAGATAATGGTGAAGACGACGAGGATCCTGATAAAAGTATATCCGATGAAGAACTAGGATGTTTGCCTCTTCTTTTAGACTGTGATTTTTTTTGTTATAGACAAAATTTCTATTTGAATTAATTATTGACAAACAAATGGCTTATATTTTAATTTAAATAGCTTATTACAATAAAATATTGATACAGAGCAACGAGATAAGTATGTGCTAGTGCTTCCAATAGCAATTGCATATGCCTTTTTCATGAGGAGCAATCAAAAAACCACTTCGCTAACACGGGCGGATATGCAATATGAAACAAAAAATATTGTTCACTACTCGCATAAATTCAATAGAAACGATAGTCTATGCAGACTTTATTGGCATGTGTCATGGTGTTCTACCAATTAAAACGGTAAATTGTAAGTTTAAATTTGGTCCCTCATTTTATCAGGCATAAATAGTATCTAATAAATCTCAATTTTAACATTAAAAACTTCTAAGACTCGAGATAGTGGCGTTTCTTCCGTAGCGTCTGTGTACCGAATGAAATTTATTTTTACCATTGTATAAAGAATAAAATAGTAGGTTAACCTTATGAGGGTATCATTTGACGAGGTGGACGCTACCAATAGATGGCAGTGGAGAGTTGGCGTCCACAGGACGTCTTTCTTACTGTACGTCGTAGCTTGAATTACGTGTTTTCTTAGCTTTGGTTGCCGAATTACCCCAATAACAGATGGCGCCAAAATTATTTAAAATATTTTATTTGAACCTTAAGCTGTGTTGTGAAGTTTCTTATTTTGGGTGTCTGTTTCAAAGTTGCAATTTGAGTTCATTATTGTATTGTGTTCGTTATTGTTGAGTTTCGTTGGTTTTGCATTTGGATTATTTTTTTATTTGAGAATCTTTGAACTTGAATTTATATTTCATTTTTAGAGTAAGTGGATATTATTACAATTATTAATATACATCACTTATACAGCTTACAATTTCGAAAAAAAAACTGTATATTTAGCGAACTACTTACTAAAATGTATTTATATAAAAAATAATCACTTCTTCTTTTCAATTTTTTAGAAATGTGTGTGTGCTTCTTTGTTCCGTTGTGTATTTTTTATCTATTGTGAATAAATTTTCATTTATTAAACCTTTTTTATCAACCCTCGTATAAACAACTTCGATAAAAGCGGGTGCAGAAGGAACGTCGATTTGAACAAAAAATAAATTATTTAAGCAATTCCTAACAGAGTAATTCAATGTTTATTGAAAAAAATACTAATAATTTTGTATGACACTAATCTTCTACCTAGACCGATCGGGTGCCTTTTTCTTCTTACTGAACTGTTTCCTCTAGTTTCTCTGATCGAATAAACTATCGGAGGTTGTGTTCACGTTGGGTACGAATAACGCTAACAACGGTGCACAAAATCAAGAACTGGGCAGTGCTTTGCGGTACGATGAAGACTATTATTTTTCAAGCCTGATAGTGACAGTTACACCAGAATCAAAACAACACTCGACATCGTTATAGAGACAGGCAGAAGTTGATATTTGCCTCCCAGGAGAAAAGCATCATTTTGCTTCACAATAATGCCCGATCACTTGCGGCTGATCGTGTCCAAAATCTAATTAGAGTATTTGGTTAGGTTGATCATCCTCCCTATAGTCTTATCGCTCTTTTTTCTTGTTTCAAAGCGGTGTTTACTCATAAAACATTACTCGTACTTCTGATCGAAGTGCGCTAAATGGATCAAAATTCAAAATATAAAGACGGTGCGGGAAAGTAAAAACATAAAGATATATATTATGTAGTACCTCATCTTTTTATACAATTCAAAATATTATTTATCGAATAAAGGAAAAAAATATCATGTCACATTTGTGAATTTGCTCTAATTGACTATTTCCTCGGCCTATGATATAAATAGCTCCATCAATAGTACCAAAATTTTGAATTAATCACGATGTCTACCTCGTGATACCAATTGTTTATATTTATTTATTATATAATACATAATTTTATTTATATTTCTATTATCAAATGAAAAAACTTAAGAGATAAGATGAAAATAAACAGAGGAAATATCTTATCATCACATATTATATATGTAAACATTACTTGTTGAGTTATTTTTATAAAATAATTATCAGTTCTGATCGGATTATTTTTATTTTTGGCGAAACGAAACACATTAAAATTGAAATCTGGATTGGGTAATAACGACCGAAACACATTATAAACAAAATATAAATTCTCTCGATTATAAATCAATATGATGTGACTCAACTGTTATCAAATAATAATTGATGGAATTAAGTATACGTAGTTATTTTAATACCTTGGCCACTCTAATGGCATAATTATTTTGTTGATGGTTTATCTCCGTTGAGATTTGAAAGTGACATAAATTTTAAAAAAAGATTGACATTACTCAGTATGTTTTATAAGTTATCAATTATTGTTCTCAATTTCCGAGACAAACTCGAATAAACAACCAAAAAAGCATTTCATCACTTGTGCAATACAAAATTCAAAATGAATTTTTTTTGTTCATTAATATACTTATAATTTTCATACTTTTGATGGCGCCGAATAGCCACCCATATATATATATATATATATATATATATATATATATATATATATATATATATATATATATATATATATATATTATATATAGACATATATATATAAATATGTATATATATTTATATATAAGCGGTTTTTACACCAAAGTAGACTAACTTTAATATATTTCGAATACTTATGTATTCATCGTCTGGGAAATAATTAATTAAGATTTCCGGTGATTTTTGATATTATTAAAGCTCGGAAAATATATTGAAGTTAGTCCACTTTGGTGTTTCCATGCCACGTTCCCAATAAAAAACCGCTCATAATATAGTTGGCAAAGACTTCTTTACAATTCATATATATATATATATATATATATATATATATATATATATATATATATATTAGGGGTTGATGTTGTGGTACGTATAGCAACGTGTTATAATAATGACTAATATTTTCGTGAGAAGAATTGTATTATTTTTTAAAAATATCTACATGCGTTCAAAGTTTGACAATAAGCCTAGACAATTTCTTGCAAAATAACTTGGAATTCATTGGAGATTGATTGATAATACACTCATCAACAAATTGAAAATTATTGAAAAGTTGAATATAGTGAATAAAAAGGAAGTGATTAAGAAACAAATACTTTAATCAGTAATTCGATTTGTCTTAATTTAGTAGTGGCTTTCTATTATTATTATTTTTAAAATTGAAAGTGAAGAGTAAGTATACTTAAAAAACATCCAGTACCTATTATATATGTGATAATTCAACGGTTCTATTATTGTTTTTTCATTTAGATATTTATTCAACCAATTTTTGTTTCGTATGTTTATTGCGAATGGTATTATGGCAGACGCTAAAAAAATCAGACAATACAAAACTAATGATAAACTATACTAAGAAATCTTCAAAAATGGAGAACCTTTTATCGAAAGTGGAGTTGAAAGTAAAGGAGTTCTTTGTCATTCTTATAATCTTTCAAATGAAAACTACAGAAAAATCTATTCATATCTAATTGGAGAGCAGCTTATTTTATCAGACATTATAGACATTCGCACAGTGTATTGTATAATTTCGACAAATAAAAAAATAATAAGACAAATGAATAAACGAAATAAGTCGCGATGAAGAACTGCTATTCACTACATATTTAGATAAACTGATATCAGAGAAAAACGATTTTCCAGTCCATCGAACGTTTTTTGCGCTATTCCATTGCGACTGTAGTGCACCATTTATGATTGGTCGTCAAATGATTTTATAACTTAATTAAAGCTACTACTACCCAAGGTACTGGTCATTAACATACAGCATTTAGTAGCAAAAAATCTGAGTGCTAGATTCCACGTTTCTTTACAATAATATCAAGAATATTTGGAGAAATTATTTTACTTTCGGTGTTTTGCTCCGCACACTAAAAATGCGTTGGCATACCAAGATTTGTAGCTGCAGGTTTAATCTCATCATATGTAAATAAAATTTAAGCAGAAAATAATACGCACGGTTTCTGTATCTGTAAATATTAGCAGAAATGCTTCAATACGATGTCATTTTATCATATTATATAAGTCATTTGATTGCAATATATTAGGATTTTAGTAATAGGTTTAAAGATCTCATAAATAAGCAAATACTCGATGGATAATAAATCCATGCGACGCATGATGAGTCTTAGAAGAGAATTACATATTGGAGGCCAGTGGCCAGTGACGAAGCTTTTGTATCCAAAGATTACCTCCTCAAACGATCCAAGAAGATTTTGAATACTTATCAGGAAAGATATCACCTGTAGGTTTTTAAAATATCAGATATCTATTTTTATGAAACACCAACTTGTGTTAAGTTATTACTACTAGTATTGTGATTTGTGGCTGACTGCATCTGTTCTCGTAATCTGAATCAAGCATTTCACGAATTATTCTAAAGGGATACGTAAATTCGTAGGTTTTTGTTGGAAGTCTGTTTTCTTCATAAGTGGCAATTGCATTTATCCATAATTCCTGTCAAGATGATAATCTTCAATAAAAAAGTAGTTTCCTCAATATTCCACCAATAACTATCGAATAAAAGTCGACGACCGCACGTATCTTGACAACCACAGTCAACATTTGGCCCGCCACATGGTTGCATTGTGGAGGATAGAGTTGAGAGCTCAGTGACGATCAATTTAAAATTAATACTTTATAGGTATAAAACACGAACGTGTTTACCATATCCATACATGTGAAAATACAATTTTATTTCTTAAATTTGTAAGCGAAGATATGCTTTGAAGATGGCGCCTGTACAATACAGAAATTTATTTTATGAATATGTTTCTAATATTGTCCTATTCTAACAACTTTCGGCTCTGTGTTACAAATTTCCGAATTCTGATAGAGAAGCGGTATATTAAAGTTTCTCAACAATTTTTACACACTTCTCTTTCTCTTACTTCTACCCTGCATAGGTTGCATACTGTATATACTTTATGCCACTTAAAGTGATCCTGGAGAATTGCGCCTTCAATTTAAAATATTCATATACTTTCTAAGAAAACATGGATATATTTTTACGTCAAATCATAATTTACATCTTAAAATTTTAATTAATCTCAACACCTGAATAAATATCGTACTAGTTTAAATATCAACAGAATAACAAGTAGTTATATAATTTGAATATTATTGTATAAATGTTTCCACATAATCGAAAAGAAACTTACCTTGGCAAAGACCAATTTAAGCATTTATTATCATTAATTCGAGTTTTTATCCAATAAATAGTTGTTAGTTCACAGTTTTCAGATAAATTAACTTTACTGTTGATTCCTACCTATTGATTCTGATCTAGCAAAACTACATCCAAAGTGTAGCATAACTTTAATTGTGCGCCAGGAGCGGCGGATTCATTACTTAGCTAAGATATTCTGATATTAATATTTGTTATTTTCACCTTAAATAATTGAATATCAGAAGTTTTGTATAAAACGTAGTTATATTAAATTACTTATTATATTATTACATTATTTTCTTCACTTTGCCTCATTGTTCGTTTATTCGGTTGTTTGTGAATGAATTCGCAATCTCGCGACACAATTTTTATTTGATTTTTGGAGCACTTAAGCACACCAAATCCTTTTCAAACTTTAAAAACTTAAAATGAAGATATTTCTGTTCCTTATATTTTAATTCAATTAAACAAGCTCACTTTAGACACAACATTTTACATTCAGCACTTAATAGGTATATATCATAATATGTTTAAGTTTAATTTAACTTATAATATACTTTTTTCCAATAAATTTAATCATTGTAATTTCGACTACGAAGCAGACTGACAATTCCCTTCTTTTACTCACTTTCCTTTTTTGTTTGCGACTCTATGACTGCCACTAAATTTTTATTTGAATTTTTAAGGCACTTCAATACCTCAAATCCTTTTCAAAATGGAAACACTTTCAATCTTGATTTAAAAAACTAATTTTAGCCACAATAATTAACTCTTGATATTTGATATTATTTTACATTTGTCTTATCACTTATAATGATAAATTTTACTTAAATCTCTTTATCATTCAATTTATCACTTTTCCTTGGACTACGAAAACAAAACGAATCAGATTGATAATTTTTATATAGAATGCGAAAGTTGTAATTTCAAACTTAATACCTGATATTTCAACTTAGATAGAAATTAATTCCTTGAATAGTAGTTCTGTTTGTATTATGACCAGAACTGTTTAATAATACTGAATTTTCAATAAATGTTCTAACAAAGTAAAAGGCTCTATTTTATTTAACTGAAATTTTGAAAAAAAAAGAATCCTCAAAGGTTCATTTTGATTTGGTGTTATTCACTTTAATGATAGTTAATGTTTTATAGAAATTACAGGCGATATGCATGAAAACGATGAACAATCAGATTATAGAAAATTCTTATATCAGCTCCGAACAACAATTTGATTATAATGAAGACTCAATCGTTAAATACTCAATATATTTTATGTATGAGGATAATGATAAAAACTGATCAAATTCATTCTCAACATCATGTCATCATCAATAATTGAAGATGATCATAACAAAGACAAAATTTAAATAGCAGCTTATACAGTTTCAGCTAAGTAATGTTGCAGGTAACTGAGCAGGTTTAGCACAATATCAGCTGACACATTTTATGCTATTTTTACACCTCAATATGGATGAGCTATAAATTGATTCAGCTAAAATGTTGCGATATTCATGAATTTCTGAAGATGTTGAGCGGACACTCGTTTCAATACATATTTTCCAGATCAACATTTCATACATTATTAATCATAACTTTGTTAGCTTTGCTAAAATTTTGTTTCTACAAAGCGGTAGAGTCGTGACAGCCTAACATTAATTTTAGTTTTTGAACAGTTGTAACTTCAAAGAATGTCAAAGTTATCTCTTAAATTTAACGTTATCGAACTATACATCCTCAATTCAAACAATGTCATCATCATTCAATGAAAACCTTAAGCAGAATTATATACGAACAAGGTTTCAGAAGTCGTTTAATTGGAACTCTACCAGACGACTTGTCCAAGCCTCAACAGACAAATAGAATAATTTTTTAAAATACGATCTTCAATCTACCCACACTTTTATATGTATAGGATATAATAAATATGCAAATAAGTTTGTATTTGACTTTTTGGAATTTGATTTTCTTCTTCAATATGTCTCCTCTTCCTTTTCGTCTTCTTGATTCCTGATCTCCTGTTTTCACAGACACAAGTATTGCTCTTAGTATATCTTTATAATTCTTTGTTCTTTCAATTATTTTTATTGCTTCTACAGAAAATGTCTTGTATATATTGTTGTGTATTCGAGATTAGTCTAAAAAGTATCGAGCCGACACTTATATTTCCGCATTGGTGTTAGTTTCTTTCATCCTTCATCATCACTATCCTCGATTAATTTTGTGCTTTCACGTCTTAAAGTAGTCCTGGAATTCCAGAATTTTCGGAATTACTCTTAATGCTCTCGTCACATTAGTTTCAATCGTCTCTTTATCTTGGAACTGTGGTAATTAAGCAACTTTTATAATCTGGGAAGGTGTCAAATGCTTTAACATCGAAGGCTGACGCTGGTAGAATAGAATGTCGATACTTTCACGAGGCATGATAATAGGAGAGCCGAAAACGGAGAACTAGTTAGCAAGACAACACAGAATAAAGAACGTCACTTATTGATAACAGTAATAACAACACAGTGGTTTGCAGAACATTGAAAAGTTCTGGGATATAGACGTTTATAGATGGATAAGTAGATTTGCATTTTTATTCATATCGACTTCAATTGGTGTACTTTTAACTCTTGAACATCGAGAAATCGATTTTAGTGGTGCTAAGAATAACTAACGAATACCGGTGATGGTCGAGCGAGAAATGGAATTATTATATGGGGTGCCGTTGCATTGCTCTAGGTAACCTTTTATCTTCATCAAAAGCTATGTGAATTCAGACTGATTTATTCAGGATATATTAGACCCTCATCCGATTAAAATGAAAAGCTATATATCGGTATGTTACGTTTAAAAGAAATAATATGAATTTCACTGGGTATTTATTAGTAATTACCAAGAAAAAAATTTGCTGTTACATATTTTTTGTTTGCTTCGTGTACCCTGTATGGTACTATTTTTCCTTCTGTAAGTAAATATAAATACTTTTATAATATTTCTTCCTATTATCACTAAGAACTTGACTCATTTCACAAATTTAATTTTTTTAGCAGTAAGACATTTCTCGTAATAAACCCAGAGCAAATTTACAACGTACGTCTAGCCAGACAGATGATAAAATGGAAAAAACTCTGTTTTGTATTGATTTTTCGATTCACAAAGGGACCATGTTGGAGACGTATACAATATATCAGTTTTTAAATCCATTTAAAGCCCATAGTCCAAATAAAGGGGATAAATTCCGAAGTATCGGCTTAGTCATATCATAATAGAATGGGAAATATTTACGAATCGAGTCCCAAATATTAGAAAAAAAAGTTATAATAGGAGAAGTAACGAATAAACACATAAAAAGAAAGGTAAAAATAACGGGAAGAGTACACGATTCGAATTTAACGCAGGTTTCTGACGAATTTCTTGTGGCGTTAACTATTGTCTAAAAAACTGAAAATGCAATGTGCAATGGGAAAGGAATGTTTGACGACCACAAAATTGGTATAGTAGAGTAGAATAATAAGTCAGTCTCGGCTTATGATGGCAGACTCAAGTCTAGTTATGAAACACGACACAAAATATCTTTTATCCTTTCTTCAACGCTTTATATATTGTTGAGAAATTCTTATAAAAGTTTTTTGTTGTTCTGGAGCTAGTAAATGCGGTACCCATTTTGCACATATCGTTTTGTAATCCAAGACTTCGGTCAAAATATTGCTCACACTACCGAATGAGACACCTAATACTTATACGATGTCTTTAGATGTGGTGAAGGTGAAGAGTTTTTATACACTTTTTTACAGTCATTCATGAATTCCTTTTGGCACTATACCTTTCAAAATTAGGAATTTCATTACTACACGATATGAAAGTTTTTAAACAACTGAAAATATAAATTAGTTACTCCACTTTTTTGACTTTCTAATTTATAAAAAATGTTAAATCTCCGTAGCCAAGTAAAAAAGCAACTTCAGGACCAGTGTTGTGAATTAAAGCCTCCTGAAAGTTTCTAATTTGTCCTATAGTTTTTAACCGTAATTATAGAATCTAAATTATTTAAGAAATACTAAAATGAATGAAGGTGTGAATGTTCGAACTCAATGTGCCTTTATCTTCTATGTTATATTAAATATAGAAAATAATAAATATAATAACAACATGTGTATATCTGGAAAGTGTTAGCATAGATGATGATATACCTAATATGAATAAAAAGCAAATAAATTAAATTGCTCTACAAATAACACCATAATAATTGAGAAATTAAGCATTATATAAAGTGAAACCTAAGTAAATGAATTAACAGATGTAATAATATGAAAGTGAAAATTGGCTGCACGGTAATCAAACGTATTAAAAACATATCTCAAAATGCCAAATGAAAACAAGGAGGAAAAGAAATGGGAGATAAAATAGAAAACAAAGGACAGGACATCCAATAGGTGAACAAATATCACATTGTGGTGTTATAACACGTTTAACAGTTTATTATTATTGAAAAAAAAAGAAAAGCTGCAATACTGGCTCATCGAAGATTGTGTAGCCTTTATCGTAATGTAAGTATAAATGAATGCCGATTTTGTTTTCAAACTTAGATCTCAAATATACAATTCTTTAAAAAGTCGAGGTGTACATATTTCCATACATTTCAGGAATAAATGAAGTAAAATAAGCATTTGAAAATGAAATCTTAGAAATTCTACAGTTGCAAACGATCATCGATCGGCACGTACTCATTGATTAGTGTTCGAAATTTATATTAATAAATTCATTGTTGGATATGGCTTTACTGTTTTTAAAAATATTCTACTTTATGATCAATACAATTTTGCATGCGTTTGAACCAATTGTCGAAGTATTTTTTCCAGTCCGATAGATGTACCTCCAAAATATGGGATTTGAACCCATCTGCCGCTTCATTGGATGTAGAAAAACGTTGAATTCGCATTTAATTTTTATCTGTGAGAATAAGAAGAAATTATTGGATGTGAAATATGGACTGTACGGCGGATAATCCAACAATTCGATGTTTTGATTGCTCAAAATCGATTTTATTTGAACTGATATGTGAGAGCTCGTATTGTCGTGGTGGAGAATAATTCGTCTTCTGCGATTGGTTTCCCTAATTTTTTCGAACACTTCTGGCAAACAAATGCTGATGTACCATTCAGAATTGACCGTTTTACTTTGCTCTATTGGGACGGTGGCAACATATCCAGTTATTCCGAAAAAACGGGCCATCATTTGCTTCGTGAGCAGACAACTTTTTTTGAATTTAGCTCTTCTTGAAAGACCCATACAGTCGATTGTTGTTTAGTTGTCTCCCACGCGAACAAACATTTTGACAACCAAATAAAGTACGACCACTATCGAATTCGGAAAAACCATCGAATCACAGTGGATCGAAATAGTGCTTCATCGCCAAAATTCTAGGCAAATTGATCGGCATACTGTTGTTGGTTTAATCCACATCAAAAATCATCACACGAAAATATTCACGATTTTACTACATTTTTTGACCAAGATGAATGTGTCAAGTATCTGTAAACAACTGAAATAGCACTCATATGACAACACGTTCAGAGAATGTCAAACTTTAGGATGACAATGTCAGATTTGACATATTCACATCAGGGTTACCATATCTCAAAACTTAAGTACCAACCCTCGGAACAGTTTTTGTTCTTTCGTGTCTTTCATACTCAGTGGGAATAAACCGATATATTGATCTTTCAAAATCTCATGTATTTAGTTTCTATTGATAAACTCCTAGTGCCTAAATGCCTAAATTATATGTGTTTGCCCTTCCATAGAAAATTTTATGTTTAAAACCACAGTTTTCAAACAAAAAAATCACTTAAACAGTTTTAAATCTGACAACTGTTATCTATCAATAACCCATCTGAATTTTTGCTTGATCATTATGAACGTTTTGGATATAATAGTGTGATGGAAATATTGTGAATATCATTCAAGTTGCTACAATTTTCGGTAGTTTCAATGAAACATTTTTTCAATTATTCATTGAATAAAATTAATATTGTTAAATCAACAACTAGTATTGAATTATTTTCAATTCCACAAATTGCAATAGGTAAGTGTCAACTGTAAATAGTTAATATTAGGCCACAAAAGAATTCATAAGTGGAAATTATAGGACTTATTTTGATTAATTATTTTGGGCTAAAGTGAGCTTTCCTAATCAAAATAGGAATGAGAAACAAATATTTAAAAGTTGAGAACGATTTTGGGGGTTAAGTACCTCAAAATTCCAATAAAAATTGTGTCGCGAGATTGTTTCACAAAAATTAGAGTATATACCAAATAAAATTGGAAAAATAAAATCTGAGAACCATTGTAAAAAATAAGAAAATCAGAATTTTATTTTTCAGCAGCCCCTGTATACACATGTTTATCAATGATTTATGTCAGTTAATCAGAATTTTATTTTATATTTCTCCTGTACACAAAGTTTATCAAAGATTTATGTTACAAGTAGTATGAAAACTAGATATTCTATGCAAAATAAATACCTATTCGGTTATTTACTAGTTATTAGGGTGTTTTTTAATAGCGATTTGGATAAAAAACTGTTCATATCTTTTTAAATACTCTATATAATTCGGTAAAACTTAAATATTTTTAACATTGCCTATAATTTTTGTTGATAATTTTTTTTTATCGATTTTCATAATAAAGGAATATTTTTAAGTGAATTAAACTGAAAACTCATTCTGTATGTAAAAATATAATACCCAGTCATTGATAATTTATTTATAATAAATAAACTACTGAGACCTATTGAAGATTATAAGAAAATAGATTATGTTAAATGCAATAATAATGAATTTTCATGAACAACAAAAATTTTAAATAACCAATTAACAGGAATCTAGATACAATGCAGAAATTTTATTATAATTTATTTTGGAGTTTAATAAAATACAATGAACGGCAAATACAAATCAAAAATAAATTTGTATACTTAGTAGAACAATTACCTTTTTACAAAATTCAAAATGAAATAAAATTAAATTTAAAACATACCTTCAATCTTTAGGTAACAAGTATGATGAATACTGCTACATTGTTGAATAAATTTTTGCTTTTCTGAATCAAAATTTATACACGGCAACTCACCCTCATCTTCATCAGAACACACATAACAACGAAGTCCATTCACATATTTTCCTAAAACGGACATCAAATATATTTTTATATTTATCGCTACAGAAAACAAATATTCTCAGTACATGTACTCACCCTTAAATGTTATTAAAATAAACAATACAAATTTTAGTTGCGGTTTCATACTGCCGATAAAAAATATAATCTACCTATAGATTTAGAGGCATTAAAAGTGACTAGTAGCAGATTCAAATTTAAAGGAGTTGAAAATTAATTTTTTTAATTTTCGCAAACCCATGGCACCTTTGTAACTCCCTCCAGTTTGTAGTCAAAACCCATAGGGTCAACACATTTCACATTCACTAATCTATGAATGACATGAAACTCAGCATCACTCATTGGAACCCAATCGTAGAGCTGTTCGAAAACCAGTGTTGCCGCTTACCCTGACGAAAGCATTAGATGCTAACTTTATTTTCATATCCTCAAGAATTCCTATAAAGACAGTGCCTATTTGATAATCACTAAAAATTATAGTCAGAGGAATCTTATTTGTTTAAGAAAATATTTTAACTGGTAAACCGCTTTTAAAAAACTGCATCCTTCATATAGAATATGTTCAAATATATTTGAGCTTGAAAGTTATTTAAAATATATAGGTATATTTCTCTGCAAATATTATAGCAAATCAGCCAAGACTTTGGGACTCTTACTAATTAAATATATGTTTTAATAAGCCTCATCATTCTGAGTACTAATCCTTCAGTCTAATGAATTTATTTTCACCTATAAATTTCATTCATGAAGTATGTTTAATGGACTAAGTATATTGAAATATTTATGTTCAGGCAACACTGCACAAATACAATTTGGCCTCTAAAGCATCCCGATATAAAACATTTTATAAACCTAAAATAGGGAATATGTTCGGCAGCAGATTCTATATATCGAGTTTTCAACTCAAGTACGGTCATTAAAAATCTAAATTATTTAATAAAAAAATTATCCACCATATCTCACTCATATATTAATATATTATATTCTGCAACATCAAATGCAGGTGTAATGCGCTGGTTGCCTATCTTAAGTTGACCATGAACATCCAAACAATTTCATGTATTAATGAGTACCTATGAAGCGTCTATTCTAATTATATAATTCTGTTAAAAATTTATAATTATGCTTTCCGTAAAATAATATGTAAATAAAATAATTACATCTTTATCCACCAAAACAATGATAGGTAGGATGTATAGGTCAGCATAGGCCAAGCTGCATGGCATATAGAAAACAAGTATATTTAGAAAAGATAATAAAGAATGCACTATCCATTTTTAGATTATTAATTCTTTTATCAATAGTGTCTAAATTAATACTGAAATGGAACACCAATTGCAATAAACAAGTGTAGTAAAATGAAATAGTCAGGAACGTATTGAGCAAAAGGGAAATTCTGTTTTTCACATCTAATGATTTTATTGTTGTAACTAATATTTCAGAAGTTATGGGAGTTAAGAAATACTTGATATTACAGTAAAGGTAATGCAGAGGAAAATAAAAATATCCCCATTGAGAAGCAACTAACTAGGAGTACCTAATATATAAGGAAAAATTTCGCACATTGAGTGGAAAAAAATTACAGAACTTTGAGTAAAATAGAAAATTGATTTACTATTTCACTTCTCTGTACGTTTTAAAAATCGTTTCGGACAGTTTTTATGTTGTATTATAAATATATAATAATATATTCGATACTTTGATGTTTATACGAATTCTAATTTATATGCAATTGTTATCGCAATAGTTCTCTAAACTATTTAAAACGAGCATATCATAAATGAAATAATGATTTTGTTTTTTTATATAATATTTATGTAGGAAATCATTTTCATTCTAGATAAAATATATGTAGTCCAGCCCTGAATGAATCGATATCTCCGTTCCGCTCTTTGTGCTCCGATCAACGAGTCAACAAAATGTAAATAAACAGTTCCCCTTCCCTTTTTCTGACGTCATGTGGTATCAACATCAACAAGCGTAGCCTTGATTTAACTGTTTTAACGACTGGGAATGGTTTGTTTACATAATTTTTGGTCATGTTCTAACTCCGAAAATTGACTTTATTTTGTCACTAGTAAAATGCATAGTATATAAAAAAGATTTGTGCGGACGTTATCAATCAAAAATTGCTTTTTTCGCAATTATTCGTCAACTTTTACATGGAACTACTTTTTGTTGGCGTATGTTTTTATGAAAGCACCCAAACAAGCAGTAATTGATGAGGTTGATATACTGTTTCATCGGCCCACGTTTGCGTTACGTATTTTTTATTATTTGTTCGAGACGAAAACAGTGTAGTGAATTCAGTCACATTATTGATTATTGAGCTGCTTTTTCAAATAGTGTTTACAAAGCGATAAAAGTGTATAATTGGTACAAATAACGAGTTACAAAAATGCCGTCAGCCGAAATGTGTAACATGACGTCTAATGCAAGTTCCAAATTCAGTATTTCTTCGAAGGAGATAGAAGGTTTAGTTTTAGAAATAAAAGAAAATCTAAGATTATCAGCAGCATCTGCTACAATACAATATAAAGCTATCCCTCGTAGTCGTAGTATTTCCAAAAGATCATCAAGAGCCTCTCCATATAGTAGACCTCCAAAATGCTGTGATAAACGATGTTGTGATACAAACTGTGTTGGTAAACATAAAACTCAAGAAGTTGGGAGTGAGGATCCGTATGAACTTTTACAAAAATTTCTTAGAGACGGGAGTTTAGTTAGTGAGGCTGTGAAAAGAATACAATTAGGACTTACCACTAAACAGTTTTATTATGATTCTGATGACGAGTGCAGAACACCAGTTTTCCGATTTATACATCAGGATAATTAGGACATCAAGTAAATATATTAAATTTAATAATTTAGGAAAAATAAATACGTAATACATTGCATCAGCAAACGAAATGAAATTTTCTAATCTTAATTTGGACCTGTTTGTTTATATTGTATACCTACTATTTTATTAAATATTCGGAACAACAAGAGGTACTATACCCGCAGTATAAACTAGTATCTGCATTTATAAGTCAAAGATTTTGAAAATTATTCATAGATATTTCAAAACTACGTTGAATTGAATGTTACTAATACGCCTTATTACATATTTATAGATATATTTCATTTTGGTTTTGAACATGTCTAAATTTTAGATTATTTCTCTTATATTTTCACTTACAATTTTATCAAATACAAGAAAATACATTTTGTATTTTGATGACTCATATTAGGATCTATCGTTCTATACCAGTATTGTTTGATAAATGTCAGATTAAAATAAAGATTATTAGTTAGGTATTGGTGAATGACAGAGAATGCTACAAAGTAATAATAGTAGAGAGAGTAACATGTGACTCATTTCTCAATTGAATAGGTTTAGCACATAACATATTTTTTTAATGCCATCAATTCAAAGTAACTATAAAATATTTTCAAATTAATAACAGTAGATACCAGGTCACAGACATTTATAGGTCATATAATCTCATTATATTATAATTCAGTTGTTTACCTACCTAAGGCAAGGTCAAATTGTAAAAGCTAAATCCGTTCTTCACGTGGATGCTGGTTTCATTTATTAGAGAAAATAAATATACCAAGACTATGTCTATGCTTATAGTTTCAATGAGGCCAACTAGAATATGCTTTAATCTTCCATCAAATATTTTCTTGGATATATACATATTTCTAAACCAATGAGGTTATGTTAGTAACACATACATTATATTTTATAAAAATAAATTTTTGAATCAACAATATACTGTTCTTGAATACCATAAAAGTACATCCAAAGAACTTCTCAGATAATTGTTATATAAACTGATGAAAGTTAACAGAATTATTGTTTTGTAAAATTATTTCAATGTCATAACAAGAAGATAGAATTTAAAAACTATTTGTGGTAGTGATATTTGCAAAATGATAATACATATATGAATCCATGTAAAGCAAAAATGAAGAAGTATATGCATTTCGTCTAGAACGTTTGATTATCACACAATTCCATATTCTGAAGCAAATAATTTTAGCATATTTTAGAATTTTGTCATCAGATCAAATTATTAAATTTGATCCATCAGTGCTCTGACATGTGTATTTGAAGATATAGTGATAAGATTATCATATTTGTGAGGATCGATGTTTCTTGTTTATTTTCAAAAATTTAGTAGTACATAATAATATTCAAGGAATAATATCTATGAACCTAAAATAATTATTCTGTTCGGCAATATAATATCATTTTGCCTCATAGTTGTCAGAGGTATTGGAAAAATTCCAGAGTCTCCAGAAAGAATTTCTGAAATCATATTTTATTTGTTTTGAGTTAACCTTGCTACTCTTAGTTCTAATAAAATGAGACTACTCAAGTAACCTTTTGAAAAATATATTTGGACTGTTTCTATGATATGGTGTCTTTCACAAATAGGAAGAGAATTAACACTAAAGAAATATAGGTTTTGATTCTGAACTGTTATTTATATTTTTAATATTAAATAAATTTATATGTTAGGATTTAACTCAATAGTAATATTCCATCTCTTCAGACTACTATTTTAGTACTCTTACTATTAATTAAATTGGTTTCAAATACTTTAACCAAATTGCTTGATACTTTTATACCTTTTGCTTGATTTAACATATTTTCATCATTGTAGTTTTATTTCTATAGTTTCTTGATAATACACCTAGAATTAAAGAGGAAACTTTTGGGGAAATTCGATAAATCTTATATATTTTTATATTTAACACTAATTCACTATTTTATTGAAAATTGCAACATCATTATTGAGAAGATATAAATTATCTGAGTAATTGTCATTTGCAATTACTTAATTTTGATTGAAATGTTGCGAAATTTGTATTTCTCTGCAATTCATTTTAATCTACATTTGTTTCGGAAGCCAACTTTCATATTAGAGGGAAGTCACATTACAACATTGCAAAAATAGAAATGAAAAAAGTGGAACATACATTGTTTGTTAATTGTCATTGTCTTATATGACATGAAAATTATAATTATAATTGTTACAGTCAAATCAATAATTTCTAATTAATGCAGTTTTATTTTGCAAATTTTGATATTTGAGAAATTTACTGTACAATTTCTTAATCAGTGGATCATTTTTTCTACTCTATTTAATATTCTTTTTGGGACAGGCAATTAAGATACTTTTATACATACACACACACACATACACACACACATATATATATATATATATATATATATATATATATATATGTATATATATATATATATATATATACATATATATATATATATATATATATATACATATATATATATATACATATATATATATATATATATATATATATATATATATATATATATATATATATATGTAAGAACATTTAGATGCATTAATATATCAAAAAATTTGTATAGTTTCTCGAATTATTCTGGATTTGAAGGAGTGAATGGGGCGATAGTTTTGGTTCTATTGAAATCGATTGTGCCCCTATTGACACAATGTTATGCAAGGGTAGAGGAAACTCTAATATATTAATCTAATATTCTAATATTGTTTATTTCTTTTAAAAAACATTGAATTCATAGATTTCAAAAATCAATATTCAAATTAACGCTTCATCAAGTGTTAACATGTAACACATACGCATATGAGATACAATTTTCTCAATAAGAAATTATATAAAATGGTATGAATAGCATCTCTGATTATTCCAGGTGTTCCATATTTTCTTTGATCTCTAATATTGCAATAACAATAATAATACTAAACTTATGTACTGCCTCACTGCAACTGAGGAAAATGCTTTGGTTTCCTGCGACCCATGCACAGTACTTATGGGTAAAACTACAATTAAACACCTAAATTCTGTTGAAAGGATTAATAGTGTTTGTTTTATTAATTTGTTCTTCATTGGGTGGTTTTGTAGAATTAATAATTTTAATATTTTTTAAAATATCTTCTGTTGTAATTTTGTTTCTAAGATCGTTTATTTCTTCCAGTTTTATTAATTTTTTTCTTGGACGTATGCCTTCAGGCGAAATGCGATTTTGAAATATCTTGTAATATATCTTTACTTATTGCAATTTTGTATGACTCCGTGTTTGTATTAATATTCAACACTTTTCTTATACTCCTAACAGGGACCTATCCGACAATTAACTAAATTGTTTGAAAATAATGCTTGATTGCGGTCTGTTTTTTTTCTTATTTAAAAACTTCTCACATGTGTACAGGGATTATAATACAAATTATTGTATTATTATAATACAAATTATGCCACAATATTATGTATAACTTATTAATTTAAATTTCATTATGGTTGTTAGATTTATGCATAACCTGATGTAGGTTACAACTAGGTACAGAAATTAATAAATGTATTAATAAAAAGGAAAATTGAAGGATTATCAGAATTAAGTTATTGGTCTAACTTATGTTTATAATTTTCTTTAAATTGATGTGCTTTCAAAAGAGACCTAAAATCAAGATAAATCATCATGAAAAATTTATGTTTAAATTATATCCAATAAAAATACATAGAACATGAAAGAGTGAATTATGTTGGAGCATAATATATTGGTTGTGTAAATATTTTACACTGCATGAAAATTTTGATAAGCATCCATATTTTTAATGTAACTTTGTGGGTAAATATTTGAAGTAATATATCAAGAGAAGCAATTAACAAGTATACATTTGACATAGAAAGTACAAATTAGATAAAGACAATCACAAGATTATTTCAAATATTTCAAAAAAACATATCAAGGTCAACAAATAAAGTGTTTATGCAATTTTTTTTCTCCAAATATTTTCATTATCATTCAAGTAACTAACAAATTTAGAGCATTATTCATTCACCAGTTCAACCTATAAGTAGTATATCACAAAAGTAGTACCTTTGTCCCAGGAGCAAGTTTTCTTTCTACAAAAATAATTTAATGCATCTTAAAACAAACAAAATAAAAAATTAACCAAAAAATATTCTTCTTCTTCTCTATTTTGGCCTCCACCTAAACAGTATTTAGCCTGCGCTGGTTTTCGCTCTGATTTATTTTAAACCAAAGCTTATATTTTTTCTGATGACTTTTTTTTCTTTCTTTTTTCCCAATTCTCCTATTCTTCTTGTGAGATAGACATGTTAAAAAACAGATGTGATCGTCTTTTTTTTAACAAAGGTTAAAACTTTTCTCGCTCAAATTAGGACCAGGGTCTTGATAGGAAGGATTCTCTATTGACTTATTTTCATATTTAGTTTTAAATGTATATGTGTATTATAATTATTATTTTTGTTTATATCTCAATTTTGTATATTTTGATAAATTTCATGATTAGCTTTATAATGTTGAAGTTTTCTCTGTTTAAAATGTTGGATAATGTAGTTGTTGTAAGTATTTTTAATTCAATTAGCTTATTATATAAATAAAAATTTGGGGTTCGATTATTGGGGCATCCGAAAAAAATGTGGCTTAGATCTTCCGTTTGTCCATAGATACAGTATGGATCAGTAGTACATCCTATTCTAAATAAGTGTTTTTTGTTGCAGCAATGGCCCGTTCTGAGTCTGCTTATTATTGTTAGATGCCTTTTATCTATAAATGGAATTTTGTAGAAGAAAGGTGTTTTCAGGAACTTGTGTTGAATCGAATTGTATCATTTTCCATTGTCCGTTGTGTTCTGTTTTAATTTGTTCTTTTAAATGTCTTCTTTATCTATTTTAAAATTTTCCGCTGATACATTAAGATTTCTTCGGATTTGTGCAAGTTGGTCATCAATTTCTTTCCCTATGACTCCAACGTGTCCAGGAATCCATGCTAGAACAATATTGTGATTTTCCTATATCAAGTCCACTATTAACTTTTTCCCCATTAAATTTGCTTGTTATTTGATTACTAAGAATTTTGATGGCGCTTTGCGAGTCGGAAAAGCTTATGATTTTATTAATTTTTGCTTTTTCGATTGCTTTAATTATTGCAATTATTTTCGCTGTGCATATTTGTATATGATTATGTAGTCTTAAAGAAAATTGGTAATTTAGGGAAGGAATATAGACCTTGTTGTCTTCCGGATTCAAGGGTCCATTTGTGAAAAACCATTTATATTCACTGTATTTTGGTGCAAATTCGTTGATGAATTTTTGTTGTGAATATATTTCGTCTTTTTTTGTTTCAGCAAATACCGTATTGATTCTTTCTGTTTGATATTTTATTTCTTCTTTAAAACACGGGTCTATTTCGCTTACGTAAATATTTTGATTTGTTTCTTCGATTTGATTTTTTGCTTCAATTAGGTACGGCCATTCTTTGCTTATGCAGTACCCTGCTAGTTGTATAATAGATTCTACTTCTTCTTACGTTAGGACTAGGTCCTCTATTTTCATCAAGGGTTTGCCAGGAGTAGTTGGGATGCTGAGGACCAGCTTTCATACCACCTTATAGGTGGTCGTCCAGGAGGTCGAGTTGAGTTGTGTCTAGTTTCTTTTCCTTTGCAATTTTTGCTGACTTGCTCCTTGCCCATCTTACTACATCCTGAATATCGCACATGTCCCTGATTTCTTCATTTTTCTTCCGATCGAATGACGTATGTCCTGTTATTGATCTCAGTGTCCGCATTTCTGTTGTTCTTAGGAGCCGTTTAGTGGTTGTGTTCTCCGCTCTAGTTTCTATTGCATATGTCATGACCGGCCTTACGCAAGTTTTATATTTTGTGCTCATGTATTTATTTCGCCAAATTAAATCTCTAAGGTAACTTGATATTAATGCTGCCTTCGTTGTTTGTGCTTTTACTTCTTTCTTTAGATTTCTATCGCTTGTTATGTTTGTCC
The DNA here is from genome assembly GCF_026230105.1 of Diorhabda sublineata. NCBI lineage: Eukaryota > Metazoa > Arthropoda > Insecta > Coleoptera > Chrysomelidae > Diorhabda > Diorhabda sublineata. The sequence goes on from NC_079485.1 coordinate 35,861,855, forward strand.
CTAGATATTTGAAGGACATCACTTGTTCTAAACTCTGATCGTAAATCGCTAGTTTAAATCTTCTCGGTTCTTTAGATATTGTCAGAGATTTTGTTTTTTTTTGTGGATATTTGCATGTTGCTTCTGTAGGTTATCTTCGTCTTCCGAGATGATTACTGCGTCATCAGCATAGCATATTATTTTTATCTCTTTGTCTCCTATTCGCATCCTCTCCCGGCTTGCTTTACTTCGTTGATGATTTCGTCCATTATAATATTGAACAGGATTGGGCTTAGGCTATCCCCTTGTCTGATACCAGTTGCCATAGGTATTTTACACTTTTCAGTCACGCTCAGATCATACCGGTAAAGGTAAACAAACTCGGTACAGGTGGTGAGTATAAGCTACAACACTTTGTAACCCTTCTGAAACAATTGAATGCTGTATCTAGGTTTCTTTTGGTAATTGTATTAATCTGTGGATTCATTTTTATAACATCTGAATCTTCTGAGCAGCATTTTAATTCATACTAAAGGTTTGCAGTTTCTTTGTAGGAAGGTGGTTTAGTTTTTCTTGATGATATCATTGTGTCTCGTTTGGGCTGCATTTTCAGTAACCATATATTCTTTTTATGAGCTGGCTATAATTGTTCAGCAATGTAGATTCAATGTAAATAATCTGAAATAAAAAGAAAACTATAAATTCTTGTTGTTGTAACATAAAAAAATAACTAGAACCAACTTTCACTTTTCAACAATACTGAGGTAGTTAAATAGTTCAAAAAGTACTGGAAGTTTTGTGAAATAAACAAATATAAAAATTATTTTTTTATTTAGTGAGACATAGTGTTTCGTGTTACTTTAACCTCTGATGTTATTAAATTATTTTTTACAATAAGTATATTCTGCAAAAGTTTATTATAATATTAAATAAATTTTTCATGTTGGTCAATACATTGTTTTGATTACTAATTGTTATTACTTGACAGTACAAAATGTAGTGTGACTAATGAAAAATATTTGCACTTTGGCACTAAACTCAATGATTTTGCAATTTTTTATATAAAGTCCTTGATTTTGCGTTAAAACAGGGTCGAACATTAATGATTAATTAATATTTTGAAAATATTCCAGGGAAATTCACGATAAATTTTTGTAAATTTTAGCTCATTATTTATTCCATTTATTCACAGGCAAGACGCAATGAAGACAAAAATTAATTTAAAATAACCGTTTTTTATTTCAAGAAACACATTTTATTTGGTAATAAATTAAAAAATATATCAATATAACAAAACTATAACTCAGTTGCTGAAATATTAAACTTCATCGTCATCTGATACGTCAGAATTAGAGTCCTGATAAGGAATTTCTTCATTCTTCAAAAAAGTTTCTGTCTCCGTCTCTGGATATGGCACAATAGTTATTTGTGGTTTTGGAAAGCCTGACGGTCCAGGTATCTCTACTTCCGATGTTATCATCCCAAAATATTGGTCGCTTCCAGTTACTTCATTTGAATGAGGAATCGAGGGACAATTGATTTTGTTAAATGGTACGAGGATGTATTGAAAAATTCTTAGCCTACTATCAATAAAACAAAATTTCAATGTCAAAATATTTTATTACTCAACATGTTCTCCTCTTGATTGGATATATTTATTATAGCAAACCTGCAACGTCTCTAGACATTTCAAAAAAAAAGTTTCTTCTTGCTCTGCAAACGTATCCAAGCATCGTGACTTTGGTGTAATAGAAATGACATTGAGAGAATAAATTTTTATTTTTCAATATGGAATTATTTATACCGAGAATATATGCCATCAAAAACAAAACTTGTAAAAAAACCAAGTCTCGCAACTCAGTTCTTCTACCGTAAAAAGTTGTGAGATCCATGTAATGCCAAGTGGAAAGTGGATTGCTTTATTCTGTCCCTACTTACTGCAAACCAGACCTCCACAGCTTTTATTACCTCCTCGTTGGAAGAAAATTTACGACCGCGTCTTTTCTCTTTAATTTTTTCCCGTAGAGTGGTCAGTAATGTCGAATAGTAATCTCCATTTATTGTTCCACCCATATCCAAAAAATCAATCATGATAACTCCATGGCAATCATAAAAAACTGAAGCAAGAACTTTTCCAGCAGATTTTTGGACACGAAACTTCTTAGGTCTTGGAGAACCAGAGAGTCGCCATTCCATCGATTGTTGCTTTGTTTCTGGATCGTAGAAATGTACCCAACTCTCATCCATAGTAACAATTCGGTTTAAGAAGTCTACATAGTTTTCAAATCGAGCACAGATCGAACTCGATGCTTCTATCCTTGCATGCTTTTGGGATCCACTTTGCAGTAATTTTTCTCATGTCAAAATTGACATGAACTATATGATGAACACGTCCGTATGAAATATTCAGTGCTTCAGATATCCGTTTTAGCCCAATTCGATGGTCTTATAAAATCATGTCATGAACTGCATCAATATTTTCGGGGACTGACACAGAAACTGGCCTTCCCGATCGGTCATCATCTTCAATGGAAAATTTACTTCTTTTGAAGCTTGTAGTCCGATTTTTCACGGTCGCATACGAAGGACATTGATCACCAAGGGTATTAAGGATATCTTCGTAAATCTGCTTACCTCTTAACCCTTTTAAATACAGGTACTTGATGATGGCTCGATACTCCAATTTTTCGATTTTCACAATTTCGGTGGGCATCTTTTTTCTTTTAATTTATTGCGTAACTCTGGTTTATTTTTTTGGCGTCAAACTTTACACTGACACTTCTAATAAGTTATTGTTCGTTGCTATGGTAACGCAATATTTTGTTTATGCATGGAACTGGTTTAGGCTAACTAGATATCAATACATCCTCGATCCTCATACATCCATTACAGCAGTTTTTGCGTTATTACGCGTTCGCCAGTAATGGGCGATCTACGCTAATTTTATTGAACGCGGAGTTGTTAGCTTGTTTCTTTTCTTTGATGTTACATTCTGTGAAGCAGGCCAAATGAAATCTTCAATACACATCCCTTCGTGCGCTCTATAACAACAAGAAACTGTTCATGATCATTTATTGGAGAAATAGTATCCTCACAGAAATGTGAGCTTCTTTCGAAGCGAACTATGTGTTCAATGGCATCTAGTTGTTCTTCAGCACTTAAGTAGCAACCTTGCGCCTTTGGATTTAAAAGACAAGCTGCTCTATGGATAGACTTAAGCGCATGAGCTTCTCTTTCCCTAAATTTATCCATAAAATTTTTCTCCTAATTTTTCTGTAACATTGAGAGTTGTAAATGTCTCACTAAGCTTTCTTGAATTTCACTGAATGCTTTGAAACATAGATGTATTTTGTCTTCGTTGTTTTCTAAATTTGAAATCCAGTTGACTACTGGTTCGAAAAGAGCTGTAGTACTTTTTATACGCACTCAAAAAGCTTCGTCATCCAAGAGCATTTGTTTTTTATAGCGATTTATTATATTACTGGCCTCTTCATTCACAGCCAACGACGATAAGTGCGAACCCCAACGGGTAGTAACTTGTAAAACCAAATTCTTGGTGCAGTTTTTTGCTTTTCTAATTCCATCAAAAATAGCATTTAACAATTGGGATTGTTTAATACATTTAATTATTTCTTTAACTTTACTTATGAAAGAAATCATCGTTGAAAATTTTAATATGTCCATAATAACCATGTGCAATGTATATTCCAAACAGCCAATGCTTGAAATGTGTGGGAACAGAAGCTATAGCCTTTTTCATATTAGCTGCATTATAAGTGGTGATTGCTATACACTTATCAGGGTTGTAATGATTTATTATGTTCCCAATTTCTGTAGTAATATATTTGGAAGTATGGCGATTTTCTTCTGTTTCTAAACTTTTAATGTGAAACGGCATTTGCTCTACTGTTGTTGCAACAAAATTAATAATGCCTTCTGATCTTATATTTGACCATAGATCTAATTGCAAAGCTAAATGGCCAGACTCAGCGATAGCCATTTCCACATCTCGACTTGACTTCTTCATAATGAGAATTCAATAAAGTAGTTGACAATGTTTTCCTTGTTGGAAGAGCGAGTGCATGAGAGGGCCGTACAAAATTGAAAAAACCTTTCCAAAATTGATGTTCTACAATAGAAAAAGGGCTTCCTGATGCTGATTACTTTTGTTAGTAGGTTGTGAAGTCTGGCCTACGAAGAAAAATATTTAATGACTTAGTTGAAAATATTTTTCTCAGGTAGGTATAGACGTATATTTTAGCTTTAAGCCATTCCATGCTATGCGTCCAGCTTCAATAAAATAAAATTATAACCTAATTTTCAATGGCAAAATTAAAACTGCAAAACTGCATAGCCAAAAACGCCGAGAACGGCAAAGGGAACATTTTAAATTTGTTGATGAAGAATTTTGCTGTTATAATTGCCTTCAGAATCTGTAGTAATCCGTGAAGCTGAAAAAATTCGATTTTCATATATTCTTTTCAAAAAAAGTTTTCTTTGATTCTTTGCTGGTAGTATGTTATTTTAAGGGGACATTTACAATCACTGAAATTAGTGAAATTCTATGCTGAGGAATCGGTTAGAACAATGAAAAAAATTATTTTACAACAAATTCTTGTGACTTCTTACTGCACCCTTTTTTATGCTGAATTATATACGCCGATCACGTAGACTTACATAATCAGTATGGTGTGTGATAAAAGCGCCAACATCAGAACTTTTTGTTTACTTCATTGTTTGCATAGAAATAAGTTGAAAATGTATTCGATGTTTATGCTTTACTTCAGACTTATCATTTACTTGAATCTCCTTCATATGCCTTCTCAGTAACCTAACAACTTGTTTTATTTTCGATAAAATTACATTCAACCCAATAATCCCTCTCTTTTAATTTTGTTTCTATGGCTCGCCGTCTCATTCTTGTACCATTATGAATTGTGACAGTTTTCCGAAAGTTGAACAGATTATCTTATCGAAGGAATGTCCAGCACTGGTAGCTGCTTCAGTCAGTGCTAAGAGAAGACTTTTCAATTTCGATATGTTCTGTGTTGGTGTATTTCTCATAATGCTAATTATTAATGCTCCGTCACATAAGTCACTCTCCTGATTTTCTCTCCAATGCTTCCATGAGCAAGCATCTATTCACTATGCAAGAATACCTAGATTAGTACGAAGCAAGGCATCCACGTCTAAATATAGCCATTCCAAAATTAGGTGGATAAAATTTGAACCAATAATACCTGAAATTGTTAGATTTTGTTCGCAGTTAAGACTTGCTACCTGAATTATTGCTTATATCAAATCTATATTCAACTGACTTTCTTTGGATTTACTTTTTATTATACAAAAATTGAACTACTAACTATAATAAGAAAACACATATTTTTGAAATAAGTAAACACAGAGAGAAAAAAATATATTTGGACCTACCTTAGTTTCATATTACTAGTTGACCTAAATAACGAATTTAGTTTTTCCTGTGATATTTTCATAAAATTATTTTTAGACTTTTACCTAATAATTTATTTCATAGTGAAATTCCTGTCTACGTATTTAACTTTTTGTCATAATTTTGTGTATTTATGAAACAAACATATATTTCAAGCCATACCAATTACTATTCATATTGAAGAAAAAATTCAGGTGTTCTATTGACTTTTCCAATAAATCAAGCTGTTTATTTATATATGAACAGTTATTAATGGGTTTCCACAAAAAATTCCGGCTTGCTTTATAATAATAAATAAATCTATGCCATCTATGAAGCAGATAGTGGCAAACTAACGGTTAGTTCTGATTTTCTGATGTACTATGCCCATCACCACAAGTGTATATCATCAGGACAAATTTTTTAGGTTCAATATTTACCAAGGTATAGTCCTACAAAACTGACACCTCCAAAAGTTAAGAAAACGGATAGTTCTTGAATATACTATTCAAGTTCTCTAATTGTTTATTTTAGGAGATGTGACCTTGGGTTAGAATGTATATGGTAGACCGATGTGTATCGAAAACATTTTACGAGCTGAATCCAATCCCCCCTCTCCCATTTAAATAGTGATTGTTCACAATAATAACATAAACAAATGAACTTTATAAATACGAGGGTTGCTATTAACATTTCTGATAAGGAAACAACAAGTATTTATATTTTTCAATATATTCTCCATTAATATTATTGCACTCCACAGTGTCAATTTTCGAAGCATTTTTTTCGCTCCAAATGAGATAGTTCCGAAACTTGGGTTTTTACGCAAAAACAGCTTCTTGGGGTTTTGAAAATGGTTGACCACGCAGTTGTTTTGTAATGTTGTGCGGAACAGAAAGAAGTCATTTTGTGCCAATTGAGCAGAGAGGTCATGATGAAGGTCTTCTATGACATTTTACAAGTTTCTGCAATAACTTTTAGTGTATCATGCGGAATTTACTGTTGCCACATAATCGATAACTTTTGTTTGATTTGTCTCGACTTTAGAGACAAAATTGATTGAGACAAGTTGATTGCTGTACTGTTTCGGGTTCATATGTTAATCCATGATTTCTCACCTCTGGAGATATTATGCTTTTTTAGTAAATTCTTCCAACATTTCAATTCACCAGACGATGATCTTTCTTTCAAGCATTAGTTAGGTTATGCAGGATCCAACAAGAGCAACTTTTTAACGTCCTAATGATCATCTAGTAGTTTGTGGATGCTATTCATACTCATACCCCAAGATGCTTCATGGAGTTTATTTACTCGGTTCAAGTAAAGAATTGATGCTTTCAGACACAAAGACACATTTTGAAGGCTTTCGCGGGTTTCGTCCTAGAGTGAAGATCGGCTACATTTTAATTCATTTTATCAATTTTTTACAGTGCTTTGGATGGAAATTCATCGCTATATATTGTAATGAGTAAACTTATGCAGTCTTGTCATGATAAAGCCGACAGTTATGAAACATATTTGCACGAAAGTGTTCACGGGTCTTTTCCATTTTTTAGTAAGGACTGCAATTTTCAATTAACTGCAAAATGACAAAATATAGCAGTTAATAAACTTTTTTCATTTATCATATTTTTTCGATCTATAAAATTTCACTCGTAAATGTTATGTTAGTAAGCGTTAAACCACAGACTCTAGTCTAAATTATCGGAATTTCAGTTCATTTTAACATATGGAATCCGTTTTATAAAAAATTATAGTTCAGGACTCATACCCAGTGTTAATGTGATTAACCTTTATATAAACACACCACATATCAAAACTCATATTAAGCAAGCTCAACTATTTCATATACTCTCGCCATGAATCAGTGTAATGAGTACAAAATTTGTTATTAGTATTTGCCAATTAGAAATCTGCCAATTCCTAAACGACAGTTAATTGTTTTTTTTTTGAACTATAAATTTTCCGTATCCTTGAAACAGGACACTAGCTAGTTTTCATACCATAATTATGAAAAATGGAATCAGTAATTGGTTGATTGTACCTTATATTTGGTCCAACGAATTTTACTGCCTTTTGCTTGATAATTTTAAATTAAATTATTCATCTTCTTAGATCCGAATAAATGAGTACTTTACATGGATTAAGCTACCAATATACTGACTCCAAGGCCACGACCTTATAACATCAAATTTATATAAGATTGAAAAGTAATATTTTCGGATTGCCATGAAAATAAAGCACAATCTATCTAACCGATAGTTCAAGAAGCATTTTGAACTCCTCAAATGTTTCAATATAAAATATAAGTACTTAAATTAATGTTTTTCCGCCTAGGAAGGAAATTAAACCTACTGAATGATTATCTGAGCGATTAAATGTATTTATCATTAGATATCTTTTATCAAGAATAACTTTCCTCTGCCCACAAAAAAAATGATTATATATTTAATGAATGAGTATGCAATAGATCTCATCTCTTATAACATTGATAATGACTGGTTCAATTTTTTGATCGAATGATTCCTTGTAGCTAATGTTATTCATCACCTAAGAAGATAATCTGAATACTGTTATTCCATATCATCAACTGTAAATTTTTTTGTTTCTTTCTTTACTAATTCTTAGAATGAATTCATGATAACTAACGGCCTGAATAACATTTTACAAAGTTGTTAAAGGCTTATATCTGAAATACAAAACAAAGAGTAAAGAAAATAATTTGGATTGTTTTGATAGTAGATGTGCAACTATCACAAGTTATAAAATGGACATTAATTCTAATTTGAAGTAATGTTTTGAATAGCATAATACAAACTGTTTTAGTACAACTACTGCGATTTTGTTCACACACATATATGTTAGAACACAATCATGAAAACGAAGCGTTCAATAAACAATTCTATATGCCTTGAAATATCTGAATTTACATAAGCATAGTGTTTGTATAGCTTTTTTAGAAACCAGTTCTTATTTTATTCTTTAAATAATCACACTCTTCTTCTTGTATTTTTGAATAGTCAAAACCTTACGAACGGTAGAAAAGGCAATCATTCACTAGAAGCATTACACAAACATATCAAGAACATATAAGTCATAGGTGAATAAAAATATGTCAGTTCTGGAAAATAGTTTATTTGTTCAGCTTTGGAATTTTTTAACTCGTTTAGTAATATATTATCTCCTAAGAAAATCACTCAAATTTTTATTAGAGCCGCCTCTAAATTACTGTTACGCTCGGAACAATAATTTCTCAAAACGCCATTAATTGAAACACACTAGAAATAGAAAGCATACCCTCCCAACATATCTGCCTTATCTCCAGGTGTGTTGCAAAGTTCAAAGACATTCTGGTTTTTATTACTAGTTATTCCAATGATTAAGTAAGACGAATATGTAGATATTAATTTCATACAGCATTGGTATGAGCTTTACAGTTGATACTTGAAATTAACAAACAATTATTTACAAATATTTTTCTGATTTAATTCAAAAAGAATATTTTTTTTGTTGGTTTTTATTGCTTATATATATTACGCAGCAGCGTGTGTAAATCCAGCTTCCCAAAAAAGCGTATGTTTTAATATTTCCATGTCTTCATCAACCACTTGGGAAAATTGTCATTCATTAAACTGATTGGAATAACATTAAATAGAATTATAACAAATGTTTTTGTTCAACATCTTCTAATTTTTTAAATGAATGAGAGAAGTACGCTTGGTATGGTTTGAAATATTGATATTTCCTTTTTTAAGTCGGAAAAAACCCTGATCAACTGAATACTGCTACACTATTTTCGGGAGTCAGTAAAATGGTGCTTCGCTCTCCAAGGATGTTTAAAACATTTATTCTATTGTCCTGTCATTTCTTATTAAGATAACGTGCAATTTGCAGGGAGCATGATCCAAATGTATTAATACCATTTACTAGATTGTTGCACCACCCCGTAATAAAACTCTGTTTATACTTTCATTTTGAAAGTACAATGATAAATATTGCATCGCAAAAAGTACATAAGCTAATTCCATCGTTGCCGGCAAAAGTAAAACGTCTAACTTTTAGCAGTTTTCCTGGAAAGACTGATAGTAATAAGTAATCCGCCTATTTCTTAATTGATATCATGTAAGTGTAAATCGCACAATCCACATATTTTGCAAGTTTCAACAATTCCGCAAATCGTCTTGGACTACACATTCTAGCTAATTACCTTCATGAATGCACTTGCACACATTTTATATATCGACCTTTTTGTTCACTTTCAACATATATTTTAGGAATTTCGAATGGCTAGCCCACTTAGTCGACGCTTTTACTGATCCGACATTTTCTGTAGGTAAACAAGTACAACTCATTTATCTATATCTGTTATCTTCGACTTTTCTACTCATTTCATTTTTTATGTGAGTGATTTAACCTCAAGTTATTCTACTATAAAATACACCCTCTTGAAAGAAGTGCATTTCTTTGACGCAAGGGCGACCATGGATTTACAGATATTCGCTCTCGTCCATTGTCTGAAAATAATCCATAATGAAGATCGTGTTCCTTCGTCTATTATGTCAGGGCTGGTGTTCGAATACTCATGTTAATCTCTGTTGTCATTGCGCAGGTGTCACCTTAAAAGTCACCAAAGATCCAAAAATTCAAAAAAAATTCCTAATAAGTAACACCGAAATAAAACTCATTTATTAATCTCTAATGATTTATAAACATTAATAAATAATTTCAATTAGATCGATTTAGTTCCAATCACAGTGCGATTTAGAAATATCCTAATTTTTTGAATAGGTATATATATTAATTATCATTTTTAACAGTTTCCAATGCTATAAAATTGTCAATTTTTCATTATATCGAGTCAAATACAATTTTGATTATTAAATGGTCAAAGTATTTCGCATTAAAAGATATTAAAGCGACGGTATAGACATTTGCAATGCCTACTATTTGATCTATGAAAGAATAAAAGTTAATTGATTCAGTCCCCAATTGTAATGTTCAAGGTTTCAAGCCATTTGAACTATATTTATCGGATCGTCAGTTCCGTAAACCGAAATTTTTATGTAAGTTTTATCCTTAATGTCAATACGGTTTTATTATGGATGGTATTTTAACTTTGTGATTCTTGGTATCAGTTTTAATATTATTCTTATTTGTGTTTTTAGTGCTTTGAAATAGACAAATTATAAATCAATAAAGAATCCGTTCCAACTGAAAACACATGCAGTCAGTTTGGTCAGGGAACGAACTGTTTACTGACCGGGTTAATCTTGTATTTGGCTATTCCCGTTTTATAAGTGTCGCGCAGAAATTTTCATAGAAACAAACAACGATATTTAATGAGAGCTTTTTTTTAAAAAACTTTTGATTGAAAGTTCGGCAATTGTCATGGTAATGAACCTAAAAATGTCTTTGACGTATTTGAATTTTAACTTAAACCTACTCAAACTTTTGGCTAGTTTATTACGTATAGTACTATTTTATTCTGACTATTTAGCCTTATTGTAGGTTAGTATAATGTAGTATTTTTACTTTCCAATAAATAATAAAACTAATAAAAAAATAATTTTTACATGATGGCTGTTTTATAGTAATATTGTAACATACAGAAAATTTATCTATTGATTGTTTCCGGTCTTATTGTAGGTATATCCATTTGTTTTTTGTGTCCTTTATGATATTAGAGTAATTGGATAAAAAGGGTTCTATGAAATATAAGCAATTGATATCTCTGCTGCAAATATATATTCCAATATTGAAATTTTCAAAAATCAATTTCACCAGTAATAAATTATGAGAATTACAGGACTGAAATATTTTAGCCTTTCTGGGGTCTATAAATTCAGTGTTACCATTCTTATCTGCCAATAAATATGCTATTATTAGTTTGTTTGCTCAATACATGTTAGTAGAATTAGGAATTATCGAGCTATATTTTTACACATTCATTAACTGTCAATTGTCATTTTTAGCATCTTATAAAACGATGTTTTTTATCCTATTTCGAATTTTTCAAGTTTTGTTAAAATAATATAATTTAATTTCGTTGGTAACAAAAACAATTTCGATAATGTTTCAACAACATTGCTCCACAATAACAACATTAGTTTAAAAAAGCTTCTGTTTGTAACAAGTGACATGTTTAAACGGATAATAAATAATGTGATGGTTTCAAAATTTATCTGAAGTAGGTAGCGTACTGAACAAAATTGTGTTTACCATTGTTTATAGGTATTTTGAATTATCCATATAGAGATATATTTTGCAAGGGAGATACACGTTTTTTTAATTTGTGAGTAATTTAGTTATTTAAGAAAAATATTTATTTGTTTTCTTTGAGTTTATAATTTTTGTTATTATAGGACAGGTGATACCACCCAACTATAATGTATTTCTTTATTGCGTACACATGATTGTTGTCCATTTTAGGACAATTTCGTGTGGTATTATTTATGTGTAATAAAGCATTTGTTATAACAGTTTCCGTTTGTTTTATTTTGCAATAACCAAACATCCTTGAGAGAGTTGATTATTTTATCACATAGACGTGATATGAAAGCCGTTTTATCAATTTTTAGTAACAAAATCTACTAAATTATTGTTATACTTACGCTCCATTTGTAGCGTTCCACTGCAGGCCATTGCGACCTAGGGATTGGAACGGGAAGAAAAATGAGTGTATCAAGGATATCAGTACTACTCTGTATATTTTCGTCCCTAATGAAAATATGTAAATCCACATCATTTAATGGAACAGTTTGTATTTTGGTTTTTAATTAAATTACATCAAACTTCTACAGTGAATCAGACACAAGCCCAAACATATCAAATTTGAAATTATTTCACAGGTCGTTTAACTACTTTTTCTTCTTCTCATTTTTCTTTTTACCCATGTCCTCCATATTTTCCTGTTCTGTGCCAGTATCAACATTTGATTCATTGTCTTTGCCTTTGTTTTTCTACACCTTCTATTTGTTCGATCCATGTTTTTCTGGGTATGCCCCTTTTCCTTCTTCCTATACTTCTTGCTTTCCGTATTCGTTTTGTTTATCTATCTTGTTCCATCCTTGTTAAATGTCTAAACCAGTTTAAGATTCTCTTATTTATTGTAAGTTGTTGCTTATAATTTCATTTCTTATGCTATCCATCCTAGTTTTTCCTTCCATTTTTTGTATTGTAGAAGTCCATCGTCTTGTTGAAATGGGATATCATTTTCGAGTACTCGAGTAGGAGTACGTTTTATAACAAAAAATAATCCACCAATGCGAATTTGCATTATTTTCTGTGAAAACTGCGTCTATCTAGGCTATCTTCCTTTTATTTCCTGTACAAATATACCAATTATTAGTACCATATGGCAGTCTGTAAAATATATTGTGTGGAATTACAGCATTATTTACTAATGTTTTTAATTGTTTGTTAATATAAATCATAATTAACAAAAAAGGGCCTTCGAAAAGAATTTTTTCTTAGCTCAATATTTAAAAACTATACTATAAAAAATAAAAATATTTAAAAAATATTAGATATAAAATTTGTCCAATGAAAAACTTCTCACATTCGACAAAGCTCCTCAAAACAACCTTCATTTGAATTTAAATCAGCTGAGATTCATATTTTTAGAAAATATTTTGTGTTATTTTTAATCACATGGGATTCGTTTGAATTTCACAGATTGCAAATATAACGTATCCATAAGAATATTCTGAATTTCAGAAATTAATCCTTGATACTCTTGATGCTAATTAGATTCGAAATTGTAAATCGTTTTCAAAATTTTGGAAATATTTTGTATTAAAAAGGTCTAATAATTACATGCTGTCAAGGAAATCCGTGGAATTGGTAATATCAAAAGCCCGTTTAAGAGGTTGTCAAAATTTTACCTGTTTTAATGAATACAACTGTTCTTCATACTCACGCAGAATTCGACGGTGCATCTCATGTAGTCATTCATTTTTTCAGTGCACCTTTAGTGCATTATCAAGAAAAACATTGAATAAATGGAAATGGAATTTCGTAGGTGAAAGTGTTGGAAATTCTATTTAAAGCTTACGACGACAAAATGTGCATATGTGGCCCGTTACTTTATAAGAAATATTAAGTTTACGAGAACATTGATTGAAGTTTAACGATATCTCTTCATTTCCAAAAAAATTTCCATCGAATTTCAAGCATTAGTAATGTTTTACAAATCTACGTTATAACATGTTTAATTTGAAAGTGGTAGAAGTCACCGTTGAATATTGAAGTAAAGATTTATCGAAGCAAAAGCACAGAAATCGAATGAAAATAGTTGCCAATTAAAAATAATGTTTTCCACTGCATAGGTATACTCATACCTCTCTGATGAAATGGCGCGAGATAAAAATAAGTGAAAAGAGGAACAGGGACATATTTTTTTGGGTGGCAGTATTTTAATAGAATTACTATTAGGTCTCTCTTAATTACACTCAAAAAGCACATTCAAATCTTAACTGCCCTTACTAGCCATTAGACAAAACGTCATAATTTTCTACGAAAATTATCAATCCCTAAACTAAACATAAATGTAATAATGATAAAACATGTTAACGATATACAGAAAAACCTTCAAAAATTACTTAAATTTGCAAATTCATCTACCTAGAAAAGAAGTCAAAGAGACGAATTATAAAAATAGGAAATTGAAGCTATTGAGGGTGAATGTAAGAATGAACAACCGAAACTTGACAATGCTTCATATTGATCGCCAGAAATGGCTTCATAATGTTTAAAAGAAGAAATAGGGACAGCTGGTAATCCACAATAATATTTTGGATTATCAGTTACCAACGAAAACCATTGCTCGAAGTTACGGCATATTAAATTTCGGATTCCATAATTTCCATAACAATAATATTAACATCTTTGGGAAGAAAAATTACATCAAGACGTTCCTAGAAAGTTGATTCGTGTTGTATAAAACACCTTCAGAAAGGTACAACTAAGAATCGTATTATTTATTGCATACAGGGTGATTGATTAGTGTGATAATCTATTTAAAAATTTGAAAGATTATAGCCATTATTAGTTTTAACACTTTAAAATTATTAACAATACAAATAAATCACGATTAATTGTTAAATAATTACTTATAGGTACATAATAATTATTTTGCACAAAAAAATCAAAATACTTTAAGAACTAATAATTTTAGATATAGGAAATGCTTGATAAAAAAGAAGTAGATATATTGGTAGAACTTTTCGAGACTCACATAGAATGAAAAAATAATGTGTTAGTATTTTGATTCACCCTATATTAGATTCAATAATGAATATTAATGAAATATAGATTTTTCAATACTAGTCGAATACTTTAGCTGCAACAGATCTTCATTCTTGAATTTCTCTTACATTGTATAGGGTATTGAACTTGTGACGATTTTTATTATTGAAAATTGGTTATAATTTTTTAAATATTTCGTAAAACACATCACAACCCTATATTATTGTAATGGGGAACTCAAGCTGATTCTAAATATGCAATAAAATATAGGGGTTTTCATTAAAAAAATGTAACTTTTATAAGGTACAGCATTCTGGAACACCCTGTAAGATTGTGAATAATTTTTTATGTGAAGACTAATGAATGTTATACTCACTCAAATTTTCAAATTCATATATCAAAGGACAAAGGAAGCACTAAATCTTAACACACTAATCAATCACCCTGTATAGTGACTCATTTACAGGACAAAATGGTAACATGAAACTTAAATCAAAACGATATTGACTATTGATCATACATTTTTAGTTTTAGACGATTTATACCACTTATCCAATGATCGTGACTTTGGTGTAATAGAAATGACATTGAGAGAATAAATTTTTATTATTCAATATGGAATTATTTATACCGAAAATATATGCCATCAAAAACAAAACTTGTAAAAAAAACCAAGTCTTTCAACTCAGTTCTTCTACCGTAAAAAGTTGTGAGATCCATGTAATGCCAAGTGGGAAGTGGATTGCTTTATTCTGTCCCTACTTACTGCAAACCAGACCTCCGCAGCTTTTATTACCTCCCTGTTGGAAGAAAATTCACTTTTTTCCAGTTGAGGAAAGAGATGATAATCGGACGGAGCCAAACCTGGTGAATAAGGGGAGTGTTCTAGTAATTCAAACCCTAAATCACGAATTTTTTGCATGACAACATGAGATTTGTGTGCAGGGGCGTTGTCCTGCAAAAAAACGCTTTCCGCGTCTTTTCTCCTTAATTTTTTCCCGTAGAGTGGTCAGTAATGTCGAATATTAATCACCTGTTATTTTTCTACCCTTATCCAAAAAATCAATCATGATTACTCTATGGCAATCCCAAAAAACTGAAGCAAGAACATTTCCAGCAGATTTTTGGACACGAAACTTCTTAGGTCTTGGAGAACCAGAGTGTCGCCATTCCATCGATTGTTGCTTTGTTTCTGGATCGTAGAAATGTACCCAAGTCTCATCCATAGTAACAATTCGGTTTAAGAAGTCTACATTGTTTTCAAATCGAGTACAGATGGAACGTGATGCTTCTATCCTTGCCTGCTTTTGGGATCCATTTTGTAGCAATTTTTCTCATGTCAAAATTGATGTGAACTATATGTTGAACGCGTTCGTATGAAATATTCAGTGCTTCAGATATCCGTTTCAAATATTCGACGGTCTGATAAAATCACGTCATGAACTGCATCGATATTTTCGGGGACTGACACAGAAACTGCCCTTCCCGATCGGTCACAATCTTCAATGGAAAATTTACCACTTTTGAAGCTTGCAATTCAATTTTTCACGGTGTCATACGAAGGACATTGATCACCAAGGGTATTAAGCATATCTTCGTAAATCTACTTACCTCTTGATGATGGCTCGATACTCCGATTTTTCGCAATATTTTGTTTATGTATGGAACTGTTCTAGGCTAACTAGATATCAAAACATCCTCGTATGTTTTATGAAATACAGGCTTCTAGTTTCAATCCACAACAAAGTCATAGGGGATCGAAAATGGTCTGAATTGCTTCGAAAAAAGGATGGTAGGGCCGTGACGTTTTTCTTACTCAGAAATATCGTACGATCAAATACAAGTATATATCCACGAAATTTAGTATCAGTACTTTTAAAAGTAGAAAGACACAAACCCTTGAATATATCAATTTAAAAACAAAGTGACTTGCCATTTTCCAAATATAAGGGGTCATATATAGTAACCTACATTCAAATGCGAAAGATACGGCAGCTGAATTCATACGTGGTCGTATCAGCTTGATTTACATCGGCTGAAAACTGCGATAACCAGGTATATCATTGAAAAAGCTCTCCAAATGGAACTGTGCGATTATCAGATTAATGTTGAAAATAAATAACAGGTCATTGGCATATCAAAAGAACGCATGAGCCATATATTGGCTGAAGATCAGTGGGTTGGGTAACCCGTTTGCTCCCTTTGCACCAAGAACGCATTCGAATGAACATTTGAAGAAAAAGTGTGATTCCTTCATATATGTAATACTCATATATGGACAGTTTCTATAAGTGGAAGCTATTCCGACTAAGTGAAACAAATAGTATATCGTTCTCTCTCTCTCTCTCTCCCCCAAGCGCTTCAGTTAGTTATTATTTTCCCACTACTGATATTTTAGAGAATTTGCAAGCCTGCGCAGTATAGATAAAGTGTCTCGAACGAGAGAGAAAATGAATACTGTCGGCACCGTAACGTAGAGACGTTTTTTCCCATATAGGAGTTTTACTTTTATGGATTGCTCAAGAACAACGCAAATTCTCAAACTTCAATGCCGCCATTTTATAGAAAAGACTTAAAAGGAAAAAACTAAAAAGATTATGGAGAAAAATATATTTCTTTGTTAGGTCGGAAGCTTTCTCTACGTTTTTACAAAAGGATGTTCTTGATTTTAGGTCTCTATCATCTAATAATGGATTCATCAAAATATAATCTGATATTGCCACAGGTTTTTTTTATCTTCAGTTGTAACATCGCGAAATGAAGAATTAATTACAGTTAATTCCCATTTTACATGTTTGTATAAAACGGCATTATTACATCTATTTTCCACGTATGGGTTTGAATATATTCTAATTTATAACAGTTTATCGAATTTTGAAATCTATGAGCTTTTATAAGGTATATAGCGATCAAATTTTTATTATGATAACACCAATATTTGACAGTTTATTTATAGAACGTTAAGTTCAGTAATATCGCTTAAGTTCAAATTGAACTAATAAAAATGTAGGTTAAGTGGAAGTTATCAAAAAGGTAACATTTTTATTAATATTTATCATTTTATTGTATAAGATTACCTTCACGTTTTACGCACATAGATTGTGTAATAGAACATAAATGATTTTGTTTTATTTCGATAATTATTTATACACCTACGTCAGTTTAAATTTCACCTCATAAATCAACGAATTTTGAATAACAAAAAATCTAGTTTGTCAAGTAAGTACACGAGTGCTGTTTATAGTGTATTATATATTCGTATTACGATACCGAAACAATACGGTTTCAATTATCATACAGATTATATAATAACCCGAATCGCTATTTCATTAATACAGACAACTAATTTATATTTTTGAATGTGAACAATCAATATACAAGAGCTATTCAAGTAAGGAACGTTTTAAAATTGAGAAAAAGTACAGGGAAAAAATTCAATTTCTACATTTCTACACCAAAAAAATGGAGGTTGAGTGGCTGGAAGCTTTGCAAAATTTCATTGCCTCTGAGTACCCTATATCCAAGAATTCAGAGCAGCTCTCCCCTTCTTTCGCCAACCAGCTCTCCCCTTCTTTCGCCAACCAGCTCATTGAAGCTTTGTAGCATTCCAGGTTCAGCTTTGATTCGGTGGTCATGCTTTGCAGTGCCAAATTGCCGTTGAATGCCTTTGTAGATGTGCCCACTTATGTTGTTATTATCTTATGCGACAAGCTGTGCCGCGTTAAGTATGGACACCACCTCAGTCTATATAACAGGGGAAAAATGTGTTTTACTACTCTCTATTTTTGAATATTACTGTTACAGCCAGCTCGCCTTCTTTGAATATATGTACCATATGAAAGCAAGCTTACCTCATTTTGGTCTGATTCTTCTCTGCTGGCAAGGCTGACCTGGAATTTCCTGTTAAGTAAGTATGTCCGTTGGATCTTGTTAGGGGGCACCATGAGGACTCTATCCTCCCTGATTTCTTTCAGCTATCTTCTTTTCCTGGCAGTTTTATTCCGTCTTTATCTTTTATACGGTAATAGGCCTCAGCCAGCAGCCTGTACGCTGATGCCGCCTCTAAGTGACAGTTTGCAAAACAAAATTTTGTAAGTTGTCGGTGGTTGTTTTGAACTGTTCTTCTAAGGTGACGTAAGGATTGACAGTTCTGATCAGAATTTATTGTGACACTACGTTCGGAAAAATCGATTAGAAGCACACCCTGCTTACCTTAACGGGTTTATAAATATCTTATTTGGTTATTGAGGAACTTCAGGGAGTCAAATATTTTCTCATAATTGTGGTGTCTCACCTACGACTCGTCATTACTTATAATTCGATCCAATAATGAATCACAATATCTATTGTAGACGGAATATTCATGATATAAGTAATTTTGGTACCCACCTTGCACAAAATTTGGGGTAGCGAAGAGTCCATTATAGTGAAAGGCGGTTTTGCTGCATCATTTCTATCAACGTCAGTCATAATGCTCAGGCGTCCACTCTTCTGTTCATCATGATTGTTAATTTGACCACTTTCAAACTGAATGAAGTACTTTAATACCTTGCACTTTTTCTGTACATGGTTTCAAGTAAAAAGTTTTACCTTAGGTCTCGGAATACAATAGCTTAAATAACGAAACACGCGTTAGACAATGTAATTGTGAGTGTGTACATCACGAGTGGTTAAAAAAATTCCCACTTAAATAACAAGTCAAAAAAATCATTGGACTGTGGAATTGACCACGTTGCCTCGATGTGATAATCATAACATATTACATTTCATGAACTTTGACGTACTTTACTCTGATTATGAATTTCTAACTTCTATTTCATTATGTTTGAATTCCAAAATATATAGTACTATCCAGGCCAGTGAAGTAATGATGTCATATTCACATAATGACTTCATATTGTACTGGTGTGAATGACTATTTCGTTAATAATTTGGAATTTCTGCATTTTCACAACAAACAAGTACCTGATCATTATAAGAATAACTATATGAGTCAAATTGTGTTTCAAAAATGATACGACTTTTAGTGTAGATCAAACTTTTCTTTATAGCGGTAATAATAACTTAGAACGAAATGAACCTTTAAATTATATATTACAATGTTGAGATCATAAACACGAGTTCTATGTCGCTCATAGACTTTTTATTACTTTTATCATGTCTTTGTTTAGAGTCTATGATAGTGTGGGACTAAGAAGTATATATTACAGGCTAAACAACGTCATCTAACAAGCACTTATAATCTTTCCTGCTTAATGAGTAGGAAGAAACCAATGTATTTCTAGTATTTAAAAAAATTTTTATTTTCATAACTCTTTTTTTGATATTCATGTTAATGAAGAAAATTAATCTGCCACCAGTTCAGAGGTGATACCTATATCTACATATTTTTTCAGGCTTTTCAATATATTCTTGTTCACTCTCGTTCACTATTCCTAAATCTGTTTGAGTAAACTATAGCCTACCTGTATGTAATATTAATCATTCTTTTTTATTAAATGCAACGAAGATGACGAGTATATATATATATATATAAACATCCTGTTTACAATCATTCATATTGTACCCATACTTATGAATTTTCAAATATGCTAGTGAGGTGACCCATCACAACGATACCAGACATTCTTATTCAATGTTTATTTTTAAAAAATAAGGAACTCGAGAATAAAAACAAATGTATGTTTCCCTTGCAAAACATGTTTGCATACCGTTCCAAAGTAAACAAGTCATGTCCTAGTTTAAGTTATTTTTGCAAATCATGCTCCACATTCTTTTCAAATTTTAAAAATAACAAGACATACGAAAGAGGTAGGCATACGATTTATCCAATGACACAATAAATCACTATGATACATAGTTCTTCCATTCATCCATTCACAATTGCAAAATATTGAAAGTAATATTGACGGAGATTACTAACTTTGGGATTTTCAAGAACTGAAAAAAATATACGCCATAAACAAGGAAGTATGAACAAAGTCCTCTTGAAGTGTCTTTATTGTATGACTTGGTAAATATTAAATAAGAAAACTCAGACAAAAACATCTACCTACGAGGGCTTTATGTTCAAGCATTGTACCAGGCGTGAACCGAGCCCTTTTTGACCCTCGTTGGATTTTTCTGCAACAGAAAATAAAAGCTAAAACCGTAAACAGAACTCAAAACATTCCGAAGGTTATTTGTTACTAATCAGACTTGTCTGAACTAGAATCACCATTTGTTTGTGTTGGACTATAGAGTAAATATTAAAGATAGAAATAGCTTTTTTAAGTGGTTCCGAGTTGCTGATAAAGAGAAAATGAACATCGGTATACAATTATATGTTTTGAGAACGGCAAAGAAGAAAAATAACAAGTTTTGATTTTAATAGTGAGTAGAAAGAGCTAGAGAGTGATAAACCTTTCTGTCTCTCTCGTCCAATAGTACAATTCCACTTAAATACCGCTGTCTTAATCTTCAATATTAACATGGGTTGGACATAAGTTGAAACTACATACTTTTCAATATACATATGTGCAAATTTTTTCATTTTTTACTTCTCTACTTAGTTTTGGATTGATTACTTTTTCGTTAATTTGATTTTACGTTTAGCAATATTCACTCTATATGGTTAAATATTCATTAGTAAGGGGGTAGTCTTAGATAAATGTGATTTGGTTCTTTACACAATTCGTCAATATATTGTTTCTAATAGTACGCAAATATTTTTTGTCGGGCCGATTGGTAGTAGGAAGAGATAATATATTGTACCATAAATGTAATTGTTACAACTTTTCTTGTGCTATTATTTGGTATTTTACGGAGTTACTGCAAGTGATACGATGCGTAGTCTAGAACAATCACCTGTGGAAGCTGTTCGGTAACCGATTTTTCTAATAAATCATCTGTCATCATCATTTTTTTAAATTTCAGCAGATAGTAACTATCAGCTTTTCCTATTTCGAGCAAGGCCCATTTAAACAACAGTAGTAGTAAAGGGTTTTCCAATAAGAGGTGTTATTTTGAACAGCTCGCTATTTCGGTAAATGTCACTTTTGAAGCTGTCATTTTTTGACATTTGACAAGTAGAAACTACGCCATTAATGAAAATGGAACGATACACGCTTCAACAACGCATTGAAATTATTAAAATTCACTATAAAAATGGTGAAAGTTTGGCAGAGACGGTTCGCAAAACTAAAACATTTTTGGGCCGACGTGAAGCACCTTGTCGGAACGCAATACAGAAATTGGTGGAAAAATTTGAGCTGTTGGGACAAGTTAGTGATGTGAAGAATAAAACCCGTGCATGTCGCTCAAGAACAACTAAGAATATTGCTGCTGTAGCCCAAAGTGTTGAAGAAAACCCAGGTTTGTCCATTCCTCGTCGTTCTTTGGAATTAGCCATTCCACAAACGTCATTACACCGTATTTTGTATAAAGACTTGGGTCTTAAAGCCTATAAAGTTCAGTTAACACAAGAACTCAAGTCGGCCGATCATCAACAACGTCGTGTCTTTGCTGATTGGGTCCTTGAAATGCATGAAAATGATCCGAAATTTCATCGAAAAATCATCTTAACGGATGAAGTCCATTTTCACCTTGGTGGTTACGTCAATAAACAAAATTGTCGAATCTGAGGCTCGGAAAACCCAAGAGTTATTGTTGAAAATCCTCTCCATCCTCAACGCGTGACTGTTTGGTGTGGTTTATGGTCTGGCGGTGTCATTGGACCTTACTTTTTCGAAAATGAAGCTGGAGCAACAGTTATGGTGAATGGATTGCGCTATCGAGATATGATTAATGATTTTTTATGGCCGGAATTGGATGGTATTGATTTGGACAACGTTTACTTTCAACAAGACGGCGCTACGTGCCACACAAGCAACGAAACCATCGATCTTTTACGGGAAAAATTTCCGGACCGTGTTATCTCTCGAAGAGGTGATCACAATTGTCCACCGGGATCTTGTGATTTAACACCTTGCGACTTTTTCCTATGGGGCCACGTGAAAGATAAGGTCTACGCCAACAGTCCAGCATCGATTCAAGACTTCAAAGATGGAATTCGTGAGGCTATCGAGGACATAGGGCAGCCGCTTTGCAATTTGGTTACAGAAAATTTCATGAAAAGGATATGTAAGCGCAGTCGTGGCGGCCATTTGGCTAATGTTGTGTTCCATTATTAACGGCATACCTTCCTCTTTATAATGAAATAAACATCCGATCATTTTTCTTTGAATATCAAAATAAGACCTCTTATTGGAAAACCCGCTATTATCTACCCAGCCGTAATCCGTAATTATGACTGATATGAATGATAATTTTCAAAATTCTGCAGTTTAAGTTCTAATATCGCAACCCGAATCTCCCTATATAACTTATAAATAGATCTAATATGAAATAATTGTAGTTTTGTCAATATTTTTAAATTATTCATTAAAAATTTTCTTATTTTCAGTATAATTGGAAAGATAACTAAACGAAAAATGGTATTTGATGTGGTACACAGACGCTATGGAACATGCGTGATTGTCTGCGACTCTAGATTTTGCATTTTTAACCCTTTCACTGCGCATTTGTCGAGAGCCTTGGTTTTATCTGTGCGCGGTTTTCCTAACGTTTGCGAATGTCCTCGTCTGGACTAGTATAGTGCAATTGATATGTATTTTGCGATAAAAAATGCGTCTAATTTCAAGGTTTCTTGATTTTTGCTAACGGACTTCACATATAGCATAAGGGAGAGGATAACATATGTATTTCGCGTTTGTCTTTGAATATCCGGTAAGATTTTAGCACGACCGATATGTAAACTCATCACTTGACTGTAAGTAATTTTAGACATAAAACAACTAAAACTTCGAGGGTTGTCGGAAAAGTTTTTTCTATAAAATTTTTTTTTTCAATAGGGTCGCCTTTTAAGTTCACACACTTTTTAAGAGATGTTCTGACCTTTTTAACCCTTCCTTATAATTGTTGCCGTCTTTCTCCCCAAAATAGGCGTTTACGTATGCGATAACGGCCTTTTCTGATAAAATCTCTATGGTACAAGTGAAATAGGAAAAATTCAACGGGGGGGGGGGGGAGGGCGATATATATCTGGTGAATACGTTGGGTGGTCAACCAATTCGAAATGCAATTCGTGATTTTGAGCCATGGCGATCACTGAAGTTTGAGAAGAAGCGTTCTCCGTTTTCTTGCAATTTCTCCTTTCAGCCTATCATGCAATAATGCGTAATACACTCCTGTTATTGTTATACCTTTTTCAAGATAGTCAATGAACAAAATCCCATGACTATTCCAAAAAACGGTCGCCATCACTTTTCCTGCCGATGAAATAGTCTTTGGGAGCAGGTTCACCCTTTAAAATCAATTGACTTGATTATTTTTTCTTTTCAGGAGTGTGATGGTGGATTTAAGTTTTATCTACGCATCTACAAATGGAAAAAAATCCGACTCATTTTGTTTATACCCCGTCAATTAGGCTCAGGAAATCCGTTCTTTAGATACGTCGATATCCTCTTATATCTCTCTAACTTTAATCACATGGTCGTCCAATAACATTATGATGTAAATGAGGTGTAGTATCTTCGAACATAGTGTCTAGTTCCTATTTCATTTATGTAGGTGTATTGCCTTTCAGAAACAAATATTTAATGACGGGTCGATAATTAAGTTTCTCCATTTCTAGAAAATTTTCCACAACGACTCACTTATACTATTGTCAAACAGAAGATGGGCGACCAAAATGGAAGAAATTTTACTGAGATTTTCTCAAGGCATGCGTAAATATACTTTTCAATATATATTGGTAAGTGCTTAAATCTACAGGTTGATGTCGAAAGTTTTCATAGAATACTCGTACTATGAGACAGACTTACCAATGATTACCAAAATTGTATCATTACGATTTTATATAAAATTCAAATAAACAATAAAACAACTACTTTTCATCTGTAACTGCACCGCAGAAATAACACATATATTTTTGAAAAAATGACCGTATACAATTTTTAAACTCACGCCAATGACTTGAAGATATTGCTTGGATACCTTTCCAATGTTTAGAGACAATTTTTTCCTGTTATGTCTATAAAAAGCTGTACTTTTTACAATATTAGCAAAATTTTAGCTTTATAGAATACAAGGAAATGCAATTTTTCTTTTTAATCTTCACTTGATTAGAATAAATTTCGGGAGGACAAAAGTTCTGTTTCCTACCATCCTAAAATAATTTCAATCTTTCAAACTAACGTATTTAAGTTAATAACTTTTCATTTCGTAACTATTTAAAAAGAATATTCCACTATGCTTTGTTTTCTTATAATTAAAGGGTTAAGTAGCGTTTTTGATGAAAGCTTCCTAGTGTCTTGACTCTTCCTAAAATTTCTTATAGTTATTACTATATTTCAAGAAATTGTAGACTATAACATTCCTCATAAATTACAGAGTAGCAGTGGAGGGCTGTGTTTATAAAGAATAATGATAATTCAAATTATCAAAATGACTAATTCAATTTTTGTGTTTTGGTAATTGCTAATAATCCAACAATTAAGACCTTTATCAAGAATGTGACAGCTTGTGGACACAATTTGACAATGCTCTACAAGTGAATATGATGCCAAGTCACTGGACTCTACAGAATTTGAATGTTGTGTACATAATCATTGAAATAGAAACAGTTTTACATCATGAAGAATACATATTTACACTTTTAATGAAGTGTATATTTAATTCAGCTTAATAATGTCCATTCTTTTGCTGTTTTTCATGAAAATTCATCTTCCCATTACTATATAATTAAGAAAACTGGAAAAGGCGGAAAAAATGCAGCCAAATTCAACCGAACACATTGTTTACTAAAACTATACCAATCGGCAAAATAGTCTAACGCGCATTTTGATAAACAAGTTAACTTTAATTGAGATCAAAAGTACACCGTTTACTTTGGTTTCCAAAGTTCGAGTTAGACAGTTTAATTATGAGTGTTAGTGTAGTAAACA
The DNA here is from genome assembly GCF_026230105.1 of Diorhabda sublineata. NCBI lineage: Eukaryota > Metazoa > Arthropoda > Insecta > Coleoptera > Chrysomelidae > Diorhabda > Diorhabda sublineata. Next base: position 35,887,493 of record NC_079485.1, read on the forward strand.
GTGTGTTCAGTATGAACGACACCAATGGTTCCAGAAATTCCAAGTAAATTCAGCGTTTAATGATTTATTATCGAAATATATATTTTATTTTCACATTACAATAAAATTAATAAATACATTTGATTTTAATGATAGATCTTCGGTCGTTAATTATGTGGCAGCTAAATTTGTTGTTTTTGAAACAGAAAAATTGACTGGAAACAAAGTAATTTCATATGTTTTAGAGTATAATAGAAATAATACTGACTAAAAAAGTATATCCGTTTATCATGATATTATTATTATTAGTTTCATTTATATTTTGGAAGTTTTTATGTGCATATAGTAGTCTTTCTAATCCGTTATTTTCCTCTCAAATAAAGAAAGCTGAAAAAACTTAAGCCAAAGCTTATTTTTTTATTAGGTTTTAATTTTAATAATTAATGTGAAGACAGAATCTTCATAATACATGCTGAACAAAACAAATCAGTTAATTTTCAATGAAGCGTAGAATCAAAATTATCACAGTGTCATGTGCTTACAAGGACACATTGCTTATTTAGTGTAAATCGTAGGACGGAGCTACTGAGCAAGTCTTATCAAAAGTGCAAATAAGAATTCGGAGCAAAACTTTGTATATAATCTGGGGTCACAAACACGATGATTATTATTTTCTGTCTATGGGTTAGTAACATTGAAAGTGCAATAATAATAATAAAATTTAATCCATAGATGTGAACAGAAACTGAACATTCAGTAAACCATATGTGTAGGAGATTGAATGCAATGAATCTAAATATAATAAACAAAATAAGTGAATGAACATAAATAAAGAAGATAAATTGAATTCATACATAATTATTGACCCAGAGTCTTAATAGACGACAAATAAAAATGAAAGATACAACACTCTATCTGTAAACCCGATTTTGTAATATGTATTTTATATATGATACTCATGAATATAGTTGGAAATCCTATCCCAAAAATTTATTTTATATGATGAAAATAATTATGAATATCAGATTGTAGTAATGTTTGTATTAAAAAAACATCTTGCATTGAACACAGTATTTATAAATAAAAATTGGCAATCCTTTTTATGACAATCTCAGCAGTAATAACATCTTTCCTGTATTAAAACTGTTATACTTTCTAAAAAATAAAAATACTGAGTTAATCACAAATAAATGAGTTTGAATGAACAAAGAATCAAACATAACATCAGCGGAACAAGTTTAGCAGACTCTTACATCCTTTTATCCATTATTTCAGCTTGTGTTCATAACGTTTATATCGTAATGTCAGTATTAAATATCCCAACTGAATAGATGATGTTTAACAAGCATATCTCGAACACCGTCCTTTAATGGTTGATTGTTGTTCTCTTTTTTCACAGGGAGTTCCCAATCTGGATTTAAATTGAAGGACAGTTGAGAAAGTATTCTAAGATCACATTTGATTTGTACCCAGCCTGGACTATATACGAAGGACCAAGGATGATACCTGCAAAAATACTCATTGAATAAAAAATTGTACTCGAAAATTCTTTTGGATTCATAAAACCTTGTTTATACCAATGAGAACAAACTAATCAGGAGTGCTGATAAAAAGGGGAACGTTTCGCATTTAGAAGTTATTTTTGACGACACTTCGTGCCCCAATTGTGTAATTCATTCACGGTTTAACTTTTTTATTTCAGTGATTTTTTTCGTATTTCTAGTGACTTTAAGCTTATATTTTCCGATTTTTTTCAAATAAAGCTATTTTATGTACTCACTGTCTTATTTATTGATGGGTCTATTCTGGCTATTCACAATATTCAGAAAATATCGAAGAGAAGTGTAAAAATACGACAAATATTCCATACCAACCCAGAGTGAACCCGATGCACTGAAAACCTAGTCAAAAGTTCAAGTGTCAAGTGTTCTAGAATACCACAAAACTTCCTAATTATCAAGATGGATGTTGGGTCCGTGATGAAATATACCTGACACATCCGCTTTTCTCATTTTTGGTGACTTGAATGTACGCACCAGTTAGCATTAGACATTTGTTCGTGCAGTGTCTAAGTGTGTAAATTTAAAGAAAATTTTGAACAATCTATTTATGTTTTGGATATAATCTAGTTATGAGAGAAAGGAATCTGAGTACTTAGTTTTATATTAATATATAAATTATTTTTATTGAAAAATTCAAGTCAAAGAAAAAACAATAAAAAGGAAACAATTTGTAAAGATACAAAGTTAGTTACCCCTAGTCACGTTTTAATTTTTTGTTTAAATAAAAGGGCATAGTATATAGGATCAGTTAAACAAAAATTAGTTGCCCATATTTGTTCCCTTTTGAACATATCGTAATTTTTATGTAAGGAATATATGCAGTTATTCCATTTTACGGCTTTTTCTTTAAATCTGATGAAACACCATCCCATGAGACGGCCCAAGGTAACTCTGTAGCGAGAGAACTAAAAGAAAAAAAAAACAGATTTCTTAGGAAATAATTGGCCATATCGGAGCTGGCTTATGCAGCTCAAATGGGTTTAATAACAGAAGGAAAATAGGATGTGTCAAAACTGATCACAGGAGTAATGAATACTACGCCCACGAGTACCTTCAGATAAGAGACGCGTGGAAGAATCATGACATGAAGTAAAAATGATTTATACGCCAGATGAAGCATTCGCCCTCTCTTTCATCCAAAACTGACAAAAAGTTACTACCAAAAATAAGAATAGAAGCGAAGTTGATCATTTATGACAATATTGGTGGGTTTATATTCCAGCACAATGCACAAAATATTAATTCATGGTTCACGATTTGAGAGCATATCTGAGAAGCCACACTAGAAAATAGTCAAGGTACTTCACGAACGTAGATTTCTTTAGTATATTACTAGTATCATCCGATCCAGTTATTAATAGCTTAAGGGAATTGCCACATATACGGAGGAAAGCATTATCGCCGAAAATTCTAGAACTTTTGAAGCGATCCGATAAAGTAGAAAACATCCCTTGTAAATCAATTATGTTCTCCTCGGAAAAAGAAAGTTCAACTGAATTCACAAGGAGCGAAGATAATTTATCATGTATATTTTAAGAAAAACACACAAATTATAATAAATGATTGTTACATTAATTTATTTCAGCAAACTAGATCAGTTTTAAACAATAGAAACTTTATATATACTTTTGACCACGTTTTAATGTCAAAGGGCCCACTGTGTAACATAAAGAAAGTGATCAACTTGGGCAATTCTAGTTCTAGGATATATCAAAACTATAGAAAATTTAATGAAATAAGTTATTGATATGAATTTTTTGACTGTTTCGTTAACCTTGTTATTAAAAAATTAATGAGAATACCTATGTCCGTAATGGTAATGAAAACCGTAACGTAACCTAGATTTACGAAATTTCTTGATAATGATTGAGAACTCCTTTTCAGTGATTATCATTGATTTATATAATCTTTTCATGAGAACTATTTCTCCATGTGATTAATAATGGGAAATATTTACAGATATTAAACAATTTAATGATAAAACTAAATTAAAATGAAGGTTATTAGAACCCAGACAATTCGCATTTTAAAAAACTTTTATTTACTCAATCAAAATGATTCTTAAAAGAAAGCACAAATTTTATAGCATTTTTAACTGTCATTTGGGTCACACTTTCAGAAACGGTTACCAATAAATTTTAGAAAAAATTTGGTTTTCAATAAAATAATATTGATCAATACCCATGAACTGTAGAAATCTGAATTGACAATAATCAATAAATCCAGCATATCTGGATTGTTGCATTTCTCAAGTATAAGCAACTAGCTTAATAAACACTATGAATTCTGTTAAACAAAGTTATCAATTATGCATATATCATAATATATAAAAATGTCATTTGTTAACACTTGTCACTTTTTAAATAGTAATTTTATTTTTAAAAATAGACTTCTACTTCAGCAACGGTTATAATAAAAATCTTCTATAAAAAGTCATAAAAACATGTGCTCTGTAAATTTATAATATTTCATTTGCTGATTAAGCATGTCTGTCGGCAATCGTCTTCCGTTCCCTTACGCTTACATTTCTATATACCTATTAACGCGTTAAGGAAATTACTAAATCGCTCTGCGTTTGGAACTAAATCGATCCATTTGAAATTATTTATTAAAATTGTATAAAAATATTGGACTGCTGTAGAAAATTCAGTTTGTAATAATGTTAAGAAAAAAATGAACCATTGAAGTGTTCTCGGGCTATTCGGTTTCTCAAATAGCCTCAATTCAGCTCAAATTCAAAAGGGATATTGCAAATCGACCAAATATATCTAAAAGTGCCATTTTGAGCATACTTAATCAGTGCAGGAACTGGAACTCTTGCCGAAACACGAAGAATTTATAGACCCATAGTAACAATAGTAATTGATGATAGTTTCCTAAGACTTACTCTTAGAAATCCTTGTAATACGTGAATCCTGAGAAGAGACGTTTCTCTATCGACCTCAAAAATAAGGAATACAATCCTCACATATTAAACGAGAACGAATATGGATAAATCCATTGAGAGCCTTTCTAAGAAATTCACCCTATTCGAGGAGGTACAATTATGGTATGTGCAGGAATTTTATTTGATGAAAAGATGATAGAACAGATATATAGGGATCAAGCGGTAGCCAACATATTGCCATAATTTCAGGTCACTGTAGTTTATTTTTCATGATAATGCAAGAACTCATAGAACTGCAGTGGTTTTTGAAAAATTCGAAAATCACGGTTCTTTTCATCTACCGCTTCCACCCAGGTCGCCTGATCAGAATCCCATAGAGCATGCTCCAAATTAGTTGTAACAAGCCATTAACGGCCACAATTCGCAACCAGAAGAGAAAAAGTGAAAGAGGTTCATTGGATTGTTTGTGAATGGGATGGGGATGTTATTCATGTGGGGTGGGGTATATTTTAGGTTTGGTCCTAATATAGGATTTTTCTATGCAGTGCTGGATTGTGGTGGATTTAGGAGGACGGTGGGCTAAAATGAAAGGAGCAAAAAAAAGGCTCGACGAAACAAATAGCTTTTCAGAGGGTATAATAGATATTTTTTCATTAATTAAGCGGCTACGGGTACGGCTGTATTATTCCCTGTCGTCGGCCAACTTAAGCAGAAAAGGCACAAAATTATTTGGACAATTTGGTTGACAGCATGCTGCTATAATACATGCAAATGGGGGCCACACAGAATGTTAGCTGTTGTTTAAACACTTTTTTCAAAGTAAATCCTTGAAAAATTATTTTTCTCTATTCTGCAAAAAACATTTTACGATTCGTGTTTGGCAATCAATGATTAACAAATATACATCCTTTAAGAAATACTTTAAATTTTTTGTTCTAGTTTTTAAAATCGGATATAATATACTGACCATTTTTTAACAATTTCACTTGAAGAACATAGAACTTCAAGCCATAAATGGAGCACTTGTTCATTGAGGCCCATACAAATTAAAGATCGTAGTTTCACATCCATTTGGGCGTGCGCATTATCATGAGATAAATTTACAGCTTGAACACAACGGTAGAGCAACTGAAAATTTGTAAAATTGTTATTATCAAAATAAGTTAGATTTTGACATAAGTTATTAGCACATTGTGACTAATAGTATATTATTAATAATACTGAGTTGTTAAGTAGTGGTTAAAAAAACGAATGACAAGAAAAGTCAACAACAAAAAGTTGGAATTGAAAGCTTTAATATTTTAATTCCAGTGTTCTCATTTCGAATATATTATCAGTTATCAGGTAGATTTTAGAACTAACATTTTTGGGTGATCGTGACAGGACACTGGAAACATTGTAAGAGCAACACTTTCGTGGAAGGTACAAAGAATATGTTTCACCAATATATATGATGAGATTTATGAAATACTGAACAAAGAAGAGTATACAGAGAAAGTAATAGAAGTATATAGGAAAATGAAGATACTTGAGCAGAAAAATGAAGCTAAGGATGAACTGGATTCAGTAATAATGGAAAATTTATTAAATTCAGATGAAGAATTAGAGAAAACTTTTTATGAGTATACTAGTGAGTAGCGTACGATAAAATTAATGATCGAGAAACTAACTCAACAAAACCTGGTAGAACCTCAAAATAGTAATAGTTTTGTAAATATTACAGAGAGTAGAATTAAACGACCAACTAGAATTAAAAAAAAATTGAGGAGACTTAGAAGATTGGTTTGGATTTTGGGGTCAATTTAATAAAATTCATGATAATACAGAATTAGATGATCATGAATTTTGATATTCGATACAAGCAACTGCACCCAATAATGAAACTAGACAGTTGGTAGAAAATTACCCAAAGTAATTAAAAGTATGAAAACTAGATTTGAAAATACAAGTATGCTTGTAGAAGTATAAATTTGGTACTAAACAATTACAAAGCAAAAATAAGTACATTTTAAAATAAAATCTATTGAAGTGCATGCATAAGGAAATTCAAAATGAAGAATCTCATTATCAATATCTTGATTTGACATACAAAATAAATTTGAAAGAAAACCAGAAAAAATTAGGATTAAATAGGATCAAAAAGTGAGTAAAGAATTTGCCATTTTTACAAATACCTACAATTATTTACTTAGATCCCTCTACTGTTTTAGCCCTGGATTAGAGGAAATGAGATATGAAGGCTTTTCGTATGAAATCAAGTAAAAGGAATCACACGTTTGACAAACTCGAATAGTTAGAATTGCATAATCGGGGAAGAAAATCCAGCTGATTTACCATCTTGTGGCTGTTGGCCCGAAAAGTTTATTGAATCAAGATGTTGAGGACTTTTATGACTTAAGAACCCAGAGTCAATTTCGCCTATTAAAATAACAGAAGATATTCCTCCTGATTAAGATGCCATAAACCTAGGAAACGAAAAAAATCAAGGGATTGTATGATTTCTGCAGTTGAAAAGAGCAACTAGTTCTACACTACATTCAACAGTAATCATAATGTTGTATGTTTGATTGGTTGGGCGAGAAGATTTATTGAAACTGTAGAAACAAAGATAAAGATACTTGAAGAAAAGGTGAAAATTTGACATTTGACGTATACTCAGTAGCAGGAAAGATTTAAATTTTAAAATGTTGAAGCACAGTTGAATCGGTAATATCTAAATATAAGCTATGTCAACGTTTCAATGCAAATGAAGCAAATTCTGTTCTAAAGTTGAAAATATCAAGTACAAGAAGCCAAAGTCTTGAATTAGTAGGAATAGATTTTGTCAGTTATTTTTTTTTTTTTGAAGAAAGGAGAAAAGCATTGACTGTGTTATTATTTATTGCAAGAAGAGGTGGACCAAGTCTCATCTACAGTAATACTGCAAGAGTATTTGTTGATTTAGATAATACATTAGCTTATGTTGTCCGGTATGAAGTTGAAGAATTTAGTATTTTAGAGAAAATTCGTTGGATATGTCCATCATAAATGATGGTACGAGTCTCTGTACATAGTGTCTAGTTCCTCTTCTTTCTAGAGTTCAAAATGGCTAAAGTTTTAGTGAGGATCTCTCAACACATCTCAAAATATATTTCCCAGCTTATACTGGAAGAGCTGACATCTCTAGGTTGAGATTGGAAATTCTTTTGACAACCCTCGTATGTAATGCCAAATCAACAATAAAGACTGATAAATACTTGATGTTGAATAATTGAGCAGCAGAACATTATAATATTAGATGACAGTGTTAAGAGAGTAAGAGTAAGAGTATTTTATTGTGACGTTCATTTTGAACCTCACAATATTTATATGAACCACAAAGTTTTCCACAGTTAGGTTTTATTATATCAATCATAAGTGTTTTGAATGAAAATGTAAGAAGTATTGCGAATTTTCGAATTGAATTGTTCTATTCACAATTTCAAAATATAAAGTTGTTGATAGTTTAATAAAATTGGTGATTGGACTTACTTCTTCAGGAGTCAAAACTTTTCCATCTTCATCTAATCTATATGTTTTACAAAGAACTAATCTACTGTAAACAGATTTGAAATCTTTTTCCACCTCTTTCATTGCAGATTCTTCTATAAATAACCAAGGGTGGCATGGACCACCTAAAGCAGAAAGACATCACTTGTTTCACTAATCTAATATAAACAGTTAACATCACAAATTACACAATAATACACTTTTGCTTTAAAATTTTTGCTATTACCTAAAAAATTTGGACGTTTCATTCCGTGTTCTAAAACTTGTTTTATTACTAGACACAAAGTACCTCTAACTATATCAGTAACAGTTTCAGATATACTATCATCTCCAGCACTACTATATTGTTTACTTCTTTCGTCCAGCATTTCAACAAATTTCGCAGGAAACCAACCTTAAAAAATTTCATGCTTGCAAAAATAATAACCATTTGATTTTACAGGCTCTTTTCTTTTTTTAGCAAAAAGGAAAATTTGTCAATTCAATATGATCAAAAAATTATTGAAAGATTAGCAGAAGTAAACTCGTGGAACAAACACTATAAGAATAATATTATTATCTATAAATGTTAAACGTTGTGTATATACTTACCTCTCAAACCATTGAGCTCCCCAATCCAACAATGTTCATCTTTTTGACTGATTATAGTGATAATGTCATTTTTTCTAAAACCAAGTTCGTCGTCATCATGTCGCTCAAAATCTGCAAAAGTAAATGTATTTGCTTTTCAGGTTTTCTTATTATATTTCTCATTAATAGGCAACATTTTTGAATGTTGCATTAGTGCAAAAGAAGGAGACATCCTTTTGTGAAAGTGGGAATTATATATATCAAATATTTAATTGTGGATATAGTATGGGTATTATTTAAATTTGTTTCATAAGCACAAGAAAAGCAGCATCAACATACAACACAATATAAGAAATTACATACAACTTTAAAAATTGAAGAGAAAAGAGTAATAAAATTGACTATAAATTAACGTAATAGAAGATCATAAGTTTTATCATTAATTAGAACTTAGTTGATTCATAATGTTAAAACAAAAAAACTCAGTGTTGAAGTATTTTAACATTTGTAAGTCAAATTGATTTATGGTCAGGGATCAGAGACACTTTTCTCATAATCAGTATATTGACTGGACGTAAGTAAACGACTGACCATCTCCCCTTGGAAGGTTTTGAGAAAGCGATCAATAGGAATGGTTCTAATGAATGTTTTATTTCATAATAAGCTTCTCCTCTAGGTACTACTGTTCGGGCCTTTGTTGTTCCAGCTAATTTTCTATTATGATCCCACCTCAAGTTATTTGTATAATGCATCTGTGGCTAGTTATTTTTGCCAAGAATTCTCATTGCCACTTTAGTGCTTTTATACTAAGGATAACATCCGTAACTTGAGTGTTATGTGTCATTCCCTAGATTCTTTAACGATTGATTTTTATTATTTCTAGCAAGCTTCACTCTAAAGATCTCCAAGTTATCTGGAGTTTTTTTATATCAGTTTTCAGTGTCCAGGTTAGCATCGGTATGCCCGAAATAGTAGTACGTACTGATCAAACGCTCTTTTCTTGGGGAGGAGTAGCATTCTTGATTTCAATATAATCGTGTTTCTTTCGAATGCGCAGCACGCTATTTTGACAGTAGGTACGAATTTACCTACCGACACGTTACAAATTATCAATTGTTTCTTGTAAAATCAAGTAACAACTTTTGAAAATATTTATTAGTGCATAATTTTTAATATTAAACTAAAAACTTAACTTTAATCCCACATTTTTAGTTTATTATTATTTTTAGGTAATTTTACATTATTTTTTGCATAAGGGAACAATCAATAGATTTATAAGAGTAAATTTTTAAAAATATAAATATGAAGGAGATAATGTAAAATTAGACAGACATAAGCGAAGTCGTCAAGGAAAAAGCGTAGTTCCAATTCTTTTAAAGGAACATACTTCAAAATTTGGAACAAATCGTATGCTAAAAATATTTAAATTTTACACACTGTGTTACATGATAAAATTGCCTATTTCTTCCTTATTATAGTGTTTAACGGGAAGACAATGTTAGCACCAAATTGCGCGTGGTCTCCAACTGTCCAGCAAAACCCTTTACCGTTCAGGAGGATATTTAATTCTAGTAATATCAAATAGCCCCGAGTTTGTCGAAAACATTTGAAGTGAAAATTGCTCAAAAAATTCGTATGTTACCTTCTGAATCAAAAAAATTTGATCCTGTGAAGATTTTTTTGTCTCCAAATTTATTGTTGATAATAAACCTTATCACCGGTTCTAGATAGATCTTTGGATTTCTTTTTTTACTACATAATGTTTCCTATAAATGTTGTTTATCAAGGGAATCTTTAATATATGTCCAAAGTAAATGAATTGACTAAAATATGGCGAATATGGTAAAATTTGATAGGGAAGATGAACGTATCAACAAATGTTATTGAAAAAATTTAAATGATTTACCCAGAAGGGCTTTCGCTCTTCTTTTTCTAGTTTTGGAGACATTAATGTAATTTATATGATCCTGAGCATGGCTATCCATAGAATAATCAGCAACTAAGCTAATTTCGTTTGCCAATTTTGGATCGAGCTGCATAAAGTGCCTAGCAACCTAAAAAATAACATTAAAATCAATATTAATACGGTTCAGAACTATATAAAAAACAGTAATGCAATTCCATTTTTATTTTCAATTTAATTTGACATGGTAAAGTTGTATGATGCAATTTATGATTCAGTGCTTGAGAGAGGGTGTAGTCAAAACTCTTTTCTTTTCGGTTTGATGGAGGAGTGCATCTTAATCCATTGATTTGACTGGTCTTTCGCCTTTAGACTGTTGTACGAGACCATGCGAGAAATATTTGTAGTGACACTACTTTGTAGCTCTTCCTTAACGTTTTTGGGACCCAATGGACACACTGTTTCTGGTATCTCATGTCAGTAGTCACAATTTTATAGAGGGAATAACGTAAAATTTTGTGGAAAGTGTACCGATCGTAAAACATTGTGTCTCAGGTCAACCAAATTCACAGTAGGGACAGAATTGCATCCTTAACCATCTTCATCATATCATGAACTTCTATTAGACCTTCGATAAATTTCCTACACCATTGATACTCATACAGTTTACACAATCACTGATCCGGCGATGAATGTCAGTACCATTGCATCTTTCAACTTGTAAAATACGAATTACACAGCACAACTCACAAATAGCGGTGAAGACTGACGAATTGGAGACTACAGTAGTTTTAGCAAGGAAGAGTTGCAACCATACAACCCGCTTTCTGTCACTATGCGATTTACTTTTAGAAGCAAACGAAACTTAAAAAAATAGTCCTTCTAATACTACTTAATATGTGAACCAACTTACTTGTAGAATTGCTTCCCTGAGATCCACTAAAATTTCTGTCTGTTTTATGTTCTTACTTTTCATATCATCTTCAAAGTTTTCATTGAAAAGTAATAACTGAATAACAGATTTATTCTTCTTAATTTGTCTTCTGTAAAATAAGAGACAATTCATATATTGTAGTTTTAAAAAAATATTTGGCAAACAGTATTTGAACATAAAAAATTCAAAGGGGTTGAACAAGCTGTAGTTTCATTTCGTTATTCCCTTTCATATATTTGGGTATCATAGTATTTAATAATGGCGGAATCAATGATAAAACAAAAGAAGTGCGATAGTACCAAAATTGATATTTTCAACACTCCTGTATCGTTTAGTTAGTAAGCCGGACCTTAAAAAAACAAGTAAATTGAAAGTAAATGCGTAGAACATTGGGAGTATCCTGGACAGAGGAAATAAAAAATTAAATCGTTCTATACCAGGGGTCGGTAACCTTTTGAAATGGAGGAGCCAAAATTTACAATTTACAAAGTTTCTTTGTTTTTAAAGAGCTACATAAAATAAATTGCTTTGAATATGAAATAATATTTATTCATATAAAAACACAAATACAAATAGTTTAATCAATAGGAGCATTGGCTTGGCATTGTTTTCAAAGCTTTACTATTTATTATATTGATTCAAAAACACGCTTGTTCTCACAAATAAGTCAACCCAAAGATCGTCAATACTCCGTATGCGTCAAGCACCAAATATGAGGACCCCTACGCTTGTAATTTCTTCTAGAGCTGTCCACTTCTGCTACGTAATTTGGATGCTGTTCTGGACCTCGAACTCCAACTTGCACTCAAGTTTTGTGAACTTGCCACTTTACATTTCTTTGACTTCTAGCAATAGCGTTTGGAGCGATCTAGTATTAATTCCAAATGGCTTGTAGTTGATCTTATTTATATTTGTGTTGGGAGGATTTGCTATGAACGCAAGAGTACTTCTGTTTATTTTAAATTGCTCGAATCTCTCAGCAAATACATCCTTCATATTTTTCAAAACTTTGTTAAAATAAGAATGAATAGACAAGCGGTTTACTGACAACACCTCTAGACGGCAGCTATTTGGATGAGAAGGAAATGGAAATGGCTAAAAAATATAGTCATAGAGTCTCATCTCTAAAAATAAAACAAAATTTATTTCATCACAGTCCTGTTAAGTGTGGAAATTTGTACTTAATGATTATTTAAAATGAATTGAGAATTTAGTTACTTGAAATATATTTTTTTATGTTTCAATGATAAAATATTCATTGTTTTATATTATAGAATAATAGAAAGCGCATACTTTACAAGAAAGAGTACCATGCAGCTCGCGATTTTCTAAATAAATTTTCAGAAATCAAATTTTTATTCATATATTCCATCGACCTAAAAATGACGCTTCGAAAAAGGTAATTGGAGTTTTGGAAAAACCTATATAATACCAATAGAATACGATTATCTACAAAAAGAGGGGTTGAACAATGGTAGTAGTTTATTGAAGTTTTTCAAGCGTAATTTTACAAAAAAAATTATTCTGGTTGGCATTGTACATACAAAAAATATATTTTTTGTTTGTTTCTATTTATTTGAATTGTTCTTTACCTTTTTTAGTTATTTTGGATTTGTAATACAGAGTTTTGATGTGGTTTCTAAGAACTGCGACTTAAAGGGTCCTTTAATTCATTTTGTAAATTTTATCAAACGATGTTAACATTGACTCACAATTTACATGGGCTATTTTCTATACTTATTGGAATACGGTATTCTCTGAACCAAAATGAAATGAAAACTAAATTCGATACATAGGAGAAAATACACTCTATCAAACTAAGACTTTTCATTATTTTTTAGATTTTGTTTCAAACCCCTTTTTTCCTTTTTGTACCGTTCTGTTTTCTTCCATCTCCTCCATGTAGTAATTTTTTGGTCAAATGTATTAGATATTAAGAAATCGAAATTTTCGTTAATTTTGGCATGAGTTCTATATATCAAAATATATAATTTCTAATTTATACATCTGAAAATAAAGGTCTGTATTCTCAAAGGAAAAGAACTACTTTCGTGGCTAATATCGCGATGACTATTGAATTAGACCTCTTCTGAAGCATGTTCATCGACTTTTTGTTGATATCTACTAATGGCTCGCAATTGCAGGGAGAGATCGGTTTCGACGTCATTGCGTCTCATCAGAGCGGCAAAACAATCTTATGTTCGGAGTATCTACCGCTGATATCTGGTTGTATTGTTTAACACTCTCCAGTCTAATTGCGAATCATCAGTCGCATTGCATTGAGCTGTAGGCGCCCAAATAGATCTTCTTGGGAAATGAAATTCAATATTCATCGCGATATATCCATGAGTAGTTGTTTTCTCTTTCGATGCGCAGCGGAGCATATTTTTTAAAAATCTGAAAATAAATTTCATATATACACTGCTATCCAGAACGATAATAATTGTTATAGTGATGTTAGAAGACTAATTGGTCAAAGAAGACATTACAGGGTTCCCGTAATCAATAATTTTAAATAGATTTTTTAGAGAGCAACATCTCTTCTCAAGCATATTGAAAAAATCTATTTAATGATACTAATCATATTTGTATTTATGGCAGCAGTTTCTCTAATTGTGAGATTTATCTGAAGAGTTGCGACATGCAATAGAAACGGTTAATACTTGAAATAATCGAATCTAGATGAAATTGAAGTTGAAATTCCAACAATATGGTGCTCCTCCACACCATTACGGTGCAGTGAGACGGTATTTGGAAAAGGAAAAACGTACTAGATGGATTGGGCACCAGACTTAGCACATCTGATTTTTTTGTATGTGAGGCTATCTTAAATCGAAGTTTTATGCCACTGAACATGACAATATTTACGATTTCAAAGAGAATATTATAGTATAAAAAGTATATGTTCAGTATTCTCTCTTTTTATAGCAAATTGTATCGAGGATCGAAACTATTGAAGTAAATAGCAAGTTGTCAATTTCATTGTATGGAAGGGATAAAATTATATCATCTATATACATTTTAATCAAGAAGTTTAAAACAGATATAATAAAGTCCAAAATATCATCCATTACATAATCTGCTAGTTTAGGCGACATTGGGGTTCCAAATATTTATTGGTAATTTTTATTATTATGAAAAAATATGTATTATTAAAAATTATTGTTATTAATTCTAATAGAGTTTCTTCATTAATTTTTTAATTTTTACTTATAACAATTCATTTATGTTGTAGAGCTGTTAAGACATATATTTGAGTGAACAATACTAAAAAGTTAGATTACATCTAAACCTAAGAGATAATAATTTTAAAGGAGTCCTTGTTATAATTGTAAGATTCTCTCAAAATATTGATTAACCAATTAGTACAATTTATAAAATCAGTTACTCCTAAATCGGAATCTTCAAACAACATAACATCAAGATAGTGTAAAGTCAAATCCTTAATAATCAATCATTTTTACTAAAATAAAAAACCAGCTAATAAATTGACTAACATAGTTTATGAAATTTCTTATTAAAATTGTGATAAAAAATACTTTGGTCAGTCTAAGAGGTCACTTAGCAATCTGATAACCTCTCACAAAAATGACAGCAAATTTTATCCCTAGATAGATACTCACTGGCATCAAACGTTGTCATTCTACTTTACTCATAACGGCCTAACCTATTCTAATCTATAAAAATTCAACCAATAGAAATTCACATCAATATGAATATTTGAGATGTAAGGACTAACTATTATAACACAGTTCAAGTTTGATTTTATTTTTATTTTGATATTCATGATGAAGGTGATCTATTGTTCAAATTGTCAGTGTCAATATTATATTTTCATAACATTTATATATAGGAACGTGGCAATGAAACATCAAAGTGGACTCACTTTAATATGTTTTCCGAGTTTTCGAATATCAATGTATTCATCGTCTGGGACTTTATGTCTGATGTCCTTTATGACTTATACTAATATCATATTTATTGAAATAATTGGATAATTGATGGGAAAGTCCTTGTACATATAGTGAGGAAAAATGTTTTGATGTTTCCTTTCTATTTTGTTTTTTAATTTATTGTGGTATCTGTTTATCCTTTTCTTGAATACGTTATTTATCATTTTTTCCGGATAATTATTTTCTTTCAATGCAGTTTTTGTTTTTTGAATAGCTGAGTATCTAAATTCAGGATCTAATAGTTGGATAGATCTATCGGCCAAACTTATTATCACTGATCTTTTTTGTGATATAAAATGACACGAATTAAATTTTAAATATCTTGAGGACCAAGTTGGTTTCGTATATATATATATATATATATATATATATTGGTGTTTAATTGCGATAATCCCACAGACTATGCAACTATGTTTGAGACATACTTTCTAAATTTTTCTCCGATCTGTTGGACAGTTAGTATAGAGAAAAACGTTAAGTATTTTCTTAATATAGTAGCTTGAATTTTATTTAGAAAAATATATCACATCAATTTCTGTAACAAAATATTGGAAAACAAAAAATATTTTTTACATGCAATTTACTATTTATAATTAAAAAAATAACAATAATATATATATACCCGTTAAGAACAATTTTCACAAGTGAGGTCCTTGTTTGTCAATTCAATTCAATACAAATGTTTCGCCAATAATAAATATTAAAACAATGACGAAAATTTCTATAGACTTATTTACAACTATCACTAATTGCTTAACAACCATCTTCAAATAATTACATAATAATAATTCTATAAAAGATATATATTAGGAACCACATCTAAGGTAAAACAAAATTTGCACTGACACTCATTTATACTATATATATATATATATATATATATATATATATATATATATACATATATATATATATATATATATATATATATATATATATATATATATATATATATATATATATATATATATATAATGTTTTGAGAGGGTAGTTTTGATAAACTAAAATAATCATAGCAAGGCACTCTTATCTGCACTAAAAGCCTTATTCCAATGAAAAACTATACTTACGTATTATCTTCTCTTAATATGGTATGAAAACTACAACTAAATCATTGAATAAGCAAAGTGCTAGCGAAATCGACTTTCAGCTACATAATCAAGTTTAGCTTATGCTGATATTAAACTAATAGCAAGAAACAAGGCAATTTTTCTGAAGATTTTCAAATATGAGTTAAACAAAGTACATGTACATATAGGACAAAACATGATGGAGAACAGTATATTTACGAGAGATTGTCCCATTGCTTGTCTTTATAAATTAAAAAATATTTATCATCAGGTCACATTATAACCTATTATGTATACTTTGAATCTGTTGAAGAATGCGTAGAAGAAGAACCCGAATTCAAAAGAATCACATCTCAGTATCACAATGGATCGTGTCGAGTAGCACACGGTGATTCAATATATGTGATTGAAAGAGTTGACCTCAACGAAAGGAAATATTATCTGCAGCCTCTTATAACATAGTGAAAAGGTGGTCGTGTATAAACGAATATGCAGGTGGAGCACTCACAATCGATACTACATACGAAAATGTTAAAAAAGTTCATATTGCCGTGTTGCAAGATTTACTACTAGACTAATAGTTGAGGATAGTGATATATAATATACTTACTACCTAACTGATAATGAAAAAAATTTCTGCACAATAGGTCCCTTGAAATGTTAATAAATGCACACAAGCAACTTAAAAATACATATGTAGCAGTCTTTTGACGCAAATTAGATAAGACAGAAAATTTTTCTGCAATCTTCGAAGTGGAAACATCCACATCACCTCCGCTGAAAAATTGAAGATTCAACTCTCATTACCCTATTTTCGGATGCGGAAGGTGTAGTTTCAGTTGATAACTTGCAAAAAGGAGCCACAATAATTACAGGTGATTATAATGCCAGAATTACATGAGACGATAAAAGAAAAACGCTGAGGAAAATTACGCAAAGGTGTTTTCTTGCAAGAGGATAACACTCCCCTTCATAGGTGTCTCCAAAATTCAAAACATACTTGCTAAATGATTTTTTTCGGATGAGGAAATTATATGTACAGTAAATCAGTGGTTTAGAGAATGCCAACAATATTTCTTTAGAAGATAGATACATTACAAAAGCTACGATATCGATGGAAAAATGTATTTACTTCAAATAGGTGAGCAAACGAATCGGTCATCGTATAAGTAGACTAGCGAGTATTTAAAGGGATGAATCTTTCAAATATCTCAGAAAACAAAGATAGAAAGAAGCCCAGTATTCAACATCTACAAAAGCGTTCTGAAAAAATATAAATCCAGCAAACCCTCATTTGACCAGCCATGGCCCGTGCCGATATGGAAGAGGAGAATAAGTGAAAAATTAGATATACCTATAAAGACGTTTTAAAGTTATCAAATCGCATAGGATCCTAACCCATGATTTCTAGTTCAAATTAATTTCAAGTTGCCATGAAAAATACAACGGTTCCGCAGAAATTTCAGAGAGGATGAAATCTTATTTTACATAAAACTATGTATACCTAACTCTACCTTTTGAAGACAAAACATGTTATGGAGATATTCTTCAAAAAGTAGATAGTGTAAGTGAAACGAACAGTATAGTTTTAAATTATTATAACGACAAAAATAAGCTCTTTTTCAATCGGCTTTTTTGCAGACACTCTTCAAATTCATACAGTGCAAATTGTCAAGATTGAATATTTTCAAAATTATTAAATATTGTGTTAACTATATAATCCATCTTGACTTGCCTGATTATTTTATTAAATCAGAACTTTTCACTTTATAATTATGAATAAATAAACTTGAAAATATTGTATTTTTAATTTTAAAGAAAGGATTTCAAAAACAGTTCATGATTTCCAACAAAAATAGAATAGCTCTAACGATACTCGGATATTTAATGTGCTTTTATTCTTGAATTTTTATATATTGTATTCTTTTACTTTTATCTTCAAACAATATATACGAGGTGTGAACAAAAAATACGGTGAATTAATTTTTATAGCGGCAATTACTTATGCCTCATCTGTTTGTGTTTGCAGTGTTTATAGTGAATTTTAAACAGTGTATTAACAATAAGTTTATACAAATCCATGTTTCGCTTCCAAAACGTTACTAGAGAGAAAAGAAATAAAAAATTCTTAGTTATGATGGTATAATGCGATCAGAGTTTGGACCAAGGGAAGCAACTATAAACTATGAATTTCACAAAAGGGTACAGTACGTTTACGATTTCGTGCGATCAAAGAAACCTGAAGCATGGTCCAACGATTTTCTTTATCACCATGAGAAAGCGGAGTGTCATAAATTGCTTTCAACTCTCGAATTTTTGGCCGTTCAAAGCCTTCCTGTCGTCTGTCCTCTCCTACCTCACTCACTAGATTTAGCATTGTGCGAATTATTTTGAAAGGTATCTTGCGTAAATGTTACAAAGTGAAGATTAAATCAAATTTTATATCACCTTTCATTTTGTTATAAATAAAATAGTTCATTTTATTTTTTGTATTACTCCTCGTATATCAACTATACAGTTATCCAGTCACACAAACAAGTATATATATATATATATATATATATATATATATATATATATATATATATATATATATTCAGTAATATTCAGTAATAGCTTTGTTTTGACAATTAGAACCAATTCAGGATCCCTATAATAAGCATGCTTGATTACGAAACGGTTGAGTATCTCTCACTACTTCATTACTTACAACTGCTACATATTTTTGTTATTTGTGTCTTGACTTTTCTCAAGTTGACAAGTGAGATGAAGTGAATAAACAATAAACTTTAATTCATTTATAAAAACCGACACAGAACAGAGACATATAGGGTACACAAAATACGACGATTGGGCGCAATTTACCTTTATACCAAGTTGCATCCATGAGAAGTTATAAGGTCCCAAAGTACTTAATGCCCTTAACAGTCCCATACTGTGTACCAAAATTTGGTATTTTTAAGTTAAATGGTTGGAAAGGAATACTATTTTTCGAAATTTTGGGCCCTATAACTCCTCTAGGATACAACTTGGTGTAAAGGTTAATTGCCTTCAATCGTCATACTTTGGGCCCACCTATATACCTATGCTCTGTATCGGTTTTTATGCAGAACACTCGAATAATGTGTTTACACTAACACTATTTGATCCTAGAACTGGTTAGGAATTAGGTCCGTGAACGAAGCTATTTTAAAATTGACAACTTCCGTTTACAAAGTTATTTCCGTTTTACTTGAATTATAAGTTTATCAATGTGATAAACAAGTTGAAAAGATTTTAGTTTTTCCTAAGACATCGAGTCTAAGAGGTAGGTGATGTTAGTTTGAGATCGAGAAAACAAGTATTCTCTGTAGTTTTAAAAATCAATACTATTCTAATTTGGCACTTATTTATAGATATTTGAGAGTCTAATGCTGCAGTATTAGAATGTATTTAATAATGTGAAAGACCGTATGCCGTAAATGTCGACATTCATTAGCGAATGTCATAATTAACTATTTTAGGCGCTTCCTGTAACTACTGTTAAGAGTAATAATTTGGGTAAATGATAGAAAATAGTCAAATATCCAAATGAAGATATTTTTAATTCTGTATTTCCATATCTGCTTTAAAAACTCATTTTTCCTCAAATTTTCGTAGTATTGTGACCGTTGTGAATTCCGCGCGTTTTGCTTTGAATACCCTATACCGCCCTGGTCATTGGTCTGCTGGTGCGGGTTCGCGTCAGTGGCGGCAGTGTAAGGTTCACTTTGGATGGAGAATATTTAGCGTGAGTGTTGTTATATGTATTTATCTTGTTTTGCAATCTATTCCTCATAATTCTTAATATGAGATCTGCTTTTACTCCTCATGTGTTTCCGTACTCATTTCCGTCATAAGAACAGAGAAACTCGCAAGTAGGTAGTCGTGAAAGGAAATAAAATTCGCACAGCATAATTTGCCAAAATTGGTTATTAGGATTCAACGCAATCAAAGTTGATAAAATTATTTGGTTGCTTTTTTTAGATAACCAAAGGTTCTTTTTTTGGGAAAAATTTCATGTCTTTTGGAAGGAACATTCTGTAAATGTTTTCTTTAGATGAAGTGGATGTTCCATGATCGTTTTCCAGTCAGCGCCTCAAATTTTTTTTTGTTCTACGAAAATTTATTTGGATTGGAAAAAGAATCTACGTCGTTCTTATTCAAACACAAATACAACTTTATTTCCATTGATAATCAGCATGAACCATTAATTGTCTGTGAGGCTGCGCTTTTTGTCAAGAAAAAAATGTCAGAATGTCACCTTTCAATCAGTATGAAGGAAAATCTGTTTGAAATACCTTCTCACATCTTAACAGTCTTATTGTAATGTTTATTTCAGTTCATTAGTCATGTTCTTTACAACAAAACTCCATTTTGAGTGACATAAATACCACGCAACAGATCTAACACTTGCTGCAAGCACTTCCATACATAGCTCTATTTGTATTTAAATGTACTTTTGTTCGAATAAAAGGCTTATCATATAACAAGAAACATTACACATACACATTTTTCGGTAGAGCCTAAAGGCTCCCAATTTTCTTCTTTGAACTGCCTTTTAAAAAGATTTCTTTTTTACATGCAACCTCGTAACTCTTTAGTTTGAGAAACAATGAGCTATTCGACTGAGCACGAGTAGAACTCTCAAGCTAGATTCAATTCATTAAAATAATACGAGGATGTATTGATATCTATTTAGCCTAGACCAGTTCCATGCATAACCAAAAAAAAAAAATTGCGTTACCATAGCAACGAAAAATAACTAATTAGAAGTGTCAGTCTAAAGTTTGACGTCAAAAAAGTAAATCAGAGTTACGCAATAAATTAAAAGAAAAAAGATGTCCACCGAAATTGTGAAAATCGAAAAATTGGGAGTATCGAGCCATCATTAAATACCTGTATTTAAAAGGGTTACGAGGTAAGCAGATTTACGGAGATATGCTTAATACCCTTGGAGATCAATGTCCTTCGTATTCGACCGTGAAAAATCGGACTACAAGCTTCAAACCAGGTAAATTTTCCATTGAAGATGATTATCGATCGGGAAGGCCAGTTTCTGTATCAGTCCCCGAAAATATCGATGCAGTTCATGACATGATTTTATCAAACCGTCGAATTGGGCTAAAACTGATATCTGAAGCACTGAATATTTCATACGAACGCGTTCATCATATAGTTCACGTCAATTTGGACATGAGAAAAATTGCTGCGAAATGGATCCCCAAATGTTTGAATGTTGACCAAAAGCGCGCAAGGGTAGAAGCATCGTGTTCGATCTGTGCTCGATTTGAAAACGATGTAGACTTCTTAAACCGAATTGTTACTATAGATGAAACTTGGGTGCATTTCAACGATCTCAAAACAAAGCAACAATCTTTGGAATGGCGACACTCTGGTTCTCCAAGACCTAAAAAGTTTCATGTCCTTCGTGTCGTCGTGTTCTTACTTCAGTTTTTTGGGATTGTCATGGAGTAATAATGATTGATTTTTTGGATAAGGGTAGAACAATAACAAGGAGATTACTATCCGACATTACTGACCACTCTACGGGAAAAAATTAAGGAGAAAAGACGCAGAAAGCTATCCAAAGATGTTTTGTTTTTGCAGAACAACGCCCCTGCACACAAATCTCATGCTGCCACGCAAAAAATTCGTTATTTAGGGTTTCAATTACTGGGACACCAGTATTCATCAGATTTGCCTCCGTCCGACTATCATCTCTTTCTTCAACTGAAAAAAAGCTTAAGAAGTTGTAAATTTTCTTCCAACGAGGAGATAATAAAAGCTGTGGAGGTCTGATTTGCAGAGCAAGAAGAAACATTTTTTTTGAAAGGTCTTCAGACGTTGCAGGTTCGCTGTAATAAATGTATCCAATTGAGAGGAGAATATGTTGAGTAATAAAATATTTTGACATTGAAATTTTGTTTGGTTCTATAGTAGGCTGGCTGAGAATTTTTCAATATATCCTCGTATGTGAAGATTATTCAAGAGGACATGCAACTTAACTTATGCAAATAGGTGATGGTCTGATGCTTATATTCTATAACATTGTTTACTATACTGATGATTTACGGAAATATAAATTGTCGGTCCTGAGGTGCACTGTGCCGAATATGTGACGGTTTTTGGGACAAAAGTCCAAGCCACTAAGCATAATAGCGGTATAGTGTGCGGAGTGGCAAAATCGAAATGATTGCTTACTTCTACAGCAGTCACTTCCAGCATTTGAAAAGAAGCAATAACCTTAAGAAACTTTGGGGCTGAGACAGGCAAAGACTTCTGGGAAACTATAACCAGAATACATCTGCTAATGTATCAACCTAAGTAAGAACAATCTACGAATACTAACAGGATAGCAGATAATAAGGCGTGCAGGTTTTGTTGCTCAGATGACGAAACCTCTATCCACATTCTCTCGAAGTGTGGCAATTAAAGCCATCCCACATTCTAGACTTTTTAAAAGGAGTGGGATTAATGGATCAGCTGTAAACACAGGGTTCTACAGTATCGCAACAAGAAATGCTGCCAATAGGATCCTAAGGTTCGCAATGTTTACGAGAATCTAAATCCATACATACATACTGATGGTACTCGGAAATATAAATTGTCGGTTCTGAGGAGTACTGTGCCGAATATGTTACAGTTTTTAAGGCAAAAGTCCAAGCCATTAATAGCGGTATAGTGTGCGGAGTGGCAGGATCGAAATTATCGTTTATTTTTACAGCAATCACTTCCAGAATTTGAAAAGAAGCAATATTCTTAAGATAATTTGATTACCAGGCCATTTAGGCTTGCTGGGAAACAAATAACTGACAAGCAGGCGATGGGTCTGGCCAGCACTCTCTTGGCTTGGAACTCATTCTTCCAGTTTCTTGAGCAACTGTCACTGCTAAACAACAGAAAATAGAGTTCTACAACCAGTAGAAGGGCGCTTAATAATTTGGATCGAGGGATCTAGCTTGAATTGGTAAAGAGAATTTGTGGTTCAAAGAGGTACAGTTACAGCATATATGAATAAGAATCAGGATGGCATGTACTGATAGAATGCTGGTCATCCGACGCACTCGCTTTCAGCATGTGAAATTGGCAATCATTGCAAAATAGCACATAAGAGCATCAGCATCCCACAACTTGGTGTCATACACTACTTTACTTCCGAGATTGATCAGAATTGTTTGGTCATGCTGTGGCTGATCCCAATAATTCTAACCGTCCATTATCAGTTTAAGCTCCTGACTAAAATGTGCATTATTGTTACTCATCACAGCCTTATCAAAGAAACTACATACGGAAAATGTACAAATGGACAAGAAATTAACTCACCAATGTTGAAAATGTCCAAATTAAACCCAACTCAAAATAGTAGAAGTAATACTAAGTCTCCAAAATTTCAAAATATAAAAGTCAATTTAGTTGCCTATCAACCATTAGTTTGGATTTAGAGAAAATAATCACATTGAATAATTGGCTTAATAGAAAAATAAAAAAATAAGGTGTGGAAAGCACTTTTTGGATATTTAACAAGTATTTGATAAAGCTTAGCCTGGAAGTTAGAACATAGAAACATAGAAAACTACTAGATGATTGATTACATGAAGATAGCTTCTCATACCTAACACATATCAGTAGGGATACACAAGGCAACGTTCTGGGATCAATGCTGCCTCTACTTTTTTTAAAATGATGTTACACTGCCCAGAAAGATGAAAAGGAATATGCATAGCTCTTTTGACAATGTTTCTTTCATCTCTCAGAATGTCACAAACAGATAAGCTAATAAACAAAAAAACGAGCATTAAATTAAAAGAGACAAAATCGGAAAATATTAATACACAAATTGAACTGCAATACCTCTTGTAATAATCAATATAAAGAAGATTGTTTAATTTCATGCAATCTCAAAGAAACAATCAATGAAATAAATGTCTTGCTTGAAATGTAAATAGTTTAACTGGAATTCATTCAATCAAACACATTGTTATAATTGTTTTGATTCAGTTTTAATATTATTTGAAAAATATTATTTGTAAAGAATCATAGGCTAAATAATAAATATCAAATACAAATGAGATAAAAAATATAACTTCACGTACAAGAAGTGACTTGAATATAATTTAACCCTATTTTGTGCTTTTTATTTAAAAAATATGAAGCAATTCTCAAAGGTTTTCATCACACAAGCATTGATACTATAAAAATATTTGATAATCACTTAAAATACTAGATTCTACTCAATTTCATAAAATATCTATTTTAAAAAAATATATTCTGATATTATTGTAAAAAAAATCAATTTAATGTTAGATATCACTAGTTTTGTCAAAATAAATAATTTAAATAGATATTACATATATACACTTTATACAAATTACACACATTGTGAAATTTTCACTTGATATAGGTACTCCTTTCTTTAAAATTCACAAATGATGGATTTCACCGAATTTTACTACTAAATTCAAAATTTTTTGAGTAACACCATTTTGTAGAAGGTACTTATTTGAAATAAATTAACTATTTACATTTAAATGATCAATTAGAGAAATATTACCTAAATTATTGTCTTCCCTCAATGAGTATTTTTAAATATTAATAATATAAATATAATATCAACCGTAAGACAATTATGAAAATTAGAAATATATATCATACTGTCAAAAGCCCATAAGTCCCAAAAGCATACTCAATACTCAATATTTTTGCATTAAGGGAAAGAGTAACTATAGGATCTATATATTTGTTATTTTCACAATTATCTTGAGTTCTATTTATATTCCATATTCTGATTATGCCATCTACACTCCCGGCACAAATTTCACTACCATCAGTTTTCCAAATAATTTTTAAGAGTGTAGAGTCTTTACATCTGAATTCTATAATCACTTTAGAATTCAATATGTCCCATATCAAAATACCATCATCACATGCACTGGCAATTAATTTCCCACATGGACTAAATGCTATATCATATATAGTTCCTTTACTTGCATGGAGGAGTCTCAAACTCATAGCTTTATTTATACACCACAACCTTATGTTCTTATCTGCTGATCCTGTAGCCATATATAGGCAATTTGGATGAAACACTACACATGTTACAGCCTGATTATGGCCACAGAATATTCTTAACACTTTTCCGGTTTTTAGATGCCATAGCCTAGCAGTTCCATCTGCACAACCTGTTGCAACATATTTTCCATTGCAACCAATTTTTACACAATAAATTGAGCCCAGGTGTCCTGTACACTTTTTTACTAATGCCATAGACTCTAAATTGTAAATACATAAAGTCCTATCAGCAGATCCTGTTACTAATACTTTGTTATCTGAAGATATGTCTACACTATAAATATAATCAGAATGATGCATAAACTTTAACTGACTATTAATTTTCACACTTAGGATTGTGTCTAAAGCATGTAAGGGCATCAAACGTAAAGCGTTATGTTCTGCAAGAATGACTAGTCCACACTGTCTTTTCAATAATCCACAAGGTACATCATATTTATCATTGTTTATTTTCACAGTATAAATTAATGCTCGTTCATTTTGCAATTCCTTTCTAGCATTTGAAAACTTTTGATATTTGGCTTCTGTGGGAAACTCATAAGAAGGTGTGATAATATCATTTTCTTTTCTAACAAAATCATTTATTTGAAAATCAAAGTATGTTTGTAGTACTTGTAGAAATACGATATGACAGTTTTCAAGCACAAACTTCCTTAATTTCTTTAAAAATTCAAGATTCAATCGTAATACGATTCTATTGCTTCTAAATTTCTCTTTAAATGTAGATATATCTTTCCTTACATCACCATTCGGAAAAAATAGTTGTTTTATTATATTATCACACTTACTTTCATTTATTAATGGAATATTAGATTTAAAAAATGTTGTAGCTCTATCACTATGCTCATAACGTAGAATCTCCATATAAACATGGCAAAACAGTGGAGCAACAATACGTTCAATATCATTATTATTATGGTGTTTTGTTTGGTCCTTTAACCAAATTAAAAATTTTGTAAAATTTTGTTCTATTACTAAAGGATCACAGCGATAAAGAATGGAATTAGATCGTCCAACAGCAGTTTCTACTAAAGATTGAGACAGTTGTTGTTTCTTTGTAATTGAAAATGTTTGTAAATTACAGTAATTTCTCTTTTGAAGGTAAGAAGACACTACATTTTTCACTTCTCGTTTTTTCCGTTTTCCTTTATTATTTTTACGTTTGGCATCATCCATTATTTGTGTCAAAATAAAATAAAATACACACGTAACATGTTTCATGCAGAAACGATGCCGTTGTCCGCGAAAGGCGTTAAATAACTAATTTTTCTAGGTTAGGTTATGAAAACCTCGAAGGACGAAATATTAATGTCTATGCAACCGACAACACGATAATCGATTACGGCAAATCCGAGACTGAAAATTTTAAATCGACAATTGTAAAATAAATAGTTCCAACGTTTTTATTAAAATGGCATATTATTGAATGGAACAATGATATATTATTGAATTTAGTCCTCTAGTAAACCGGATCTACTAGAGGGTAAAGAGATTTCGAACTCAAAAGTTAGAATTATATTTTACTTATTTATTTTCTTCTTTTTTGGTTTTCTATACTTCTTGTAAACGTTGCTTGAGAATATCAAGGAAAATAATATTCATAATAATTGAATTTTTCTAAAATAGCAAGATTATAATAAATAACAGAATTAGATTATCATAAGTACATCGAAGTTAGTTGATTAAGTCATCCATTTATTTCAGTATACTAGAAAATCTATCCTAGTATAGTTTCTTTAAAATAAATCGGAGAATCACAATTTATAATACCAGTTATCAAAGGAAACAACATTATAAAAGTATAGGAACCAAAAATAATTTCATACCAAATACTTTGTTTTTATCGAAAAAAGTAAATAACCGCGCAGCATATTATGAAAAGGAAATTGACTCTTGTATGAAAAATATCCGAGTAGCTAAACTTCTGATAAGTTACAATGTTAGGACAGGTTTATATAAGATTCGACGAAATAACGAACTACTGTCTTTCAAATAGGAGAAAAGTGATTGGTAGTTATTATACAGAACTCAGAACAAAATCTCGGTTTTATCACATTATATCTGGTACCTGGATTATTATTTAAAATGAAAGTTCAGATTACAGGAAAGGGTGTCTACTTAGTTCATACAATAAATTTTAATTAATATTATATATTTAGTATATGACTAACGGATTCCCCATATATTTTAAAAAATCTTGATACTACAATATATGAGTATATGAATAAGGGTCAATGTATCAGAGGAAAAGCAAAAATCATTTTTTATAAAATAGATTTACTGTGTAAAAATAGAAAACAATAAAATAATTAACCTGTGAAGAAAAAAATCTTCACATTAAGGTTAATATTGGTAAATATTTGATGTTTCACAATTTTAGAAATAATAAATATAAATTTTTTATGACTATGTACACTTATCACTTTTGTTCAATATTTAACCTTAAAATATTAAAGCTGCAATTATATAATGTTAAGAAAAAAATGGTTGGAGTTAAATATATTCTGTACGGTTTTGCATATCTAAACAGAAACTTGGAAAATCGTATTTAAAATATTGAAAACAGTATTCGAAATAGAGCCTAGAAATTTAGTATCTCAATAACAGTTGTACTTGCAATAACACAGAACAGACTCTTAGTATCAAATTCGAGCCAAACTGATAAGATCATAGAAAAAATGGAATAGTTGAACAATTTCATTAAATCAAGAAAAGTTCATTTTGATTTGATGGTGATGTACTGCAATAGGAAATAATAATTTCACTTCTTTCACATGTTCCGTCCTTTCTAAAATACCAATTTTCAATATATTTTTCTCGGTGTATTCGCTTTTAAATCGAAATATCTATATTAATACACAATATACCACTTTTGAATTCTTCATTAACAAGGTACTAAAGGTCCCTAATTTTCTTTTTTCAAACAACACATTTTAGTGAAAATTACCACCTATTCTATTATTTCTTTATCAAATTCGGAGATTAAAGAAGCTTTAATAAATACGGTCTTTAGAGTTTGAATGCGGTTTTGTATATTGATAATAAACTTTAATTATAAAAATGTTCCCATAACTCTGTATTTGATGGAAAATCGACGTGTTTTAGTTTCAATAAACTATTCAAAATTCCAGAAATCAACACATAAAGAGTATAGGTATTTCTATTAATTTTAAAGAAAGGTTTTTAAACATTTAATACAAAATACCTTTTTTTGTAGAAACAAAACAATAACGTTCCCGCTTCTACAGAACTATATATTTTAATATGCTACTATACAATATATACAAAGATATCAATTTTTTTAAAATATAGCTGGCCAGCCAACTTATTTCCTTAAATATAAATTAAAGGTAAACCTGCCTTTAAAAAAACTAATCATAATAAACATGACGCATGCTAAATTTCAGGTTTTGTTTTTTTTGGAATTATATTTTTGAGCCTTATATATAAATTCAATAAAATCGTTTAATGTATGTGAAAAAAATTTAAATATATTATACAAAAATCATAGGTATCCAAACAAGAATTAAAACTAGAAGACTTGATTTTTAACAACATAATGTACTAAAACCTATAGTCGTACTCAAGAGGACGTCTAACTAACGACAGAATTTCCAATATGGACGTCTCTGAATCGGTTATGAACAGAAATGGGACAATTTGCATGTAACAATTTACAAATATTATTGTGAAGATAAACAATCTATATAGCACTTTCTAATAAGTCGGAATTTCTAGAACCGTTGGCGATATTCATACTGAATATACTGTTTACACAACCACTAACAAGTACACTGTCTGACGCGCGTTTCGATAACCAATTTATCGTCTTCAGAGACTGAAGTTAAACTAAAATCTAATAACTTGTCTTACCTGTTTTATACTAAATTTTCCCACCAATAAGCCAACTCCCGCGAAAAAAACTCCTTGGGAATATTCATGTTTATTCTTTGACTACTAAACTAAAGAGTGGACTGTAAGGAATTGGCCCTTTGTCCCTATTTAAGCTACTCTTATATCTAGCAATTTCAATACTCTCAAATGTATCCAATAATTTACTATTAGATACATTTTTTAACAATTTTACATTATTAATATTTATGCAATGATTGTGACTGGCAGCGTGATTTTCCGGTCCGTCCATATTTCAAATGAACTATGTGTTCTTTAAACCACCGGTCAATGACGGGTCTCTTAGTCTGCCCAATATACTTTCAGTCACAATCACCACAACTTATTTCATATATACCACTCTTTTCCAAATTTGGTATTTTATCCTTAGGATTAACCAACAATCGTTTTAATGTGTTGTTGGATTTATAAAACAATTTTAAACCCACTCTGCTAAATATTCGTTCCAATCCTCTCGTGTAAAGAGGACTGAAAGGTATCAGAACAAATTTTTCTTGTTTTTTACTTTGTGTTTGGAGAAAAGTGGTTTCACATAGAGATTGCTTAAACCTATAACGATTGATTAACCTATTTACAATTCTTTTTTCATAACCGTTGAGTACAGCTACATCCTCAATGAAGGACCTTTCCTTATTGTATCTCTCGATGGTTAGTGGAAAGTGGATTAATCGATGTACCAGGAAATGGATACTGGCCATTTTATGTTGGATACAATGAAAAGAATCAGCCGGGATGTACCTGCACGTAGCGGTGTTTTTCCTAAATACATCAAATTCTAACCTATTACTATTCCTAATTACTAAAGTGTCTAAAAATGGTAACTGTCCATTATTTTCCATTTCATAGGTGAACTTTACAGATGGATATTTTGAGTTGAATTCCAAAATGAATTCGTCTACGTTTGCCTTCTTCGTATCTGGGAAAATACTGAAACTCTTGACTGATTTGCTTTTCAAAATGACTCATGAACAGTTCAGCCATGAAGTTTCCCATTGCTGTTCCTTCGTCTTGCTTGTAGAATTCGTTGTTGTACTGGAAATAGTTGTGTTCCATATATATTTTTGTCAAGTTATTAGATTTTAGTTTACCTTCAGTGTCTGAAGACGATAACTTGGTTATCGACACGCGCGTCAGACAATGCAATTGTGTTAGTTTTGGTGTAAACAGTATATTTAGCACTTTCTAGTTTGCCCCAATTCACCTTTTATATGTAGATTTTTGTTAACGACTCTGAAATGAATGTGGCGAAGCATGCTGACAATATATTGAGTTGGTTGTACGGCTTGGATATTGGCACATAAGAATAATATATGCTCAGGAGAGCCTTCTACCTACTATTAGCAGCTTGCTTTTAATACAGAATTCCAATACTATTGTCATTTTTCTAGTATCATTCTATGGATTTCTTGGTTTAGCTACCTCCAGAACTCTTTTCCATTACATCGCTATATTACTTTCAAGACTGGACTACTAGGGTGTCTGTCTACGCTACCACAAATGCCATCACACTTAGTAAAAACAACGGGAGGTAACCAATACTTTTTAATTATATTTGTTTTTCCACACAGAGCCCTATGTTAAGTCCCTCATAACAATCAGTTAGTAAACACCATTTCAGAATGATTTGGCCTGTATAAACCACAAGTACCAATCTCAACTCAAAAAAATAAAAGATATTACAAAAATCATAAGGTACATTACTGCACACAACAATTTGATAATTTTATATTGAATTATGATCAAGCGTTTTTTCGCTTTAAAATTATTTATATGCGTAAATTTCTAAAAGTATAACATATTGCATAAAGGAAACACAACAACTTCACAAAAAATGATGTATCATATTAAAACATCTAAAATAATTACAATGTACACTTCTGTTCACTAAAAAAACATACATTTTGCCTTCGTAAATCGGAGTTGCCTCCTCAGTTAACTGAAAGTGGAGGATGACTGTACTGAAATGGTTAATAATTATAGTATAATGGAAATTGTTTTGTAAACACTTACCTGATAACTTATTATTTGTAAACATATTTACACGGAAAATAATTGCTAAAACCTGTCCCTTGTATGCTATTTTGATAAACAGAAGTGTACATTACCTGATTAAGACTTCCTACTTTGGTTTGTCTGTAAAATTCAAAATATATTTAATTTCTTATTTCCTAGACCCTTTGATATATTAATGCTTTTTAATGTTCTTGATTTTAGGTCTCTTCTGTTTTAAAATTTGTTTTTTTTTAAAGAAAAGATAAATTTCTACGTTTCTACTTTTCTTTAAGTCTTTCATCAAAATATATCTTTCTTTTAAAAATTATCAAAAAAAAAACTAATTTTAAAACATAAGAGACCGAAAATCAAGAACATTTAGATGCATTAATATATCAAAAGGGGTCTAAGAAATAAGTAATATATATATATATATATATATATATATATATATATATATATATATATATATATATATATATATATGTTGATAACTGCTCAATAATAATTATTAAATATCTAGAATCTATTATACACTTAATACACATCAAAAAGTTAAAGAATCAAATTTTTTCCGTTATAAATTTATAAATTTGAAATTTCCCGCGAAAATTGAACGCGACGTTTGGAAACTGTGATCAAAATCTGGTTCTGGGTTAGGATCTGCAAATTGGGGTTATAGGTTTAATTTGAATAATAAGAATACTGGAAATATTCAAGAACTGAAAAGAATTGTCTTGTCTTGAATATCTCTTGAAATAATTTTCAAACCAATAAAAATATCTATTTCCTAGATTTCATTGTCTATGCTGATATAAAATATGAAACTTCTTGATCAGAAAAAAATTTTGGGAGCTGAAAAAGTTCCTCTGCACTAATTACATTCAAATTCATTTGATTAAATTTTCTAAATACATAATAAGAGTATGGGCTAAGCTTACTTAATTATAAATATATGTGAATTTATTTTTGGCACAATTATTAGATGAGTAATAAACTCAAGTATTACTTAGCATAGTTTTGTAAATACAAGTATATTATTACTTAAAAACAACTATTCTGAAAACCTTTCTTTAAAATTAAATATTTAGTTTTGATCAGCTAAAAATATTTCAATATGCTACAATTTGAGGGTAAGAACAATTCAAGTAAGGTACTTATTCAAAATAAATTAACTATATACAAATGTTGATACAATCTCCATTGAGATTAGTTTAAACTATAGTTATTGTTTCATCTTTTACTTTGTGCATGTTTCAGTATAAATTAAACAAAGTTCAGATAAAAATAGAATTGAAATCGATTTCTTACAAGTCTACGCCTTCATGATATGACCAGAAAAAAATAAGAATAAATTATTTGACTAATAAGTTTCTTTTTGATACTACATATTAGATGACTTGACAAAATACCAATTTTTTTTTCTTTCTCGTATTTTACTACCTTCAACATACACTTACACCAAAACATTTATTATGTGCCTTCAGGAAACGACTTGAGTGAATATGTATGTTGAAGTGGTAATTTAAGTTTTGTATAGAAAACAAGCCCGGCTGGAACCATATTGAGATTACAGTAATTGATAGATAAATTTCAATTTTTGGCCAAAAATTGTTCAACTTATAAAAAACATTCATCATACTGTTAAAATTCCAAAGGTACCAAATGCATAATCTATACTCAATAATTTTGCATTAAGTGAACGTGTAACAATAGGATCTGCATATTTGTTTTCACCATTATGTGTCCTAGTTACACTCCAAACTCTAATTGTGCCATCTAAACTTCCAACACAAATTTCACTACCATCAAATTTCCAAATTACTTTGAAAAGAGAAGAATCTTTACACCTAAATTCAATAATTACCTTAGAATTCAATATATCCCATATCCTAACACTTTTATCATCGCTTGCACTAGCTATTAGTTTGCCACATGGACTAAATGCTAAATTATAAATAGTACCTTTGCTAGCATGTAATAATCTTAAAGTATTAGCTTTGTTTACACACCATAATCTGATGTTCCTATCTGCCGATCCTGTAGCTATGTATAAACAGTTTGGATGAAATTCTAAAGATGTCACAGCCTGAATGTGACCACAAAAAGTTCTTATCAACCTTCCATTTTTAACATGCCAAAGTCTTCCTGTCCCATCTGAACTACCCGTTGCTACATAGAGACAATTGCTGCTAATTTTAACACAATAAATTGATCCTAAGTGACCTGTGCATCTTTTCACTAATCTTAAATTAACTAAATCATATATACACAATGTCCCATCTGCAGATCCTGATACTAACACTTTATTGTTGGATGATATGTCTACACTGTAAATGTATTTAGAATGATGCATAAATTTTAAATGACCACTAACATTTAAACCTAGTATCGAATCCATAGGGTGCAAAGGCATCAGACGTAAAGCATTATTTTCTGCAAGTATAACTAATCCACACTGCCGTCTTAATAAGCCACATGGTATATTATGTTTGTTGTTATTAATATGAACTGTGAAAACTGGGGTCGGTTCATTTTTCAAATCTCTTCTCACATTTATAATATTTTCATATTTTTGGTCATTGTTAAACGACTGCCTATGAATAACTTTATCATTCTCTTTCCTAATAAAATCATTCATTTCAAAATCAAAATACGTTTGCAGCACTTGAACAAACATAATATGACAATTTTCAAGCACAAACTTTTTCAATTTTTTTAAAAACTCGGAATCCACTTGGACAACCATTCTATTGCTTCTAAATTTTTCCTTGTATTTAGATATGTCCTTTCTAACTTCACCATTAGCAAAAAATAATTCTCTAATAGTTCTATCACAATTATTTTCATTTAATAGTTGAAAATGAGATTTAAAAAATGATGCTGCTCTATCACTATGTTCATAACGAAGAATTTCCATATAAATGTGACAAAATAACGGCGCAACCATACGTTCAACATCATGTTCATGGTTTTTGAAATTTGTTTGCTCTCTCAACCAAAATAAAAACTTTGTAAAATTCTGTTCGATTACTAAAGGATCACAGCGGTAAAGTATTGAATTAGGTCTTCCTACAGCAGTTTCAACCAACGCTTGTGTTATTTGTTGCTTCTTTGTTATTAGGAATGTTTGTAAGTTACAGTAGTTTCGTTGATGAAGGTACGAAGACACTACACTTTTCACTTCTCGTTTTTTTCGTTTTCCTTTATTATTTTTACGTTTTGCATCTTCCATTATTTGTATTAAAATAAAGTAAAATATATACTTAACATGTTTCATGCAGAAGCAATTCCGTCAAACTCTAGGCGTTAAATGATTATTTTCGTTTTGAGGTTAGGTAATGAAAACTTTTAAGATACATTGGCAACGAGATGTTTTAACTGTGCAACCGAGTGACCGGGAATCGATTGGAAGATTTCAGGTTAGCCAACTTCAACGCGGAATAAGATCCAAATATTGAAACTATGAAATTTATATTATACTTTTGAATTTTTATATTTTTAAATATATTGTTGGATTCTAAATATTTTATTATTTATCTTAGAATATATCTCTTGGTTTTTAAAAAACTTATATATAAATATTTCACGAAATCTATGAAATTAGACCATTTTTGATGAATTCTTTCAATATGATATGTGTTCTGACGAATACATCAGAACTGTTGGTATAAAGATGATTGTTATAATGTATATAAATTTTCCGGTGTTTAATAATAAAAAATGCCTCGAGCCAATTAAGGGATAATATCACATGTTACTTACAAATCATTAGAACATTTAAACACATTTTTCGAATATTTTTGAATAATACCATGTACGTTTAATAGACTCACTTAGTGCCCATTACTAGTTGGAATATGTCGAGTGCTTAGATTTAAATCCGTTGAGGTTTTAATACGATAGAACAAACAAGAAAATAATACCAGAAATCCCACATACGAGATAAATGATTGGAATATCGAAAACTGTAAGAGATAAATTAAATAGTAGCAAAGTTGTGTATTTAAAGACGCAAATTTTAATTTTCCGAATATTTGAAATGAACTTTTCCAATGCTCATAACATAAAAACAAAGTTTTTATGTGCATCCAATACCTCAGAAAATAGCGAATGTATATTTCTATTATGGCAATTTTTTGCTTATTATTCACTAAAAATATGTTTTCGTTATTTATACAAGCGAGATCTTACGTCTTTGTAAGAATACGCATACGCTATAACTATAACCTGACGTGAATCATCAACGTTTTCTATTTACATTGCAAACTCGTAAGCCACCCAAACATAGATGATGGTATTTACGTAATTGCACAACCAATAGGTTGTTTCATCTTCATATTGAAAAATAGTTATATCATTATGCCAAATAATTCTGTAACAACGCTAATTTCCTTATTCAAAATACCTTTATTTAGGCTTAAATCTACTTGCAATCTCTCACTACTGTATTAAGATATAGCATTTAAGAAGTATGCAGCTTCAGAATCTTTTTGTACAAAGTTGACTCAAAAATGTAAGAATTTTCTATTAATAATTAGTATCACCAACTAACTAAGTAACAACTACTCTCTTATAGCTGCAATTGACGATAATATATCTATTCTAGCACCACATTTTAGTGCTTATAGTGGATGAAGTCGCACTGACAATGCCAGTTTATTTTGTTACCAAGGTCTACCCAAAACAACTATTCAGTAAACATTCTTCAACATGAAATAGTTTCCAGTATATGCCATTCAAGTGCATGAAGCAATTATGGTAATCTGGATTAAGCAACCTAGTTACTTTTATGTCTTTCAAGTGGTGTACAGTTTTGGACAGTATATTCAATATAGCAATTTCAAAATACATTTGATGTTTTTTTTATCAACAAGTTGTTTCAAAAATTTATTATTTACTGTCTAAATATTATTCAGGCCTTTATCAACTTAATAACAGTATTTTTTTCTTTTATTCGCACAGTTAGCAAATTTCTGGAGGGTTCTTAAATGTCATAAAATTTTCTAGAACCATTTAGAAGAATTTACAAGAATATTCGAAAACTGAATTGTATTGGCTAAAAAAGGAAGGAAATTTCCAAATGAAATTAAAAAGACATAATAAATAATCGACACCCAGTGTGATCAGCTTTTATAAAATTTTTCTGAAAACTTATTAACAAAACAGAAGAAGCAATATGTACACAGACAAAATTAAACAAAGCACAGAAGTCAGATATTTCATTTTTTATACAGTAAAATAAGATAAACGTTAAATTTTGAGTATCACTAGCTTACCTTGCTAAATGTTGTTTTGGAAGATTAGGAGCAGAATCAGGATTTCCTACTAATGTACCATGATCTGCCATTAAATAAGCCAAATGCCTTCTTCTATAAGTTTCTAGCATAACGTCATTCAATGATCCTGTTAGTTCTTTAGAAACCTAGAAGTGAGAAAAGTAAGATACACAGAATTATGTGTATGATATATTAGGAGTTTATTCTCAATTGGACCTCCACAGATTAGGTTATAGAAACTCTATTTAAAGGGTCCACAAAACATAGTCACACCTATTTACTATCAAAATATGTTTACATTGACAATTTGTTGTTTGTTTTATTGTTTGTAAGGATAATTATACCTCTAACAACATGTCTACATCATCGATGTCTCCAGGAATGTCAGACAAAGCGTTGAAAATTTGTGCAGAATTTTCCAATCCTTTCAAAAATGGTTCTTTCATTTTTAACATACTAAGTGTCACCTGGAACAGAACTATAGATCCTTCAAAGAAAAATAAATCCCATATTCGGAGTAAAATTTTCATGTGGATCACACTGGCGAATAAGGTTAAAAACCAATGTGACGTTATTAAAGATAGTTCAATGTCATGATTCTTCAATACTTCATCAGTATCGGGTAAGTAACTAGATATTAATGTTCTCAGTACTCGTTGATCTGCTTGGATTCCTGCAAATTAAAAAGAATTATTAACACATAAAATGTTGAACAAAGCTAAAATGCAATCTACCATCTGTCCCAGAACCACTGTGAACCAAGATTTCTTTACCGTGAATCTTATTTGTACATATATACATTTAATGTAAAATTCTATTAACCCAATCAAATACCATAAATTTGGTTTTTCAGACATTTATCTCTACACCTAGGATGGAGGAAGAAATCTATGAGAGCGTAAAAAACGTAGTTTGCTTTTGCAAATAGGTCTTCAATATATTATCCAAATATTTTCCAGATCAAATATACTCAAGATCACTTTCAACAAATGAACTAATAAACTATTAAACTTCATTAGCTCATCATAACAATATAGTGTCTTAATAAGAAGAGTCCTTGTACTTTTTACGTTATATTTAAATGCAGATATGTTGATTACCCACGAAATATTAATAAAGCAAGCTTGCTGACGACATTTAACATGCATTACTTGTACTGAACACACTATTCACGACCTATGGAAGTCTCAAAAGACCACACACTGTAATTGTGAAACGGTGAATATGGATGTAGTGGCAATAAATATGTATATGAATAACCCCAACGGTTCCAAAAATTGCAGCTTAGGTGTAATAATATGTTCCAGAACAGGAAATCATTGGGGTAGCTAATAATGGGAAAAGTGGGCATTCGTCTACGGCTTTTTTATTGCGATGCCGTAAGATCTAGAAACCCCGATTATTTTTAACTTAGACGGTGTGATAGCAAAATAAATGTTAAAATACAGTTATTTCTGAATCAGAAATAAATAAGTTGAAACGTTAATTCTGGTTTAATATTTTATAAACACAGAAGCCGTTTGCTTTATCAAACTCGGTGCGCGTGACTAATGAGTCAGTAGTTTATATATATATATATATATATATATATATATATATATATATATATATATATATATATATATATAAGAAAGTTTGACTATGAAATGGGGGTTCCCCGATGTTTGTGTGTGTTTTTTGTTGTTTTTTCAGTCTTGAATATTCTTCCACCACGCGTTTATATTTTTTCACTATCATGAGTACCTATGTCGTATAAAAGCGCTTGGTAAGATATATTTATTGGGTAGATCTTCGCGGTTTCACAGATGTGACCTCGCCTAAGGTTATATTACTGCACGCTACACCATTATAAGAAATCATATATTTTCACCATCTTTACATTCTTCAGATATTTCTAAAATTCCGATATTTTGAAAAATTAATTTGTTATCGACTTCCCACTCTTCGAGAAATTCATTTAACTTTGGTTATATATATATATATATATATATATATATATATATATATATATATATATATATATATATATTATATATATATATATATATATATATATATATATATATATATATATATATATATATATATATATATATATATATATATATATATATATATATATATATATATATATATATATATATATATATATACATTTTTATATTAGATAATAATGACTTAACGTTTTGCTCCTTCCTTGGGAACAGTTTTAAAAGAATAATTAATATATGATGATTGAAATATTTGTAGGATAATAAAAACATATTAGTAGATATCTTAAAAACATACTATTAAAATTGAAATAAACTAATTAATCAATTTAAGGTAAATTTGGCTGAGTTTTTTTATATCTTGCCTATCATCCACAGAAAACCTCTATTGTTTTATGTACATCATTTCTTTTACTAATAATTTTTGGTAGTTTTGTCTTGCGCTAAGATTTTTTTAAGTCAGATTCATGATCATTTTTTTCATGTTTGTGTAGAGCAGCTGATGCATTCTTGGTGTATTTGTGACCATTTATTCTGTTCTCCAAGTATTATGTAGCCATTCCTATATAATTTTTGGGACAATTCAAACATGGTATGGAATATATAATATTTGATTTTTAGTGTCTTTAGTTTTGTTTTTTAGTTTAGTGAATAGAGGTAATGATTTATGATTTACATTTATGTTATGTTTCGATAAAATGTATTTCAGTTTTTCTGATAGTTGGTTTTTATAGGTGAGTGCTATATATGTATCTTTTTCTTAGCTTGAAAATATTTGTGTGGTTGGATTTATATAATTTTTATGTAAATTGTCGGATGATTCTATTAATTTTATGTTCTGGATATTGATTATTGTCCAAAATATTTTTGAGTTTTTTTTATTACTTCAGGGTGATATTCAGGATAAGTTAATTTTAATGCTCCATCTGTTAATCTTCTAACGACGCTTATTTTTTGTGATAGCTTTATTGTTTTTCGATTTCTAAAATGAAGTAGATACTTGGGTTAAATTTATTGAAGGTATCAAGAAATGTATTGCATTTGTTACTAGGAGTTAAAGTTAAACAGTCATCAATGTAGGTATCTTTTGAAAAACACTACATCAACATTTATATCATCTAATATTTTCTCTTCTATAGGTAAATACATTGATTTACATGATGTTTTTACAAATATTTCAATCATATATTAATTATTCTTTTGAAAATATATATTCTTTTTTTAGTAATTTGCATCTGTGTTCACGTTTTCTTCCTCATTTTATTTTTCTCCGCAGTTCTACAGCTGCCACCTCACCCAAAGGATTCCACCTCCAAAAATTCAACTCCAACAACTGGGAATTCAGTTGAGGCTGCAACCATCCCGGATTTCCATAGATAAGTTCCAGTCTTATCTTTAATATATAGAAATCTGAGTTGTTTTTGATTTAGAACTTCTTTCAGTCGTTGTGCTGTTTTGGATATGGAGTTGATCGAATTTATTATTTTTTTATTCAATAAATTTATTTGTTGCTGAAACTTTTTTAATTATTCATAGCAATACATATTAATTTGGAGAATCGTGT
Source organism: Diorhabda sublineata (assembly GCF_026230105.1). Taxonomy (NCBI): domain Eukaryota; kingdom Metazoa; phylum Arthropoda; class Insecta; order Coleoptera; family Chrysomelidae; genus Diorhabda; species Diorhabda sublineata. The sequence continues at coordinate 35,927,707 of NC_079485.1, forward strand.
CCGGGGATAGTTTGTTTAGTTTTTATTAATTTAATTTATAAGGTGTTTCCAGCTTGTCCACCTTCTTTTTATTCGTTTTTAACGTCGTTCGTTAGAAACGTGGTGGTGTCCAGTTTAATATTAATTTTTCACTCCATCTAATTACCAGTTATGTATATACTTTAACTGACGCCGAATACTACTTTCTGAGAAAGATTCTCCAGCCAGGGAAGTAGGGTTTCAAAGGAAAGAGTTTATACATTATTTCCTGTCAAACAATCTATATATATATATATTAAATATATAGATCGATAGATTGCAACAAACCAATATAAGTCTCTTTCTGTTTTATACCTATTAGTGTTGAGCTATAGTAAGATGCTGGTAGCAAATCTTCCACTATGGTCACCATAATCCAAAATGCACACTCTTCTTCCATAAACAATATAAGAGATGCTGCAATCATACCCATACCTTGACAATAGCTAAAAAATAATCACAATTTAATAATATCCTCTTAAACTACATGTCTTTTAGGTTATGTTACAGGTATTTTTAAGAACTTAAGTGATTACAAACTATAGTAAACAATAGTTGAAAAAATTCATTTCCCGACTTAGTTATATTAATAGTTTCAACAAAAATAATATCATAATATCGTGCACTTGAGTTACAGTATGTGTAACAGACTTTGAATAAAATAAATGAAAAAGTCAAAATTTTACGATTTTTGAGAGATAGTATTTTAGATTAATAAGTAATCTAAGGATTAATATCGGCGACTTACCCAATTTCTGGATATAGCCAAGCAATGCCACGCAAAATCCTTCTCAATCTTGGAATACCTGTACTATTAATATTACTGTAACAGGCATTTGTTGGCATAATGTGTAACAAATCTTTTTCAATTTGTTTGGACGTCATCAAAGAATCATTGCTGGATACTTTTACAATGTCTTTGTAAGAGAGCTCTGATTGATATTTCTTCTCTAGGGCTCCAGACATTCTCATCCACATCTGAGGTCTTAAAGAATGGGGAATACCTGATCTAACCATTGTAGCAAGTTTATCAGTTCTTGGTAACCTTAATTCCACTTTATCCCATGTTAAATTTGATACTTCTTTATTGTGTGAGAATTCTAGGTGAGCCACCCACTGCAACCTACAATTTCATTTTAAGTAATTTTTCCACCTTATATTGGAATATGAAAAGTCCATCATAAAATAATTCACTAAGGTATACTATTGGAGGCATAGAGGCATAAAGAAAATTACTAACAAACTTGTCGCTTTAGGAAGGCATTACAAATTAAAAATTACTTATTATGTATATTTAAACAATAATAGCTTCTATTAACTGAACACACTGTTTACTTACACTTCACCAACATTACTCTTACCGACAAAGTTATCAAAACACATGTTAGACAATGTACCTGTGAGTGTTCGCAAACATTTTCCAACATGAATATCAAAAATTGTTTTATAAATAAGTAAAATATAAGAATTCTAGAATTATATAAAAATGGGCAATAGTGTATTTAAACATGGAACATGTATTAACCAAGTTTTTTAAGATAAAATGAAAAAGAAACTTTTTTTCAATAAATATTGGGATTGAAAAATCAAGCAAATATTACTAAAAAGAGCTTATTATATACAACAATTTAGGTAGTCATTTCAAAGTAGACTTGATGCAATGAGATTAAAGATTAACTGCTATATACTCGTTAGTTGGTTAGAAAAGCTACATAGCAACAAATTCTTTACTATATATACATTTAGAACAATTATCTAGTACATTTCTTAGAATTTTCCTCCAATGAATAAAAAATGTTGTGATATAAAAAATTACAAACCTTAAAGCTAACTACAATAAATCTATGACAAAATGGCATCATAAAAATTGTGTATGATATGGACAATAGATAAATGGAATTTGCACCTCCTAACTTGCCACATAAACAATTGAGGACCACCTTACTGTAACTCTGATATATATGAGAAAATATATTTAGCTAAAATCAGTAAACCTAAGTGTGATTCATAAAGATGGTAGACTGACAGTCCAACAGGAAATAACATGGAAGATGTATAATGATATGGGTCTAAACATTGCGAGCTTCAATCCACTCTTCAAAGTTCAATTTTGCAACTTGTTTGTGTATTAAATACAAAATGTTTCGATAATATATGTTTATACAATGTTATCTAATAGTTGGTGTTTGTTGTCTTTTACAAACAATATAAATAATTTTAGTAGTTATTGTCAATGACAAATATTCATTTCATTTATGAACAGTATAATACAATGAATAAGATAATTAATAAACAATTTGTGAAACATTATAGCCACAAGATTTTGGCACTTTTGCACTATGTAAGTTCATTACATTTCTGATACGACAAACATTATTGATAATTACCTATGCTGAGGATCTTCAACAAAAGGAATACCAAGAAGTTTATTGGAATTTTGTTCAGGACCATCTTCTTCATCAACACGGAATCCAAATTCATCAAATCTAAAAATAAAATATCTTTTAAAACTAATAAATTATTCATTAATTTATTTTCACCTTGTTATCAAAAAAGGAAATAAATTATATCTAACTGTTGAATATTAAATCTAGGTTAAACAGCTTAAACACACTACCATTCAAGATTATTGGGATCTTCAGATGAAGGCATTTTATAAATATTTGAACAAATGAAATTACTTATTGGTAATTTCAATTACTCACTGTTAATTATTTATATGTAATAATAATGGCGTTTTTAAACAATTTTAAATAACAAATTCATAAGGCTTTATAAACCTAGATACTAATTTTTCCAATAGCGTTTTGTTCATATTCTGCTACTTGAATTGCAGTTTGTCTAATTGTCAGACAATTTATTCTTATTTTTCTATTCTAGCGGTTTCAGGTGTAGACCATGTTGTATATTGATTTAATGTGTTTTGCTGAAATGTGAAACCCAGACCAATTATACTGGTCTCACAAGGCACTGCAGTATTCACGACCTTCTTTTTAGGATGTTTAGGTATTTCATAATTCCATTTAACTATCAAAAATTCAAAATTTTAATGTGTTTCAGAGTACCACCTATTTGTTTTCATAGCCCAATTTATTCTTTCTCTCAATTGGTTCAATACCCAGTTATTTTATGTTGTATTAACTTATTATATATTAAATTTATTTACTTGGTTATAAAACTGGTTCAAAAAATATAAAATATTGAGATATATAAAAGCACATGCAGTTAAGAAATGGAACACCAAGTCTCAAAAATTGTCACTATAACTACCAGCAAAACCTATAGACATAAGTAGGTATTAAAAACAAAAAAGGACAATTCCACTGCTGCTGCAGCTGCTCTATATCCAACACAAGTGTAAGTGGATAGTATTTACTTATTATTATTTACCATAAATATTTCTACATTATTTTACTACTAATAAGAATATTATTACCTGTATTCCGGTTGGGAATTAGGATCATCTGGAACAGCCTGTTTTGCAATAATATCCTGTGGACACATACTGAGTGTCAATGCCGAAAAAGGACTTCCAGGACTAGGTAACACTGTATCAGATACAGTAAGGCCTTGGCTGAAACTTTCAATTATACTATCATCTGTATCATCAGGTTCTATTACTTGCTCAAATTCCCGTTTCTAAAAAAGTAAAATAATAAATGTGGGCGAATTTACCTCTAATTATTATGTTTCATAATCATAATAAATGAAGCTATGACTAGTTAGAAATTGTATGCAATGCTGGTACTAATACCACAAGGTAAAGAGCTACTCAATATTGTATTTATGTATAACATTTACTATTTATGAATTATACATTTATTAGAAATGTTAATACAGTTTTAAATGTTTAAGTTGGTGATCAAACTACTGTTTACCGTGTTAGCTTCTTTTCCAACATAACCTTCGTGATTTCTCGTTTCAAATAGAGATCTTGCTAAATCCATTTTTCTCAAATAAATTTATGATTGCAGTTAGTAAAATATGTTTGGCATTATTTTTGTGATTTCTAAATTATTTTCAAATTAGCGTAATGCTCCTCTTACAAAACTCATGAACTATTATAACATAATTTTTTGTTACTGGGTCATGTCACTAAATTTCCAAATATTTTACACCTACAAACAAAAATTCATATGTTCTTTACTCGTGTTTCATTTGTTTGTATAAACTGACTTGGCTGTCAAATAGATGTAATATGTAACATGACTTTATTCTTAATTATCAAGTGAAAAAATTTTTGTTTTGTAATTGTATATATCTTTATTCTGAAAGAAATGAGCTACTCTTAAAACTGGTATTCATAATTTCGTGTGACACATAAATGATCAAATTGCTAATTTCAATAAATGTTCTGCATTAGTAGCAGTGATAAAATAACGTAACGATAGTAATTGTCAAGTGTAGAGTGACAGGCTGTTCTCATCTCCAGTCTTCATATATTATAAATGCAGATTTTGTATTTTCTTTTTTCAGCTATCAAATTGAAATTGTAATAATTATATTGAATATTTAAATAATATAATATATACTATGTCCGACAACGAAGATGATTTCATGTGTGACGATGAAGAAGATTACGGCTTGGTAAGCTGCTTTCGGCACATAACCTATAGTCATTATTAATATTATTTATAAATATTTATCTCAATTGCTTTAGGTAGTTCATAGTAGAACTGCGATTTTAGATTAATTAATATTATTAACTCTGATGTGGGAACCGACATAAACTTTGCAGTAGTTCTGCACATTCTCGCAAAATACTAAACAGTAACTGATCGCGTTTCTAAATATTATGAAATTTTTCAACTGATACGTTGATTTACTTAATTTTTAGGAATATTCTGAAGATAGCAACTCCGAACCAGATGTTGATCTTGAAAACCAGTACTATAATAGTAAAGCATTGAAAGAAGATGAACCCTCTGCAGCACTAGCTTCCTTTCAAAAAGTCTTAGATCTTGAAAGTGGAGAAAAGGGAGAATGGGGTTTCAAAGCTTTGAAACAAATGATTAAAATAAATTTCAAACTAGTGAGTTTTTAAACATATAAATGAGAACATTTACTTTCCCTATGTATACATATTCATTACATATTATTAAATTTATGTGAGGATCACGGAATCAATTCAGTAGATAATTTTGGAATAAAATAGCAAATAAAAAGGCAGCTCTACCAATATTTAACAACCACTTTTTAATATATTGTGCCACTGATATACATGTGCTCTGTATAAAATATGTGAAACCATTCAAAATTTCTTAACAATCTCATTAGCTAGGCTTTTTGGATGCTCAATATTGATTGTATACATATATTTCCCAATAAGATAAGATTCATCAAATATTCATTTGTAGATTTAAACAACAACTTCCACTTGATTTTAGGGCAACTTTGAAGAAATGATGACTAGATATAAACAACTGCTTACATACATTAAAAGTGCTGTAACAAGAAATCACAGTGAAAAATCTATCAACTCTATTTTAGATTATATATCAACTTCACGAAATGTAAGTTTTACAATTTTTTTTAAAAATTCTATCAAACTCTGTAACAAAATTAGTTGATTTTTCTAATTATCCAACTAGGATTGCAGGATATCTTATATAAAAGATATGATAGAAGTTTCAAATAAATTTGAAATCAAAAGTTGTTACTGCCCATTTTACTAATTGATATTTTTATTTCTAGATGGAATTGCTACAAAATTTCTATGAAACCACATTAGAAGCTTTAAAAGATGCTAAAAATGACAGATTATGGTTTAAAACAAATACTAAATTGGGAAAATTGTACTACGATCGTGGCGATTTTAATAAATTGGCTAAAATTTTGAAACAGTTGCACCAATCTTGTCAAACTGATGATGGGGAGGATGACCTTAAAAAAGGCACACAATTGCTTGAAATATATGCTTTGGAAATCCAGATGTATACAGCACAAAAAAATAATAAGAAACTCAAAACTTTGTATGAACAATCTTTGCATATTAAATCTGCTATTCCACATCCTTTAATTATGGGAGTTATCAGGGGTGAGTTAATATCTAATAGATTGTTTTGATCAAATACCGATTTTAAATGTTCTTCTGATATTGTCATATAAACAAATTTATCTCTCTATGGAAGTATAGTTTGCAAGGTTCACTGCATCAAATATATATTACTATACTTTTTAGAATGTGGTGGTAAAATGCATCTTCGAGAAGGAGAATTCGAAAAGGCCCACACTGATTTCTTTGAAGCATTCAAAAATTATGATGAATCTGGAAGCCCCAGACGCACTACATGCTTAAAATACTTAGTTCTTGCAAATATGTAAGTATAGCCACTAATCTTTGTTGTTTTACGATATGAAATACATTTGAAATAGATAAGAATGTAGGTTGGGCATAAAGTTTCAAGTTGGTTCAAGTAATGCTTCTCATTTGTGGTAAATGCTGTCCAATGAAGTGCGTATCTTTTATAAATTCGAAAATTATGAAATTTTTTTTTGTTCAAATTAATATAGGAAAAAAATAATTGTTCATATAAAACTCACAATATGTAACTCAATTTTTGGCATATATTGCTTATGTATCCAGCCAAACAAAAAAATTTTCGTGCCAGTGAAAACGATTGCATTATGTACTATATTAAAAATATGAAGAAGTTTTCCTGTTTTCATTTTATGCAGTTTTTTTATTTTGTTTGTTCAAACAGGCCATTGATTATTAGAGAGCTTGGTGAAGAAATTAAAATCTTGTAAGGGTCCATGTAAAGCATTTGAATAGATGATTTACAAATGAGACAATTGAGTACTAAATTTATTCGGAACTTTTGACTAATGAAAAAAAAATTTTTTTCCATTTGCATGTAATTGAAAGATGTGTTCATGTAGATCTGGATTTCATGGCCAAAATTGTTAATAAAAATAAGAGTTGGGTTTACGGCTATGATGTAGAAACAAAAATTCAGAGTTCTTAATGGAAAACAAATTTTGTTCACCTCGCCCTAATACAGCTCGTTAATCTATATCAAACTCATGATGTGAAATGAAACACAACAAACTTGAAAAATATGCCAATAACTTCTTTCTTCATTATGACAATGTGCCTTGCCACTAGCCACTTTTGATTTGCAAGTTTTTGAATGTTAAAAGTCTTCCTGTCTGTCCACATTCACCATATTTAACATCTTACAACTTCTGCTCCTATGCTGAAATGGAAACATTTTGACACCATTTCTGATATTGAGAAGACCACGACATAGCAGATAAAAACCATTCCAAAAGAATTTTTGCAGTCATAGATTCAACCTTAAAATGAGTGAATAGCTAGGGTAGGTAGTACTTTGAAGGAGATTAATTCAAATTTCATCTTTCTAATAGAATAATTCTTTATACTTTTTAATAAAACTTGTACAGAGTATAAAGTTGTTTTTCTAGATAAATCAGACTAAAAATTCAATTTTTTTCAAAATTTATCATTTTATCGACTTCAAGCGTTTTTATTAGTAAATAGATCGGAAAATGCATTTTTGAAATCTAGATATTGTGCTAATATCCGTGGTAAACTGACCATTTTTAATTACAAACTGAAACTAATCAAAATTTGCAGATTATGGAAATCCTTGGGGCGTGAGGATAAGAATTAAGAATAATAATAGACAATTGTACATATATATAATCTAGTATTGGGTGATCTTCTCTAGACACCCAATAATAATGGTTATGATTACATTAAATAATATTAGATGTACAGAATAACTGTGACCTCTGTTTCATACAACCACAAATGAATATTATGGTATTGTATTCAATTGGTTGCAAAATAGATTTATTCAAAAAATAGGTTCATTTCTACAAATTTCAAAAATATTTTTGATTATCAAATGATAGAAATATGTCATAAAAATAAATTTTACAAATGCAGTAATCTATAACTTCCCAAAATATAACATGAAACTAAATATTTTACAATCATAAATTTTTATTGATATCACAAAAAACAATTTTGTCTGTGTTATTCTTAGGTTGATGAAGTCTGGCATAAATCCCTTTGATTCTCAGGAAGCAAAACCGTACAAAAATGATCCTGAAATATTAGCAATGACCAATTTAGTGAATGCGTACCAAAATAATGATATTAATGAATTTGAGTACATTCTGAAACAGAATAGGCAAAATATTATGGATGATCCATTTATTAGAGAGCATATTGAAGGTGAGTATATCTTTAAAGATTCAAATTTATTGGTCAACATTATATGATTTTAGATTTGCTTCGCAATATAAGAACTCAAGTACTGATAAAGTTGATAAAACCATATACTCGTATACAGATTCCCTTTATTTCTACAGAATTGAATATTGATGTTTTGGAAGTAGAGAGTTTATTGGTTTCATGTATATTAGATAAGTAAGTGATATTTTTCAAATTTCCATTGAATTTTCATAAATTTTTTTGATAGTTATATAACTTTTTCTCCTTGATTACTGGACTCATATTTGGAGATCCATGTATACTGATTAAACTTACACTCCTACCTATAGCTCGTTTTCATAACCAAATTATCGTCTTCAGAGATTGAAGGTAAACTTGTCAGACAGTGTAATTGTGAGTGTTGGTGTAGTGGTAGTTTAAATAGTGTGTTCAGTTGGATATCACCAACGGGTCCAGATTTCAACTTAAACTGAGTTTATCTACCCATGTGCTGTTTTTATAGAATTCTTTCTCGAATATCTGTAGGTTTTTTAAACACAATTGGAACAGCCTAGATCCCTATAGATATGTGATGTGTAGTTATATAGAGAAAAGTTAAGTTCCAGCAATAACTAACCCAATTAAAAAACTAGCCCCCCTACAATATCATACTAAGGTCTGTGTGGAATGTTAGAACTATTTCATTTTTAAAATATTCAGCCTATATCTTGGTAATTTCAGAACAGTATGGCTATGATCTTATTATCCAAAATAACGGTTTTTGCTTTCTACGGAGCATGGGAAGTCTAGTTTAGACTGTACTATTGTTTCTGGAGTATAATGGTGAACCCAAGTTTTATCTTTTGTCGTATTGAAGGGAAAATTCATTTTGATAACATTGAAATATATCCAAATATTCGTTTTTGTTAAATATTAAGTAATCATAGAACCAACCTTATACACACGTTTGGTTGAAACATTTACTTCACTAGCTATTTTATATACTGACGACTGGTAAGTAGGTTACGGATTTTATGAATTATTTCTGGAGTAGCTAAAATAAATGACGGCCACTTTTAGAGAACCTCAAATTATTTTATCGAATGGAATACTTTAAGTATAATATATACATAACGTTTCCTCAGCCATTTCAATTGTATTTCCATGTAAAAAATAATGTTTAATATTGGAAATACTTTTTTCTCCAACAGCTATTGAAGAAAACTGTTTTCTTCATGTGTATATTGAAACCAATCTGTCCATCAGATTCTTGTAATATTTAGTAGATGACATTTGAAATTTGGTAAAAACTAATAATAATAATGGCGAAGGTGTCCCTCTTTCATTAGAACGCCCCCGTATCTGGAAAAAAAATGAAAAAAAAAGATTGCAACTTTTAGTTTATTTAAAACTTGACAGATATGCAAATTTTGTATGTTTTCAGTACAATCCAAGGTCGTATAGATCAAGTAAATCAAGTGTTATTCTTAGAAAGAGCGACAATAAATCAAGCAAGATATAGCGCTTTGGACAGATGGGCTAACCAGTTGAATACTCTTCACTCTTCCATCATCAATAAAATGGCATAATCAGATTTTCGAAAAAATATTGAAGTGATAGCGCTAAATAAGCGCCTTTTTGAGTAACTATGAATTTTAATTTTCTTCTAATAAATCATAAATGTATTAGTTTGAACAGTTTTTCAATAAAAAATAAACTGATTTTCATTTTTTTATTAAGCTGCTCTCAAGCTAAAAAAACTAGACGTGTATGTTTAATAGGGTACTTGCATGGTTTGAGAAGAAAATAGTTTATATACATCTTTTATTATATATATATTTTAAATTATTTGAGCAATAATTATAGAGAGTTTATTATGCTTTAGTTTTTGACGTGATTATGTAATAATGCAAAAACTTAAACTATAAACGGTTTATTCACTTTATTCTTATTCATAAAAAAATGTTTTATGTATACGTAATCAATAAATAAAAACTGTATTATAACAGCACACGCTACGTTGCAGGTAACGATAACCTTGTGATCATCAAGCAGACAACTGCTCAATGTTTTCATTAAACTTATGATGTCACAACTGAAAATCAATGAGAATCGTTTTCTTATGTAGTTAAAAATTTGCAATTTTGCAATTATTTCATATCAAGAACTTATAAAATAAACAGAAATATAAATGCTTTTTAAAAAATGCAAGTACCCTATTGAACAAAAAGAAATATAAATTATTACACTACTTGAAATATTTTATAGATGAATATTTTACAGATGATATAGATATTTAATAGATGCCATAAATATGAAAAGAAACTATTTTATTTTTATAATATATTGAAAATGTCTGCCTTATTACATTTTAAAACGTTTAAAACATATTTTTTAGAAGTCATCCTTGTTAGAAATATTTTCGAATATATATTCGCGAAAGTTAACTTACTGTGACAACATTTGAATTATTTGCGGTAAAAGATTAGTATAAGTGCTTGAAATGTTTAAGGTTACTAACGTCTTCAATTTGAAAAAGAATAAAACTGCATCTGTCTTAATAATTTTTTAATAAACACATTGTAAGTGACCATTTTTTTAAAAGATTAAAAAATGAATTCTATATGCTTTACTTAGTACTTATTAAGAGGTTTTGAAAAAATAACAATCCTTTTTTCGTTTGTTTTTAACAAGAAATTACTATTATTCCTAAATTCCATATCCATTCCGTGCATGTGATCTATTTCAGGTTCATTTAATTACTATGTCGTAAAAAATAAATCGATAGAATATTTTAGAATCGTCGACATATTCTTGATAGTTGTTTAAGTGAAAATGATGTATGTACAAAAGGTTATTAATCCTGTTAAAAAACATGATCCCGATCACAGGCCTTCAAAAACTTGAGAGAAAAGTACTCAAGTTACTCTCCCCATTGTTAACGTTGCAGTGTGTATTACGAGGATGTATTGATATCTAGTTAGCCGCCTAGACCAGTTCCATGCATAAACAAAATATTGCGTTACCATAGCAACGAACAATAACTTAATAGAAGTGTCAGTGTAAAGTTTGACGTCAAAAAAGTAAACCGGAGCTACGCAATAAATTAAAAGAAAAAAGATGTCCACCGAAATTGTGAAAATCGAAAAATTGGAGTATCGAGCCATCATCAAGATCCTGTATTTAAAAGGGTTAAAAGGTAAGCAGATTTACGAAGATATGCTTAATACCCTTGGTGATCAATGTCCTTAGTATTCGACCGTGAAAAATCGGACTACAAGCTTCAAAAGAGGTAAATTTTCCATTGAAGATGATGACCGATTGGGAAGGCCAGTTTCTGTATCAGTCCCCGAAAATATTGATGCAGTTCATGACATGATTTTATCAGACCGTCGAATTGGGTTAAAACGGATATCTGAAGCACTGAATATTTCATACGACCGCGTTCATCATATAGTTCACGTCAATTTGGACATGAGAAAAATTACTGCAAAGTGGATCCCCAAAGGTTTAAATGTTGACCAAAAGCGTGCAAGGGTAGAAGCATCGCGTTAGATCTGTGCTCGATTTGAAAACGATGTAGGGTACATTTCTACGATCCAGAAACAAAGCAACAATCTATGGAATGGCGACACTCTGTTTCTCCAAGACTTAAGAAGTTTCGTGTCCAAAAATCTGCTGGAAAAGTTCTTGCTTCAGTTTTTTGGGATTACCATGGAGTAATCATGATTGGTTTTTTGGATAAGGCTGGAATAATAACTGGAGATTACTATTCGACATTACTGACCACTCTACGGGAAAAAATTAGAGAAAAAAGACGCGGAAAGCTATCCAAAGGTGTTTTGTTTTTGCAGGACAACGCCCCTGCAAACAAATCTCATGTTGCCATGCAAAAAATTCATTATTTAGGGTTTGTAATACTAGAACACCCCTCTTATTCACCAGATTTGGCTCCGTACGACTAACATCTCTTTCCGTCTAGAGACGTTGCAGGTTCGCTGTAATAAATGTATCCAATTAAGATGAGAATATGTGGAATAATAAAATATTTTGACATTGAAATTTTGTTTGGTTCTACAGTAGGCTAAGAATTTTTCAATATATCCTCGTATGTTTCTGGATTATTTATTTTTGTACTTTAATAGGAATTGTTAATAATTTAGATTTTGATTCAGTTTGACTTGTTACATTATTCGATACGGTTCCGTTAATTAGAATAACTTTATATTATTTTTTGAAAAGTAAAAATGAGACAATTACACGGATTATCACTAGATTTATTTTTTATTTTGATTGTTTTTCGATCATTGCTATTCAGCATTCTCAATATTCAAAATTGAAGGAATCTGGTGGAGATGAAGATGAAATAAAATACAAACAACTGAAACTTGCAAGATGCAATTCTAACTGTTAAAAAAGAAAATGAAAACCTAGAATTGAGTTGTAAATATAAGAAGAAGGTTAGAAAGAGTTTATTCAAGGCAGCAATACATATATATTATGACGAATTAACAACCGCGACGACAAGGACGTTTAGCCACCGGAGCTAACCCTTTAGAGAAGAGAAGATGTTCCGGAATAATAACTAATTTAAGAAAAAACACAAGTACTTCTACTAATCTGTTCTATGTTGACATTTTTTATGTTTATTTTGTCTTTTTGAAGAAATATTTATCTCTTTAAAAATATCTATTTTACAAAATATTTATCCACCCTAAATACGCTTATTTCCAAGTTCTTCCCAGATTTTTTAAGGTATTCACTGTTATCATAGCTATATACTGCAGGTAAAACCCCTCCCGGTCATCTTATGTTTATAAACTTTAAAGAAATATATTATTTTATTATATTTTATTCGAGTTTATCTTGAAGATTAATTTATATATCAAATACTGTATAATGTTAACAACAAATGGCTCAAATCAACATGCTTATTTTTTGTATAGTTTTCAACAAATTACGTAACGGTTTCCCCCTTCGTCTGTCGCAAGTAAGTTATGGAGCAACTTATCATCTACCAGCCTTGAGCTCTGACTGCAGTTGTGTTGATGCTTTTACTGTATACATCAGAAATTGTGGGAATTTATTTTGAAATGAATGAAAATGCTAAAGCCACAGGCGCATCAAAATTAAATGGAAACACTTTTTGTGGGAAACAGATGACAAGAATCACAAGCACCGATCATAAATGAATTGATATTGAAAATTACGTGATTACCCAGTCGATAAGAAATACAGTTCAGGTTTCATTTGTATTGTGGAGTAGTGTTCATTCAACAAATTTCAACTATTTAACATATGATTAGTACAAGAAGGAAATGACGATTATCATATAGAGTTGTTACAAGGTAATATCAATCTGCTTTACATGCTTACAATTAATGTACTTTTCATTTAATTGATGTACTAAACAGACATAATTGCAGGTGTTCAGTGAAACTAATACAGATTTATTTGTTGGAAAGTCATATCCAAAGTTTTCAGAAAGGAATTATGTATTTTAGGTAACTACAATTTCTGGCAGTATTTTATTTCTGGCCAGTTAGATGACGATAGTTGCAGTTGTTGGAAAATTATATTTATTCCATTATTATCCAAATTTTTAAAGAAGATACGACCTTTTGGAGCATTTACTAGTTTTCAACCTAATGATACACCACCAATTTTTGTAGTACTGATCCGTCAATTTCTGAATAAGTCTAATAAATTCTATGAAACCAACCCAATCATCTGTTTAAACTATTTGGATTTATTCTGAACTCATTTTAAGTCGAAGCTACTTGAAATACAACTTGAATCTATCTATCTTTATGTCAGAGTATTGTTCAAGAATGCCGCTTATAAATTTCAGATATGCTCAAAAATTTCCAGCGGAGATAATTTTGAAAGATACAAATGATAATTTGATTTCTATCCTTCCTGTTTTTATATTTGAAATACATCATTAGAAATATTTTTTTTTGCAAACTCCATGTAATTTAAATTTTTTGATGGGATGACTGTGTAGGGTAAAGAGGTGACGTTACGTATACAAGTGTGGTACAATGTGTCCTCTTTGAAACCAAGTCTGACTTATTTGACCACTTTTTCAGGAAGTTATCATTTTCGTAATTTTTAGTACTTTTTTGAGACATCATGTATAGATAGGTAACACAGCTGGCTTCGAAATCGAAATACATTACTGTTGCTAGACACATCTGTATATTTATTTTTTTTACTAGATAATGTGCTGATCAAATCCCCATCACCCCATTAATGGGGTGAATCTACTTAATACTTTAATGTATGCTAATTTTGAAACGGTAGAGGAAGCTCTGCAAATTACCTAACAAACTAGTGTCCAGAGTGAGACAGCATCTTTCCATCCTCAGCAATCTCAGGTCTGACATAACTTTATCATATCACATGTCAGCGTACAAGACTTAAATTCAAGTACGGTTACTGTGTGCCAAGTGCAAGACTGAACCATTGATAAACATTACAATTCCTAAATTGGAACTTTGTGCTGCAGCATTTTTGTGCAAATTAATAGAAAATATTAAGCAGTCGTTAGAAATCAAGATCAACAAAAGAATGTATCATTGGAACAATTCAACAATGACTCATTTTTCGTTCTTTTAGATGACATAATTAGAAAATATAAGTAAAACGCACTGCGCACGTAAAACAATTCCACGCGGAACACGTTTAAACCTGTCGCAAATTGAACACTGAGAGGGCGGAGCGAGAGAGCCAATACGCGCGGCAATCAAAATGAAAAACCGCGTATTTCCGTAAAACCGCGTAAAACGGGATAGCGTAAGTCGGGGTATTACTGAACATTAAAATGTCTCAAAATCTTCAATAAGTAATATATAATAACTAATTTGTTTAGAATTAGGTCAATTTAATTTAATTATAAGTTATGCAGAAATATTGAAAAATATCTCCTAGTTAATAGTTTGTATAGAATACCAATAATTTTGTCACCGAATGAAAAAATTTGCACTATAAGTGGCACGATAATGATTTTCTGTTTATCGAATTGTCTGAAATGCGACGCAGGAACAACGTTCACCCAGTGCAAGTTGTGTTCAACTTTCAATAAAAAAATGTAAGTTTTAATCACACCAACTTCGTAGAGTAGGTTTTTTATATCATGTATTTGTGCTAAAATCGCGCGAAAAACCGGATTCATTCGTTTATTTGTTTCTCTATACTTAACAAATGCATCATTTTAAATTTGTTTTTTTATCAAAGAATTGGACGAAATGAAACCTTTTCCTCACATGAAATATGAAGGGGGAAAACGCCTAATAAGTTGCTATGGGTGTATAGTGAGAGTACAGAATAAACATATCGGTATCAATATAATATAGAAATTGCTGATAAAATCCTTGGAAAATATTCTTCTGAAAACAATGATGATGAAATCGGATATGATAGATGTTGTGTTGTAACATAACCACATAAAACCGATTGTTTTGAATCTAGCTTTTTTTATTACCTTGTGTCAACATTAAAGCTCTCCTAAAAAATAGATTGGACAGTCAATACTGTCTCGACGTTGCGTCGATATCCGTTGAACGTTGTTATTTACCGATCAGTTTAATTTTCTCACACTGTATGGCAACGTTTAAACCACTCTACTTAAGAATTAATTCTATATTCTGATCATACACATACACCAGTATGCTTATGCCCAGATACGCACTATCTCTCTCGCATAATGTGACGTCACATTGGAATCAAAATTTGAAGGATAATGTATGCTGTGAGTGGATACCTGTTGTATAGTTTTATTTTGATTCCAAAAGTAATATTTGATGTATAGACATGTCTATATATGTATTATTTATATGATGATTGAATTTACCATTAACTTTCACATTCTCAAGGCCGCGTGCCTGTTGCCTCTTCTTCTTGCCTCTTGAAATTTATTATATTATTTAAAATATGAATTATGAAGTTATTCAATTTAATAATATTGTTTCTGATATATTATTATATTTATTTTTTTTGAGCGAATCATATATAGGTGAATATTGAATAAACAATGTTTTAAATGTAGACACTTTGCATTATAAGTCTTTTTTTAAGACCAAAGTATTTAATTCCTGTTTCTTTGGTATTTCGATAAGTGTTTTTCCATGTAGCGACGGCATTATGATCTCATTATAAAATGTACAATATTTTAAAAGAAAATAATAACAGATCAACTGTATAGTAGCCGCAAATCGCAAAAAAATATCCCAGTAAATTCCAGCGTGACGTCATGCGCGAGGCGTGTCAAATTTGGGCAGATAAGTCAACAACATTCCAGTGATTCTGATATCCAAATGGGCCCGTCCAGTACATACGGAAAAAATCGAATAAAAACAGTACTGTGCAACGATTAAAACCTTGTATAAAGCATTTTCTATTAAAAATGAAATGAAATAATATTTAATAGGTGTTCGGTGTTCTATATTTCAATGATTGTGAGTAGTAATAGTTTTTTATTAAAATATTTTGTGCGCAATGATCCATATTTTTTATAATGATTTGAATATTGTTCTCCCAGTTTTAATACTTGCACAATTTTAATAATAATTTGTCGATGATCGTAATTATTTCAGGTCATCTACTGCCAGATTAACCAGTTCTTTACATCGGCAGGCATCAGAAAGACCAAAAACGTAACAATCTATCCATTGTTTAGTACTTAGCATTAATCTTATTATCTACACATCTTATATACTAGCCAATCAAATTGGTAATAGGTTATTATCTGCATTTTTTGCTGAGTGTATAACCTATCTCAGAATCTGGAATTTTCGTTTAACATTCAAAATTCAAAATATAATTTCAACAATTTTTTATTGTTAATGATTCAACTTACGTGTCTAAAACTAATTGACATGTTACATTGGCATATTTATACTGAGGGAATTAAACTACTAATAAAAGTAAAATACACATTTTATTCACCATATATGGAGCGGGTTGGTAATTATTTCGCATGATTATTTAATTAATGATTGATACGACACTATAGTTAAGTTATCCAAAACAACCCTCTTCACATCGGCGCATCATTACTAATTACTTATTTATTATTATGAACTCTAACTTCTTTAATTTATCTTGCTATAAATTTTGAATATATTTAGTCTGTCTGTAAATTTTATAGGTTCCACTTCAACCCTATTGAAATATCATCTTCAGTTAATTATTATTAATGTGACAATAATGAACCATAAATATATTTATTTACTTTTATAATTATTATGATAAGATAAGAACTAATATATAAAGAAGCCTGTGAAACTAATATTTGGTTCATTCAGCTGATATTCGTCTAGTACGCCAGTCAGAATGGTGTAACCATTTATAATTTTAAATTCTTAGTTCATTTAATTTGATATTCGTCTAGTACGCTAGTCAGATTGGTGTAACTATTTGTAACTTTAAATTATTAAATTCTCAGTTTGCTAAATAAATTGTTTTTAAAAAAGCAAGTTGGTGAATTGAGTTATTTAATTCTATTATTGTGCTTTACTGTCCACATAACGTATAGATTTGTTCATAGCATGTGGTTAATATCGTTTAAAATTAGTTAGCCAGTCTTTTTATATGATATTTTTTCTTAAACGTAATTGAAAAACAAAATAGATAAATGTAATACACACTAGCATTAAAATTCAATGGGCACCTAAACAAACCTATAATAAACACGTTTCAGCAATTGATCGCTTTCGTTTTCGTCTCAGTTCAGTGGTGTGTTGTACTGTTAGTTTGTTCTTTCATAAGTTATATTTACCACTAGCGTAATCTACGAGTATGTTTATATGGTTTTCGATTTTTAACCAGTGATGGTGAGTATGTTGTCTTTGAAATATATAATAAATATTATAAATTTCTTCAATTTCTTATTTCTTAGACCTTTTGACCCTAAGCAAACTTGATATAAATATTCCGTTCTTTTTCCGATATTTAAATGATTGCGTTACTGCCGTATCAAAGAATCAAGTTTAAAATATAAATAAAAAATTCAATTCTTATCACAAAAAACTTCAGTTCACAATCGAGGTCGAGCAAAATATATAGAATCAACTTTTTTGATGTCACATTATATAAAATTAACAATAACATAAGAACAGAATGGTATAAAAAACCAACTTGGTCTTCAAGATATTTAAACGTCAATTCGAGTCATCCTATGTCACAAAACAGATACTACAATCAATTTAAAAACAAAACAGAAACGAAACATAAAACATTTTTCCTTGCCATATGTAGGTACAAGGACTTTCCCAACAATTATCGAATTATTTCAATTAATATGATATGAGTCATGAAGGACATAATACAATATCCAAATATTTCACTAAATTAAAATCAAAAACATCAACAAACAAATGACGTAATATTATATATCATGTGCCTTGTACTAGTTGTGACGCTGTCTACATAGGGCAAACATTTCAGTATTTAGAAAATAGACTAAGAGTTCATCAATACGATAAAAAAATAGAACTGCATTAACGAACCATGAAATATCAAAAAAAACATAAATTCAATTATAAAGATTCAAAAATTCTTGAAACGGAATCTTATACACGAAAAAGAGAATTTTTAGCAATGGTTCACGTTCATAAGAACGAAAAAGCTTTAAATGATATAAAAGATCTAAATAATTCAAGTAAAATTTATAGCTGTATTTTGTAAATTCTGATAAAACTACAAATAATTTGATTGAGTACTGCGATATATTTGAGATGTAAGGACCACGAAAAAATAATTTTTCTTATTAGAACAAAGTTTTAGTTTGATTTTCTTCTTATTTTGATATTCATGATGAAGGTGATCTATTGATCAATGTAAATACGAAAATAGTCAAGTGTCAATATAATATTTTGATAAAGACCTAAAGAAAAGTCGAAACGTCAAATTTTATATATCTTTTCAAGATTATTGAAAAAATTAATTTTGAAACAGAACAGACCTGGAATCAATAACATTTAGAAACATAAATATTATATTTACTATGTAAATAGGTTGTAGCACAAAATATACGACATTTTTCTAAATTATGTTTTGACAATTACTTATAAATTTTCACAAGAAGTAAACTGGGAATGCTAAATGTCACTATATTTTTTCATATGTTTGTGTTATACCAATTATAGAAATAATAATAATAATAATTTTACTTTTTATAATGTTATACTCGTTGTTCAATAGTCACACTTCGGGTTTGTTTTTATTTTCATTGCACTATTCAACGCAGTGGCTTGTTAAATATATATATAAATATATATATATATATATATATATATATATATATATATATATATATATATATATATGTATATATATATATATATATATATATATATGTATATATATATATATATATATATATATATATATATATATATATAATATTTCAGAAAATGTATATTTCAATAAATATTATACCCAATTTAAGTTCATTATGTACATATTATTGTTGCGGAATAAACACCAAGAGTTGCCTCAACCATTTGATGTGTGCATCTTGAATTTTCTTCTATCATACTCTCCAATGTTTCCAACACTAATGGAAGAACAGGATCTACCAGTACATGTGTTATCACCAAGTGCTATCTGTCTTTTTAAAATTCGCGATATCCGCGAAACACAATTGTTCATGAAGAATCGTCATAATCACCAAATGCGCATTGCTAGCGTTCATGGCTTAAACCGACCTTGAAATCATAGTAGATCATAGTACGTACAGGTTGTCTTAAAAAATGCATATTTCGTTTGCTAATAGTATATACCACTGTTTACTCTGTAATAGTAGCGATCAAACAAAATATACCCTAAAAAGAAATACAAACTTAGTTGTAACTTTTTATTCAGTGGAAACAACATAGTGCATTTTCGATGCCAGTGCCCTCGATGGTATGTGGCAGAACTAATCTGTTTTCGCGGTTCATTCAAATTTGCAACGCAGAAAATCTACTGTATTCTATGTTATTCATTTTCTTCCGGTCCCGAATTCGCAGTTGACGCAAATTGACCCTTATTAATTAACTTCAATCTCAAACTTTCGAGCTTCTCCTTTGGGAGATAAGGGTGACCCTTCGGCTTTCGATTGGGAAATTGACCTATATATCATCTTTGCAAAGGTCGTTCCTTGGTTTCGTTTAGGGTGCTACTACTCATATTGCTCAAAAATTTTTTGATATTGTTATGATGTCAGGAGTCCAGGGCGATTCTGTGGTTGTTGACTCCAGTCATCACAAGGATAGATGTCTCTCTCTTTTCATTTTGGATGTTCCTGTGAGGACCATTCAGAAGACGAAATGAAGAGATAAAGCTATAACTTTTCTAAAGTTGTCATTTGTTTTATTTAGGGACTTACGGCATTATGGGAATATGATAACACTAAATACCTAGAATTTATTACGAATCCAATAATAAAATAATATATAATATATAGGTATTTTTCTTACACATGCAAAGATTTGAAACTACTGTAAAATAATTATTTGATAATTTTTGATTATGAATACATTCCATGTTGTTTATCGGTTTAAAATACCATTGAAGATCTTGTAAGATTGAAGTTCATGCTCTCTTGAAGGACAATTATTAAAAATTCGTAGTTATTGCCTTGAGATGACAAATTAACTAACAACCATCAAACACACGAATACAGACGCGGTGGCAATTTCAATTAAAATATCAGTAGTATTTCTGAAAAAGTAAATAGAATCTTGAAATACATAACAAAATATTTTCAATGACTCCGACGGATGACAAGTGTTTGCATTGCTAGTGATTTTATTTATGTATAATAAACCATTATATTATAGACTATGTTAGACTAATTTTTTGACATCAAATGGTTTTGTAAGATTACAAAGAAATGTTTGTTCACTCTCACCTATAATCGGAAGGTATTATAAAATATCTATATATCATTTGATTAATTTTTGATTTGTTTTGTTTATTCGAATGTAGAAAATAGTCAATTATAGCCATTATATGAACAATTGGGAAATAATGGAAAAATAAACTCATAAAAGTCACGACTTCTTTGTTCTTTTTACCAGAACGAGCCATAGAATTGTGGGAAGAAGTCCTCAATCAAATTTCACACCGACAGAATAATAGAAAACGTGTTTGCCAGAAATGGTAATTGATGAAGTGCGTCCACTTATATTTACTGTTAACACAGCTTGTAATAATGCACAAGTATGAAATAATGTAAAATACACGAATACAATTTTCTAATAATAATATTATTACAGTAATAATTATTATAATTTGTTAGTAAAGTAAAAAATAGTTACGAATTCGTCTCCGACATGAAGCCGGCCCATGTTACGAACAAGTCCGCGATCTGGGCCATGAATCCGGCCCTGTCCAGCTATAATAGAATTCAAAAATTCGGCGAAGGCGCGGCACGATTGACACATTTCTTTTTAAGCCTCGGAAACGCAACGAAAATTACAAAAGTACGAAGTAAACATTGCCCGACCTGTCAGATTTGGTTATCCATCAGCACCAGAGAACATGATGTAATGTTTGGGTATCCAGACATTCATCGGTGATCTGCGCGACCATGATATGCAGAGGTCGCTTAGATTAACTTATCCGAAAACCTTAATAGGTGCCCTGACTGCTGCTGTTGAATTTATAGTAGTCACGATGGCTTCATATAACAAGGTTAGAACCATACACGAAGAAGTTGACGATAGCAAACTTGATCAGATCGTCAACATGATCAAAGGTATGGTTGAGAAAAAACCAAAGCAGATTAGATGCTGGGGAGCTAGGGCATGTACGAAGTTCATGTAAGCGGCCCAGGACTCCCGCAAATGAAGCACTAACCAAACAACGAGAATCTGCGTGGATTATTGCCAAATGAAGACAGACAGTTATCTTCTACCCCGAATTGACGATACACTGAACACTTTAGCTGGCAGAAAGCTGTTTTCTACCTTGGATCTGAAGTCTGCATATTGGCAAGTAGAAATGGCCTCAGAAGATAAGGATAAGACTGCTTTTACTACTGGATTTGGACTATGGCAATTCAACGTTATGCCCTTCGGGCCTTGCAATGCGTTCGCGACATTCGAAAAACTTATGGAAAATGTCTTGAGAGGGTTTTCTTGGAAATCATGCCTTGTTTATTTGGATGACATCGTGGTATTGGTAAAGACATTTGAAGAACTCTAACGAATTTAGAAGACGTATTCAAGCGACTTCAAGCTGTCCAGCTCATGCTAAACTCAAAGAAGTTCCAGTTATTCCAAAATCGAGTCAACCACTAGGCCATATAATGAGCAATGACTAACTTGACTAACACAAGAAGCAAGAGTTTTCCATTGGGATAAAAGGTTTGATTGACCTGTGGGAATAAACTCCATGTGAACAACTCCTTTCACATCAAAGAAACAAAATCAACATGTTGTGTTTTCCACTGACTTGATTGTTGTTTTGACTCTGGGTCTTAATCACCTACCAAAATTATATTTTAACGTGAAATGAGGCTTCCTTGTGACCTAGAATTTGAAGTAGAATGAATGACATACAAGAATTGGTTCGCTCAAATCGTCAAGTAGCGACGAAAAACGATAGGACACGAAAGGCACAGACGACGGTGGATAAAGTATGGCTACACAAACCGACGAGGAGAAAGTGATTTTCTCCAAAATTAAAAAAATCCAGGGAAGGTCCATACTTAATAAAAAAAAAATCAATAATATCACCTATTGCATAAACAAAATCCCAATGGCAAACAGAAAGTAGTCCACCAAAATCGATTAGCGCTGTTCGAAGGAGACCATGACATATAGAAAGGAGTGAAACATTTGCGAGAATACCCTGATCCTGCCTTCGTAGAATTTATGGGTGCGTACGGATGTACCGGCAAAGCTAAATAAGGAGTCACTACAGAACAACAAAGAGATTTGTTTGGTCTGCCGAAAAACTATTCGCTAGCCTGTAACATCCCTGCTCGTATGAAGAGCGCACGAGGATTAGCAACCTTTTTCCGGAAGAAGTTTGGTCAATTGGAGTAACTTAAAGAGTAGATCCCAGCCCCCAGCAAGACGCTGAGAATCAAACACGATTCGCGAGACACCTACCTAGTCTACCTGAATTTCAAGATCAATCCACCTACTGCGATATGTGGGAAACACCTGAAAGCCTCTACGACCATGGGAAGCCAACGTGAAGATGGTGATACCGGGGTACACATATTCATTTGCAGCTATCCACCCCATCATCAGTACCTGGTGAAGATGGTGCCCTATTATTTTCATACAACCCAACCCTGTCCGGCTATAATAGAATTCAAAAATTCAGCGAAGGCACGGTACGTTTGATTTACCGCACAATTCGTTTGATGTTTGTTTAGATTGTTTGTTTTTAACTGATTTGTAGGAAGGTGTATTCATTTATTTGTTTTGTTTTTCCATTTTCTAGAATTTTTTGAGAACATCTTTTTGGATTTATAAACGAGTTTGTTTAGCGCAGTTAGTTAGTTTATCATAAAAAGTCATAGCAAACGGAGCGAAACAGGACAGTAACCCAAGAGTTGTAAGAAAATTATATAAGTTAGTTCAGTGTTGGATTTAAGTTAATTATTACAAGTTAGTTAAGTGTTTGAATAAATTAAGAACGTAAATAAAAGTGTAAATAAATAAGAAAAAACATGTATGTATGACTCATATTGGGCAATCTTTAATTCCGTAACTCTTGATCGAAGGAATTTATGTTTAAAATTCATACCTGAAAAGTGATTTATAATGGGCTATTGAAACGTCCTGTACCCAATAATATGTTCCATTTATCCAGTAAAATTGTGATTATGTTTTTTATCTCAGAGATATTTCTAATAATAATCCGTAATATGCCATTTAGAAATTTAGATCGCGAACCCCAACATATAAATCAAAGTAGTTATATAGCTGTTATTACTTTTGGAAGAAAAACACTTAAACCAATACGCCATGACGGAATGATTGAAATCCTAATCACCATCATTTCGAATTCCAATTCTAGATGTTCTTTGTGAAGTTCAGTAGAGCTTTGACCTCTCTCTTCATTGGTGCATTGTAATGAAAATATCCTACAAAACAAAATATATTAGGAAACATTGTGCGCAATTCGCCTGGAATCATAAGTTGAGAAACAAATCAATTCTTGATGGTCACTTATAACAATAAGATTCTCAGTATATGAAAGACACAGATATAATTGAAAGAAGAATAAATTCAAGCCCTATTTTTGAAGTGAGTACCATTTTAATATCTATATTTCTACACAAAGTATCTTCGGTCTATTATGGATTTTCTTTCGGCGAAAAGTAAACTATCGTAGTGAGAGCTGTGCAGGGTACGGAGAAAATATAATGAGTGATGTAAGTTAGAAAGCGAGTAAGGACATTACACCAGACTCATAAAATCAGTCTATGAAATGGTGACCTTTGACATCGTCCAAAAAATAAATTCAAATAAACATTTTCAGCCCATAATATTATGAGTTTTTAGTTTTCGATCTAAGTATTCGATCTAAGAATACTTACATTAAAAAGGAGATGTTTGAACCATTTATATAAGGAGAAGGCAAAATTGGGGCCAACAAATAATTCTGCGTATAAACGAAATAGCTGTATTATTTGATATACGAGCTAGTCTTATTAATTATGGATAATAAATCAGGTATAAACCGGTATAAAATAAAATCACTAATAAATGCTTTTGTTTTTAAAATGTCGAGTTATAAAGAGGAAATGGAAGATCTTTCGTCGCCAAACAATATCGGGATCCAAACTACTGATGTAGACGAAATCTCAGTAGTATCGACAGAATCGACTTCTTCTTCATCACGGATACCTCCATTAATACAAGTCCCTTCAACTTCCAAACAAGCGTTCATAAAAAGCTTTAAGATGACAAAAAAGTTACAAAACAAAACCGACATGGCTTTGGCTTTTTTCGTAGGTACAGAAATAATGCCTTATAATATAGTAGAAAAAGACGGTTTCAAAAAATTTGTTTTAAATGAAAGCTATAAATTACCCAGCAGAAACACATTGTCACAAAAGTTAATTCCTAATTTGTACAATGAAACGCGCCGAGTTATTGAAGCCATTTTAAAATAAGCCAAATTTATATCTTGTACCACCGATTACTGGACTTCCATTGCAAACAGCTCCTATATCGCCCTTACATGCCATTTTGTGACGAAAATTATCAGTTAGTAAGCGTTTGTTTGGGCTGTTATGAAATGGATGAAGATCATACTGCTGAAAACTTATTTTAAACGAGTGGAGTATTGAAGAAAAAGCAAATACATCGTTTACCACAAATGACGGAAGTAATGTATTAAAAGCTATTAAGGATATGGGTATAGCCCATATATGTTGTTTTGGACATGTAAGCAGGAAATAAATGTTTTGAAAGCTGTTAGACATTTAAAAATAATTCAGAAAAAATACAACACTAAGGAAACAAAAATTCCTTCCATTTCTAAAACGCGATGGTGGTCTCTTTTAAATTTAATCAAGATAATTTTTTCAACAAGAAGTAAATCTCGTAAATTTTTTACAAACCTATAATAATGGACATTACAAAAAGCTGATACTAAACGCTGACGATTTGAAACTCCTGAATGTTATCCTGGAATTACTAACTCCAATCCAAAACATTTCAGAAACTTTGTCTGGAGAAAACTATGTAACAGAATCTACTATTCAACCTTTTTCTTTGGAATTAGGTAAAACATTGGTAGATGAATACGATGAAACTGAAATTGATGAAGACATTGTAGAACTAAAAAGGGAAATAGCTTCATTAATTTTAAAAAACTTAAAAACAGATATGAAAGCAACGAGAAAACTCATAAACTACTGCCACCTTCATGGACCCACGTTTTAAAGGATCCTTTTTTAGTTCTGCAGAAAACCAGATAATTGAAGATATAATATTACAATTTAGTAGCGAATTAGAAATTGAGCAAATTGGGAGCAACTTGATCAATTATTATTGAAAAGTGAATTAAAGTGTAGAATTTCCTATAAAAATAAAATGGATAAAATTTTGGCTTGATCTTATTTATTTTAAAATAATACTAATTAAAAAAATATCCACTGCATAGATCATACAGAACATTCGAAAAAAATTTAAAATCGCAAGAAAAAATGTGCGTGGTAGCTATAACTTCAAGCTATAAATGAAAATTCCTATTAACACGCTGCATTTCTGTATGTAGGAGAAGCTTGGTTCATTGAATGTTAGATTTTTCTTATCAAGTCAATCTGAAATCTGGGCTTTTCTGTATTGGGCGGTTGGTGAGGCTGTGGTATGAAGCGTTATCTATAACAGATCCTGGTTAGATTTTATTAGATTTTATTCACAAATATTGTGAATAATTGGAAACTTACCAAATTTTTGTGATAGTATGTCCGTCATTGAACCAGGTTTCATACTAGGATATATTGAATTCTTAGCCTATTATAGAACTATAGAACAAAATTTCAATGTCAAAATATTTTATTACTCAACATATTCTACTCTTAATTGTAAATAAATAAATAAATTTATTACAGCAAACCTGCAACGTTTCTAGACCTTTCAAAAAAAAGTTTCTTCTTGCTCTGCAAACCAGACTCCCACAGCTTTTATTACCTCCTCGTTGGAAGAAAATTTACGACTTATTAAACTTTTTTTCAATTCAGAAAAGAGATAATAGTCGGACGGAGCCAAATCTGGTGAATAAGGGGGGTGTTCTAGTAATTCAAACCCTAAATCACGAATTTTTTGCATGGAAACATGAGATTTGTGTGTAGCGGCGTTGTCTTGTAAAAACAAAACAGCTTTGGATACCTTTCCGCGTTTTTTCTGAGTGGTCAGTAATGTCGAATAGTAATCTCAAGTTATTGTTCTACCCTTATCCAAAACATCAATCATGATTACTCTATGTCAATCTCAAAAAAGTGAAGCAAGAACTTTTCCAGCAGATTTTTGGACACGACACTTCTTAGTTCTTGGAGAACCAGAGTGTCGCAATTCCAACGATTGTTGCTTTGTCTTTGGATCGTAGAAATGTAGCCAAGTCTCATCCATAGTAACAATTCGATTTAAGAAGTCTACATCGTTTTCAAATTGAGCTCAGATCGAACTCGATGCTTCTACCCTTGCACGCTTTTGGCCAACATTCAAACATTTGGGGATCCAATTTGCAGCAATTTTTCTTATGTCCAAATTGACGTGGACTATATGATGAACACGTTCGTATGAATATTCAGTGCTTCAGATATCCGTTTTAGCACAATTCTGCATCGATACTTTCGGGGGCTGACACAGCAACTGGCCTTCCCGATCGCTCATCATCTTCAATGGAAAATTTACCTCTCTTGAAGCTTGTAGTCCAATTTTTCGAGGTCGCATAAAAAGGACATTGATCACCAAGGATATTAAGTATATCTCCGTAAATCTGCTTACCTCTTAACGCTTTTAAATAAAGGTACTTGATAATGGCTCATTAAATAAAAATATATTGCATAACAAAAAAGACATTTAGACATCATGGTTTGAGCTTAGGCTTAAAATAGAGATTTGTGTAACTAAAATTAATTCATTTTGTTCAATACTACGTGTGAAGTGCATTACTAAAGCTCAACATATGGTGAATATTACAAATTATTAATGGTTAGTATTAAATTTTGTATATACTCGTATTCACACATTATACCAAAAAATGTGTGTCTATCTGAGGTACATTTTAATTTTTTTTTATTTTTTAGTTCAGTTATTCAATTTAGATCAAAAATTTGAAGAAAATCACAACTAACGAACAAATAACTAACTTGAAATTGCGAAACAGAAATTACGGGATACATCACACAAGATACACCCTTGTGGTCACAAAGTAGTCTCTTCTGGTTGGGGTGAAAAAATTAAAAAAGTAGAAACATATTTAATCAGGACTGAAAGTTTGACGCCATTACACTCTCTCGACTGTTTTTAGCGAGAAGTAAGATAATTTATTTATAAAATTAATAAAGCAAACTGTCGAATCAAGTATATACAGGGCAAAGGAAAGGCCAATTTTTATAAAAAACATCAAGGCATGTAGGTGAATACTGTTTAAAAACAAAAAAAAAATTACATGAATGCCTGTACTTTAATTTGTACAGTAGATCGGGATTGTCGTTTCTAAGTAAATGCGGTGATCAGATCTCGGGTTCGATTAGCCGCACGTGGATGGACATTATCGCGAAGAAAAAGTTGCTTTCCAATTGCACAATTTGCTTCCATAGTATTCTTATTTTGTATGTTTTAAAATTTGACTCTCGATACAAAACTCACTGGTGATAGTTCCAATCAATTCTTGTGTGTCAAGCTTGAGTGCACAAAGTGCTTCATAAATTAGAAAACACTTAATAAGTTAGTGAATTTGTTCTGTACTCTAGAGACAAAAAATCTCCAGGAACAAATTTTTATAATAGAACATACAATTGATTTGTCGAGCTGAGTTTTCAAATTTGATTTTCACTGACGATGTCGCCATTACATAAATTGTTGTTTTGATTCTGAAGTAACTGTGGTTGCCATATTTCCTCACCTGTCAATATATGGCTTTAACTATTAAACTATTTCCTACTGTTTTCTTGTGTGTCTCTGTCAGCGTTTTTGGTACCCAACGTGAACACCACTTCTGATAATTTAAATGTTCTGTTACGATGAATATAGATCGCTTTTATGCCATTAAAACCAATGAAATTTATAACATATCGTACAATGCCAACGCAGTCGACAAGACTATTGTGGAACATCGACCGCAACAATAAAAACGCAGGATTCCAAATTGCTATTTACTTTAAAAATATGCCTCGTCTACTATTGGTTATTTTCTTACTATTTTTAAGTACAAACGATTTAAGTAACTCGAACGGATCAATTATTAAGTTTAATAATGAATATTTGCATTAACACCAAAAACGGACAGCATTTTTTTCAGTCAAACATGAAAAAGTTTCATTGTATGGTAATTGATTTTTATTTCGAGTTTTGATATCAAAATTTGACACTATTTAGGATAAAAAATATACAATGCTAAATACATAAAAAGTAAATTCTTAAAGCAAAAGTAGAAATACATTTAACAAAAAGGTGCTTGGTGTGATAATTAATTACAAAATTTTGAGGAGGCTAATTCACATTTGTTAAAAAACTTTTACATACTTTTTGTAAGATTGCACGTCTAGCCTCTTTTTTATATTTGACTAGGACATCTATTCTGTCATATCGAGAATGTTCATTTTTCGATTATCTACTTGAGCCTCTTTTAGTTGTTTTTTTATAGGATTCCAAAAACGCTCACGCTATCGATTGCTTAAAACTGATTTTTTGGATCCGCATCCAATTGGATACAGTTGCCAGGAGTTCTGAACAGCCATATCTAAACAATGGAAAATTAGAAGAAAATACTATTTTTTGTCCCTTATGCCAGTTCTATGAAGCAATTATTTTGACTTGCCTTGTCAACACCGCCCATACATATTTTATATAATGGCAGGTTTATTATTATTATTATTATTATATATATATATATATATATATATATATATATATATATATATATATATATATATATCATTATATGCTTTTTTTCTTTTTGCGAAAATATTTTCACTTGATTTGGAGGAATAACTTGTAAGTGATATGGAGCAATACTAACGATATTATTGTTATTCTCTTTGTATACAACGCTACCGATTGTCTCGCAGAAAGTGCATTTAAATGTTCTTCTCTCAGTTTTTTCAATGTTGCAGCTTGAGGTAAAGGACACGATTTTTTTTAACCTGTTGTTCCGGTAGCTTTGAAAGTCAGAGATAATAATCTTCGAATTTGTCATCTGTCCTCTATAATTGTAGTAGAGTTCAAACCATTTAATGTATCCTAATGTTGTAGTCGCAGTTCAAAACTTATAACCTCACCTAAGGTTTGTTTTATTTTCAATGATTCCAGCGAGTTTTGGTATAGGTTTTCGTTGTAACAACAATGCACATTCTACTACGTTTTCAAATTATATTGGTTTTTCGGTAATGAATTCGCAATAAACATATTTTATTTGAATTTGCCATATTCATAAAAACGTGAAATCAATAATTAACTATTGAGAAAAATATCAGTCTAAAAAGTAACCAAGTTGATCTAGATTATTTCAATCAAACAATCGAAGGCTACACTTAAGGTTTAACTGAAGAGCAAAGTTCCAATAAATTGATCGTATTATTTGCTGCTTCTACTGCATATACATATTTAAATTAATATTTTTTTCGCATTGAAAACATATAGTTTTTTCCTGATTTCTCTTATAAAGAGTTTTCACGCAAAAGTGCATTTAAAAATGGAATCCGTTCTTTTTTCAAATGTAGGTAGCTATAAAATGAAAATTATTCAGATGCAGGGATTGACGTAATCTCTTCACTCCATACATGAAATTAATTTCCTGACGATTAGTTGCGATTAGTTTTCGCATTTACTTTGACAATGTAAAATTATTTTCTACTTTGTATTCATGTGATTTAAGTAATTATTTACCATTTTTTGTGCTGATTCAGGAACTATTGAAAAACTTCCTTAACACACAATTTTGTTCCAGATCTAATTTCAAATTTTAAGAGAACATTAAAGTTGGTATAGTTTTACTGAGGAAAGAAAAAATTAATGAAGCTATACTGTGGAAATAATCAAGCTAAAATTGCCAAAAGAACGTTTAACATCAACCACCCACTGCGAAATGAAGCGGTTTATTTATAAATGGGCAATCGACAATCTAAGTGACAACTTTTTTGAGAATCTGGTGTATTAGCATCTAGTGTTCATTAAATTGTGAAATCCTATAAATTTCACCTTCATAAAATAAGATTAATACATAAATTAAAGGAAGTTCAAGGCAAGACACGATTTTTTAGTCGTCTCAACTGACCTTATTGTATTCAACCAATCTAAATTAAACGATATAGTCCTAGACTTGTCTTTCCAAACAACTTTGCAGATGGTTGTGATAAAAATTGAAGGAGATAAAATCTGTGGTATAGAAACAGAGAAACGTGTGTCATATTTTTTGTAAGGAGACATGACTTTTTTCCAGAATATTCTTGGCAGATATTTTTACAACAAGCATAAGTTTATATAACAATATGACATCAACAAACGGAATATCAAACATGTATAAATGTATAAAATAAAAAGCATGTATAAATAGCTCTAATAAGTAAAATTTTCACACCTTCTTGTAAAATTCAAGATATATATAAATATACACTTTTTAGGAATTAATGAACAATAATTCCTCAAACAATGCCAATAATCTATATTAGTTTTTTCAGTTCATAATCTTATTCCTTTCAAGAAACCGTAAAAACATGTATATTCTATTTATAGGTGATTAGTAATCGAAGCGTGGTTTTAGCACATATGCTTGTTTAGCGTGTACCTACCTTTCCATTCTTCGCAGATGTTCTACTCAATTGTTTCTAGTGCTTGTCTATTTAGTATCGCATTATCATTCTCTGTTCTGAGGCCGCTTAGAGTCTGTTTCTTTCTGTTACTCCCAATGGTGCCTTTTCGTCTTATAACGTGACAAGATTCACAAAATATCGTCGGCTCAACACGTGTCGTTTCTATAGCAACAGTTTGACTGAACGTTTCGT
Organism: Diorhabda sublineata; assembly: GCF_026230105.1. Taxonomy (NCBI): domain Eukaryota; kingdom Metazoa; phylum Arthropoda; class Insecta; order Coleoptera; family Chrysomelidae; genus Diorhabda; species Diorhabda sublineata. The sequence goes on from NC_079485.1 coordinate 35,959,599, forward strand.
GATACTTGCTTACTTTCTGCAATTCGATCATTTCCAAATAACCGTCAAAAATTTCTCTTGGTATTTCATGAAATATAAGTTTTTAAAATTGTCAAAAAGATAATTTACAATTTATATGAAATGATGTAACTTTTTCCCAATATATACCATATACTGGGTGTCCCAATAAGAATGACCTTGGGCATTATCAGCAACATTTTTTAATATAGTTGCGGGATTGCAAGAGAGTTTACAAAAGTGACCTCTAGAATAATGTTAGAATTTAGCTTATTAAGAAACATAACAATCATCACATTCTACAAAAACTTCTGCGTACATTTGATATAATAAGTTTTCGTCTATCTATTCAATTAAGGGATGGAGAAAATACGAAATTTGTTATGAAAAACGATTCTCCTTGATCTTCTTGAAACCAGGCCTTCTCTACTAGCATAAAAGTAGTCATGATATTTATAAAAGTAGCAACATAATAGCGAAAGCCGTATGTCTGTATTTTTTCCAGTTACAAACTCTATACAACAATTTTAGACAATAGACTAAGCCCAACTTGAAACTAAGACTAGAAGAAGAGCAAACAGACCGAAAAAGCAAGCCAGTGATATTCTATACTTAAAAGAAAATTAATAGAAAGAATAGAGACCTGAGAAGAATTATTTTAAAACAGCTTTCCAATCAAAGTTGGAGAAGAAATATCAATAATACTACAGAATACGAAAATTATTAGAGGTCTAATAGGTATGAGAAATAGCACAAAAAATAAATTGCAAGGCAAATATTACAGGAGTCTATAATGGACAATACATGCAATGGGTGATTTAGGCCCATTACTGTTGATACTTGTCAATATAGTCAAGAGCATAGAAAGAAAAAAAATACAATTAGATATAAAACAGGAGCTTGTTAAATACTGACGACACGGTATTAATATTCTGGTCTACAGAAATTGAGAAAATCATTAACACATATAAAACAATAGTCATCATAACAATCAGAAATGAAAATAATATAATATAGCAAAAATAGACAAACTTTAGTAAAATTAAGGAAACTTGAATATCTCAGAATTATTTAATAGGAAGGAAAATAGAGGCGGTATATGATGTTGGAACTGTTAAGTTCATAGAAACTGGTTCCGTTGTTAACAAAATAAACAATTGTCTTGTTTTGAATGAAGGAGCAGAAATAGAAGTCTAGGAACCGTCGGTGCCGAACCATCCATATCACTTCGTACTAAAGCACGCTAAATAGTAATGTTTCACGAAACCGTAAGAATTTGATAAAAAGAATCACTTTGTGAAACAATGACGGCTTTTATAATAGGAAACGATAATATTTTTCAGTGCATTTATGAGTATGTTAACAAGTATCGTTTCTGGAGCGATAAAAATTTGCAGCTTTTTAGTAAATGTCGTACATAGTATCCAAATGAAATGAACGGCTGGGCTTGTATTTTTGAAAATAGATCTTTATTGATTGAGTAAAATCTTAATGATAAGCTTTTATTGCATTTGCTTCAGAAGTAAAAGACTCCTCGATAATATTTAGCTTGAAAAATGAAACGAGATTTGGCATGAAGATCTGATTAACTTCCAACAAGATGGATCTACACGACATTATTCTCTTCCAGTCAGATAGTGCCTAAATTATGGATTTCCTGGCAGATGGATTTGTCGGAGAGGAGTAATATTATGGCCACTACGATCGTTTGCCTATGAATATTTGAAGATAAGTATACCAACTGCGTGCAAAGAGCTTTAGGCAGAAGTTTTTCAAAGTGTTGGAGGGGGTCACCTAAATAATTGAAACAAAATATTACTTTCTAATATTTTTATTATGTACATTTAAATCATATGCAATTTTCTTAACAAACTTATCAGCATTTTCAAATATATTTAAAACACATTAATTTAAATTTATGAATATAATTTTTTATAAAATATAAGTGTTTTTATGGTGGCACATAGCTCACATAGGACCGATATTATAAAACATAACCAGCATACTTCAATTCTTATCAAATTACAAACATAAATTATGAACTAATGACTTTATATTTGTTAGCTTTAAAGTGAACAAACTTGATTTTTGTTGTTTGGGAGTGATATAGACTGTTTAGAGTCTTCCAATATCTAATTATTTTATTGTTATTTAAAACGGAAAAATTCAATTCAATTTACAAAATACCCAATTAAAAAAATTACAGCTACAATTTTTACTTTGTATTACAACTACGACAAAGTGAAGTTTACTGAAACAATGCGTTGACTGCCAAGCCAATTTTAACAATTTTACTTAATCACATTATATAATTAAAGCTGAACCATATATTTTTGTAGCAGTAATGATACGGTATCATACTGTAAGTAAGGGTTTTCTTAAAATTGTGATACACTATAAAATAAAAACATACTCAAGAATACTTGTTATGTTTTAAAACTGTCCATTGGCTAATAATAAAAATTTAACACACGATCTCGTATAGTTGGAAGGGAGCAGACGAGCATAGTGGGATATTGAGTCTGTAATGATGAAAATGGAAACTTAGAGATCATTTTCCAACATATCAATAACTAGTTTTAATGATATAATTTGTTATTATACTATAGAAACCTTGCATTTTATTTAGACAAATCCTAAGAAAACTTTTGCTAGTTGGTTTCTTGTGAAATTATTTTATATACTAGAACATAGAACTATTTGATTTATGTCAAATGAAGAAGCTGAATTTGATTGAAGTGTTTTCAACAGGGCCAGATCCTTTATTAGATTACTCACTACTATCGATTCTTTTCCAATTTTATTTGCTATGGTTTCCTATTCCCAATAGTTAAGATCGCTATACACGTAACTTCAAAATTAATAGTAATGTATGTACAAACTTGAATAATTTTTTAAAGAATTGTTATTATTTCGAAAAAACTACTAGCATTCAGGTTTACTGAATGAAAATATATCCTCGAGATTAGCAAAGTAATCTAGGACTCAACTTCGAATCTCTTCTCTTGGGTAACATCACGAATTGATTTTTTTCGTAACCATATTTTTATTACCCCTTAAATCGATCAATTTACACTATTTTTTTAATTTCCGCTTGGTCGATTTTTTTCTAGTAATTTTAGGTTTTTATTTAGCTACACATATTCATTTACAACTAAGGGTTGTTTGTAAAAGCCTCCGTACTTCGATACTCACGTTCAATCTTGCTTGAATAAGCTGGGCTTGTACAAGCTTGCATTATTAAAATCAATCATTGAGTAGGTTGTGCAATCAAAGATGCGACAACAAGCACAATGAGCTTACATGGATCAGGTTTCCAGCTCCGTATGCATATTCAGTTGGTAAACATCTAGCGGGGGTAGAGCATAATTCGCTTTGGGCGATATCTTAAGTCTCTGACGTTATTATGAAGCTCCCTCTATAATTAATTTTTAAATCGAAAGCAATAATTGGGAGACAGTACTACCTTAATGAAGAAGATAGGGCCTTAATGGAAAGAAAGAAGGCAGAATTTATCTAAAAAACGAATTAACTTGCGTGGCATTTCTTATATTTTATGTATGACATGATAATGTGCAATGTGAAGTATATACGTTTCAAATTAACATTCAATACATTAGTATAATGTGTTTTATATAGTTTTGACAGTTTTGACCACATTTTCAACAATGGTTGCGTCATAGAAAACTAAAACAAGTTCGCCGTTACTTTGTAAAATTTTGTGTAGAAGCGCTAGTGCAGATAAAGTATGGCGCTAGCATACGTGAGCACATCATTTGTTTTGTACATTGTAAACCTTTTTGCTATGAATCTGTTGTAAGTTTTTTTTTATTTTATTGTGGTAATTCCTACATTGAAAATGTATAAATTTAGTTTATAAGCTTTTATAGACTTGGGCAATTATTTTCGGCGAGAAGAATTATTATACAATATTTTTTTTCATAACCTTAGTGGCTAATATTGGGTTCATAAAACGGTCAGTTTTCCAGTTGTCGCCATTAGGCTAAAACAGAAGTTTTGAGAGTTACTGAAGGAAAAAATCCAAATGTCACAGAAATACACTGAGGAAAGTTTGCGTGCCGCTTCAACTAATATCCGCAAAGGTGTTCCCGTTTTTACAGCCAGTAAACGATATGGTATTTCACGAAAAAAATTCTGGAACCACTTCTGCAAACATATGTACTGGAGGTCCTATAAGCGTTCTGAGAGAGCAACTGGAAAACGAACTATGTGACTGGCTAAAAACATCTGCCAGAATGAGGTTTTCCATAAACCGAGAAGCGTTATGTTATTCCGCTATGCAGCTTTCCAAAGCGTTAAAACTTAGTTACCCATTTACCAATGATTTACCAGGCAAACAATGGTTTAGTAGTTTTAAGAAAAGACTTTTCATTAAACAGGCTGTGTATATCAATAAGGCCAGGGCTCATATAAGTGAAAAAAATTCGCGAATGGTTTGCCACTACAATTGAACTCTTAGGAGAAAATAAAACAATTATAAATAAACGAGCTTGGAATTTAGACGAAACAGCTTGTTTTGTAAATCCTGCGGGAAATACTGTAATATGCCAAAAGGAGTGCACTGTTATAGCATATTTACTAATCGTGATAAAGGAAATATTACAGCCTCAATCAATGGAAATCTTGCAGGTGATGTTGCTCCACCATTAACTCTATATAAATTCGAAAGACTACCTACACATTATGTAAAAGCATGTCCCTTAAATTGGAGCTTGGGGACAACTAAAAATGATGTTGGTTTCATGAATATTTTGTAAACGTTTTTTATCCATATATATCACAAAAAGTCTTCGAACTACCAATTATAGTCTTTGTAGACGGCCATTAGCCACTTTGAAAAGGAAAAGGAATTATTTTAGTTTGTTCTTGCCGAGGATTAAACAAAAATAAAAATGATAAGCTGTGTTCTAATCAGCAAAAATATTGACATAAGAATCAGTGATAAAGAGAATAGTAGAGAAAAACTTCTAAGTGACATTTTGATATATCCTCAATCTCTCTCAGTAATGTTAATGGTGAGAAACGAAAACGCGAAAATTTACTCAGTGCTCTTACTCCTGAACGTTACATCAATATATAAGAACAAAAAGAAAAGGAGAAAGCTTAAATCTGAAGCTGAAGCATACTAAAAAGAATACCAAGATGATTTTGGTAATTAATTTAATTATACCGATGAAATTCTATTAATAGTTCCGGAAAACACATACTTTAATAATAATAATAATAATATCTACAATAGTTAGAAGTGGTAATTATCCCTGGAAAAGGCCAGAAAAAAGGGTGAAATCGAGTATAAATGGGATAGTTTCAAAGAAATTATTTTATAGCAGGTAATGAAAAACTCTCGACGAATATTTGCAGTGCCTGAAATGATTAGTAGTCGCAAACCAGAAAATATTAACTTTTAAAGAAATTTTTTTTGTCAATTATATATTCTGTTTATTTCATTAAATATTTATACTTTCCATTGATAATATTAATTCTAATAAAAATGCTGTTTTTTATTTTTTTTCATTTATTTAGGGCGTAGTACATAGTGTGGCCAAAACTGGTTTCCCAGTGGCTCTAAATAGTGTTTTGGCGGCCAAAATTGGAGGTTTTTGTCATTTTTTCCTAATATTTTTTTTAAGGGGTGTTCATGTATATTTTAGAAATTTAATTATTGCTTTTCTTCTTTTCCCTAACTGTTCTAAACTTGGTGTTCCAGCAGTAATTGATGGGAACGTATTCGTAATAGAATATACCAGAAAACCAAATAATTTGGCTACTTCGAAATATGTTTTTGTTTGTCAAATATATTAATTTGAGCGCAACATGTGTAAGAAATAATCGTTTCGTATATTTACACAGCTTATATTTCTTAGAAAGTATTTTAAATAATACATAGTTCCAAATAACATACCTGTTAGTCCCACTATGCAAGTCCTTATACTCTTCAGCGCTATTCAAAAGTCCTTTGGCTGCTTATATCTTTGGAACTATTATACAGAAATTAATGAAAACTGAATATTAAGGGTTGCAAAGTTCGCTACTAGTGATGATAGATGATATATTCGTCAAATATGATTTCACGAGGTCAATGTGACCGATAAGTTTGCATAGGGCCCTTGAAAAGCCTTTAAACATATTCAATGATAATAATCTTGTTTGTTTCAATGGATCTTTTGGCAACTGGCTTCTAAGAAAACAAAGTTAATGCTAAATTTAAGAATTCAAATTCCATCTTTGGATAGTTGTAACATGACAATGATAATGATGTAACATGAGAAATATTGTGGTAGATAGCTTCAATTGAAGGGCTAGCTTGATCACTGGATTGGATTTTTTTACGGCTAAGGTTTACGTTACTGAACCTGAAAATATTGACTTTTAGAACATAGTACTATTGAAAAATGAAGAATTATTTTCGCAGATATATTTGAAAAAGAACGATAAGAGACAAGGATATTCCACTATCAAGAAGTAGATGGAGCATATATATATATATATATATATATATATATATATATATATATATATATATATATAATATCGTTTTATTGAAATTTCGCGGTAAATACATTGATTCTAATAATATGTTTTTAATAATGTTTATGAGATATATACTAATATGTTTTTATCTATTCTTCAAATATTTTAATCATCATATATTAATTATTACTTTGAAAATGCTCCCAAGGAAGGAGCGAAATGTTAAGATATACATATCTAACATAAAAATATGATATTTCATCGAAGTTTGATTATTTCATCCAAACAACATACGAACGTAAGAAATTAGAGATAAAAAAATGAATTTATACTCAAATGGTTGAAGAAATCTAGTATATATATATATATATATATATATATATATATATATATATATATATATATATATATATATCTTTAATTTCTCATTTTTTAAACCTTTTGATATGTTTATGCTTCTATATATTCTTGATTTTAGGTCTCTTCTGTTTCAAAATTAGTTTTTTTAATAATATTTAAAAAATAGGTAAAAATTGACGTTTCGACTTTTCTTTGAGTCTTTATCATAATATGATATTGACACTGACAATTTGCGTATTTATGTAGATCACTTTCATCATGAATATCAAAATAAGAATAAAATCAAACTAGAACTTTGTCCTAATAAGAAAAATTAATTTTTCCCTAGTTCTTACATCTTAAATATATAGCAGTAGTCATTCAAATTATTTGTTATATTAGAATAATTTCCAAATACATACCTGTAATATTATCACTAATTTCAAAAATAAATTGAAAAACAAATAGCAACAGATCAATATCAAACTCCAAAATATAACGAAAACCAAAAAATATCAAATAAAAATCAATAAAAACAGAGATCTCAAAATTTTGAAAGCACATAAATCTAATAAAACTGTTATCATGAAATCAGAAGATTATAATAATGAAATGATATAATTATTAAACGATGAGACAATTTAAACTTAAAAATCAAACAACACCCACCGAATTCTTATCAAAAACAAAATAATGATCTAATTCTATCTTGGGAAGACCATTTCGCCATTAGAAGCAAAAAAATTGAAAATTCACAATGCCTTACCCCCTAAAATATATGGTTTACCAAAACTAAAGAAACCTGACATTCCCCTTCGATCAACTGTTTCAAGTATTCAAACTCCTCTCACCCCATTATCTAATTATTTGAAAAATATTTTGAAAAAAAATTTATATCAGAACAAAAACTATATCAAAAACATATGGGATTTCAAAGAAAAAATTAAAAATATAAAAATTCCGAACGAATATATATTTCTTTCGTTAGATGTGGTTTCTACAATGCAAATATTCCTATTTCCATTGTGAAAAATATATTATTAAAAAATGGGACAAAATTAAAGAATATACAGAAATACCTCTTGATGAATTTATAAAAGCTATAGAACTCACACCTATAACAACATAGTTCAAATTTGAAAATTAAATATACAAATTAATGATTGTTCTATGGGGGCTTCCATTTCAAGTGTTATGGCACAATTTATAATAGAAGATCTTGAAGAAACTGTCCTAAGCAAACTTTTTCCGATATGTAGATGAATGCATTACTGCCGTACCAAAGAATCAAATTGAAAACATAAAATAAAAAATTCAATTCTCATTATAAAAAACTTCATTTCACAATTGAGGTCGAGCAAAATAATAGAATCAATTTTTTGATGTTACATTATATAAAATTAACAATAACATAAGAACAGAATGGTATGCGAAACCAACTTGGTCCTCAAGATATTTAAACTTCAATTCGTATCAAAAAAAGATCAGTGATAATAAGTTTGGCTGATAGATTTATCCAACTATCAGATTATGAATTTAGATGCTTAGCTATTCAAAAAGCACAAGCTGCATTGAGAGAAAATAATTATTCGGAAAAAATGATGAATAACATATTCAAGAAAAAGATAAACAGATACTACAATCAAATAAAAAATAGAAACGAAATATCAAAATATAAAACATAAACCATATGTACAAGGACAAAGAACAATTATCGAATTATTTCAATAAATATGATATGAGTCATAAAGGACATAATACATTATCCAAATATTTCTCAAAATTAAAATCAAAAACACCAACAAACAAAGGACGTAATATTATATATCATGTGCCTTGTACTAGTTGTGACGCTGTCTACATAGTGCAGACATCTCATTATTTAGAAAATAGACTAAGAGTTCATCTATACGATAAAAAATAGAACTGCATTAACGAACGACAATTTTTAGAAATGGTTCACATTCATAAGAACGTAAAAGCTATAAATGATAAAAAAGACCTGAATAATTTGAGTAAAATTTATAGCTCTACAAATATAACTACAAATAATATAAATGACTACTGCTATATATTTGAGATATAAGGTCTGGGGAAAAATTAATTTTTCTTATTAGAACAAAGTTCTAAGTTGATATTATCCTTATTTTGATATTCATGATGACGTTGATCTATTAATCAATATAAATACGCAAATTGTCAGTGTCAATATCATATTTTGATAAAGTCTTAAAGAAAAGTCGAAACGTTAATTTTTACCTATCTTTTAAAACTTATTAGAAACACTAATTTTGAAACAGAAGAGACCTAAAATCAAGAAGAAACTAACTTTAATATATTTTCCAAGCTTTCGAATACTTATATATTAATTGTCTGGGACTGAACTTATGGTCAAATACAATATAAGAAATATGTATATCAATAATAAAATTTCACTTAAAATAACTAATTAAGATTTGCGGTGATAATTATTGTAAGTAAAATTTCATTATTATATTTCTTATATTGTATTTGAACATAATTTCGGAAAATATATTAAAGTTAGTCCACTTCGGTGTTTCCTTGCCACTTTCACAATAAAAAACCGCTTATATATATATAATATAGATACATATTTATTAGTTTTTAATCATATAAAAGAGTGTATATAAATGTATACAGACGAAATGTAGATAGAAGTAATGTATATAGTTGATAGTGATGTTTAATACCCTGTATTCCCGATTGGAGTAAGTCTTTATTCACATTAATTACCAGAGTCGTCATAAGAAGTAAGCGTTATCCTTCAACGTAACTATACACCACAGAATATACAAACAAGATCAGTATCAAAGAAAACGTTTTTTTCAACAATATGAAAAGATGTGTAGCTTGCCATAGGTTTATACTTTTGGTACCAATACCAAATACATCAGCTTTCATCTCTATTAGGGAACTTTCCAGCCATTAATATACGAATTTTACTATTTTATGTAAAATTGTTTAAAACAAAAGAGGAGTGAAGGGAGTAGTTGAAGCTAGGAGAGTACGGGACAACTCGAAAGTGGTTCCGTACTCTCTTTGTATTTCGGGGCAGCTGAATGCCCAGAGTTCTTGGTAATTGAAGGTGAAAAGACATCCGGTGTCTTCGACGGAGCTTCTGGTAAATTTTACAAGAAGTGAAAAATTGTAAAAAGAGAGAGAGAGAGAGAGGGACGGATTTCGAGGTCGAAGCGTTGTCCGCTGCACCGTGGCGGTCATTTAAGTGTATGTGCAAAGTGGGTATAGAAGCGTGTGGGGGAGTGTGAGTCAGAGGGTTGTTGGCGCCTAACTGCAGCATCGAAATACGGGGTGTGTTAAAAAGATGTGACATATGTTAACGTAAGGAGATAACGGCAAAATTGGGATACGGGGATGTGTTGAAAAAAAACATGGAAATACGGGGTATGTTAAAAAGAGGTAGAGCGATAAATTCACCAAAATCATAGCCATCATACACCAAGCGTTCCAAAAATTATTTTCTTATATGGTCAAGGCCAACTGATATTGCGGTCAAAACACACAAATACTACTCTAGCGTTATGCAGATGCTGTATTAAAAGAATCACAAACGAGGGAGTTGCCATTCTGTCTGCCTATTATACATACCTGACGAAATGAAACAATAAAATATTTAAAATATTTTTTATTTCATTATAAAAGCATCATATAAAAATAATACATTTGATAGTGCACAAACACAAACATTGTTTTTATTATAAATAAATTTTGGCTTGAAGTTGAGACCAATTCACAAATAGGTGTTGCTTTCCCATCCTTTAACCATATCCACATTAGATGCATATTACCAAATTGATGTAGAGGTGTCGCGCGATCTTGTTTGAGTTATGCCTATCGATGACAATTTAGTTGGTTGCAATGATTTATGCAGTCTCAAAATGCGCTTTAAAACTGTATTACAGTCTTAGAGAGAGGGTTATAGGAGAATCCTTTTTCATGTAATATAAGACAGTAAGCTGAAACGATGTTGCTTCATCAGTCTCAAATTCTATTCTCAAAACAATGCTACCGTATTGGATAACTTCTTTTTGTCTTGAACAATCAATCATTATCCTTAAATTCTTGTGGAGTAAAAATAGGTTGGGTGTTTTGAAGATAGTAATAGGACACTTGAAAATTGGCAAAAATCTCATACAAAGAGGCAAATCTAAATTGAGATCGTGATATAGATATCTTTCCGAATTAAGAAATATACGCAAGTTTGTCAATTTACAATGATCAAATTTACTCACATCTTTTTTAATTTCTCCTCTTCTTTTGTTTTCAAAGGCTACGATAACATGCCTTGGAGTTTCAATTTTCGTACTCGTTTTAACAGCCCAAGTATGACTTGTAGAACGATTTAATGAAGAATATTCCACAATTTGCCAGGAGTGAAATTTGATCGGAAAATCTTTATTACTATGTATTATTTTATTCAGACGTAGTTGTTGGCTTATACTTGGAGTGACGTGTGGTACATTCGAATATAATTTACTTATTTTGACTCTAGGCTTCTCAGTTTCATCGGAACTTATTATTGCATCAGTATCATCACTTGCACGAATTAATATCTGATCCTGTTTCATATTCATGATAATTTTCTTAAATCTTCAAAAAAAACCAGATAAAAATCGTAATGGTGTGCAAACATTGAAATTTCCATTTGCGTCAACCAACACTTTTTCACTCTTCATTTTTGGGAACCATCCTGCGTTTTGCATGAGAATACTCTCATTTTCATTCAGAGACAGGTAATTTTTTATTGTCGAAACATCACATACCCTATATCACGTACAGAATCTATTACGACACCGTTCAGCTCATATCTAAGCTCACGAAATAAGAATGCGATAGCGTTGTTGATAAACTTTAATTTAGTTGGTATAGTGCCAGTAGAAGTTTGCAGCTATCCTTAAATGTATAAATAACTGTTTGAGGGTAGTGTATACGCATCCAGATCCTGTATGGGCATTCGAATATCATTATTATAGTTCAATTTACCAGGTATGAAGGGCTGATATGTGTGAAACTGGAATTGCTCAATAGTGGTATCATTGAAGGGCTCATCAGCAACATGTAGAATCTTCATTATATTAGAACTTTGAATCCAAGAGATTTCAAAAATTGTTTACTTTTGGTTGTGAGTAGTGTCTTTGCTTTTATCAAACTAATGGAGTGTCCTTTATAGTTTTTAGTGCAATGTGAATAATTAAATTTTAAGACCATACTCTGTAAAGTAACAATAATCTCTTCACCTTCAAAATTAATGAGATCACAGAATTGATCAATGATTTTTAATTTGACGTTGTTGGTCGTCTTAACACTGACGGGGTAATACAAGATATTTTGCGGTGACTCGACTATTTTATAACCGCTAAGCACTGTTGGGAAATATTGGTGAATTATATGCACAGGATTTCCTTTCAAATATGATCCGGCTGCTATGTTGCAATCAATGCCTATCGTGTTGACTTTAAAAATATTCATCAGTCGGTCTGAAATATGTCTCAAGTAATTGCTCAGCACAAATACTTTTGAAGTATTTATATCCGGTGTTATTTCAATATATGCATCTGTCTTTATGTTTTTCATGTGATTGTTCAAGACTTTAGCTATATCTTTCAATTCATATGCGGCCAAGAGGTATATTATAAAGGAAAAATTGTTTTTCCAGTATTCCCCACACAAAGAAATTGTTCGTTTCATCGATATTTGTTATAGAATTGTACGTACTGAAATTGATGAGACCTGTTTCATCTAAATAAATAGGAGAGTTAAGGTTGTAGCTTTGTTCTGATGAATTAGTGAGAATGAATGTAAGAATGAAAGTATTCACTAAGTTGTAATATTTATATAACGAAGAGATATTCCAAATCCATCAGTCACAATGAATAATCAATTAACTGCACAGTTAATTAAATTTATACAGGTATTAGAAAGAAATACAAGAGTCTTAGAAACGATATTGCCCAGTCACAAAAACAACTAGAAAAAACTTATCAACCAATAATAGAACCCCTTAAGCAGTTTCACGACAATAGAAAGGCCTATTAAGTGGGAAAGTATCAAATCAGAATCACTGGAATTTTCTAAACAGCCAGATGTGTTTGCATCACCAGGCTTGACCTACAGACAATCAACTAGACCGTTTTATAGACTAGCATATGTAAGTCCCAGTGAGCAGCTTAGCAGTACACTTATGGAGCGGCCTAGTTTTTCAAGAAATTAAGATACTTATGAAACTAGAAATGATGACGGTGACTTACCGGGTCGTACGAGAGTGGATGAATACATAGATGATACAATTAGTGATTTTCAACAAACCATTATTGCTACAAGAGTATTTTGAACAATATGCATCACCGCTTCCCAGGGAGTATATTGAAGGGATCATAAGAGATACTGATGGTGTTTACGATCACGTTTTAGGTATTTTTCACAACCCAACGGAGGAAAAACTTTATGTTGGTGATTATGTTGAAATTACTTTCAAACCTATAAAACAAAATGGAAGGGAGGTTCTGGTCCTAATATCAATATTAAATGGGTTACCTATCCTGGGACACCTGGTTTGTACGAGCTACTGTTTAAAAAATCACCTTTATTTTTCAAAAACGATGATGTCATGAATTACGTGAATACTATTAAACAGACAAGTGCAAATCGTCGTAAAAATAAACCTGATCTTCCAATTAGAATTTTTCCAGATGATATCAAAGGCGAATATAATTCCATTATCCGACCAGTATTGGTAAAGGAAAAACAACGAGTGAGAGAAAGAACTGGTTCCGTACCATCTTCATTATTGAAAGGAGTAAAAACTCGAAATATGAAAAAACCCGGAAAGGGTATGTTGATAATATACTACCAAACCAATTGACTATAAATACTTTGATGATTAGAATGAAATAGTAGAAAGAAAGAGTTGCGTGAGGCTGGAATAATTCAATAAATAAAGTGGAAACTGAAATTTGTTATCAGTAATTCGTAGATCATCAAGCAATGCCTATCAACAAATTTGGTAGCCATTTCCTTTCGAAATCAACCCATGATCCCTCTAGTGATTTACTTAAATCATCGCCTCTATATTTATGCCAGCCAGATTCCTATCACACAAATTTCATTTTTAGTTTAAAAGGTCAAAAGACTAAATTGAATAAGGAATTTTATGTATTGGATAATGGAGGAATTGCATTCAAATTTCCAAACAGTTGTAAAATGTGTATCTCATTATAACGCCGATGGTGATGTAGTAATAAACAATGGCATTTTCAAACTTCATGTACTTGCTGGTATATCCATTATAGAAGGGGATGTTATCAAGTTTAAATTAGGGTCTCCCACGTCCATTTGCATTGAAATACTGCTGGAGTATCCGATACAAAAAAAAAATGTATAAATGAGACTAAATTATTGAACGAAGGAAAAAATATAATAATGTGTGTAAAAAGGATTCTCCTATAACCCTCTTTCGAAGACTGTAAGACAGTATTAAAGCGCATTTTCAGATTGTATAAATCGTTGCAATCAACTAAATTGTCATAACTCAAACAAGATCGCGTCATTTCGTCAGGTATGTATAAAAGGCAGACAGGATGGCAACTCCCTCGATTGTGATTCTTTTGATACAGCATTTGCATAACGCTAGAGAAGTATTTGTGTGTATTGATCGCAAAATCAGTTGGCCTGGAACAATCGTAGCACTTATTATTAAATAAAAGAAAATTATTTTTGGAACGCTTGGTATATGATGGCTATGATTTTGGTAATGTATCATCTATTTTACAACAATATCATCTAACTTCTATAATGTCTTTACTTCCCAGGGTTACGTATGCTCGTCATTTGACATCTTTCTGACATTGATATCGCCTTACCCCATTTTTTTTAACACACCCCTGATACAATGTTGTCGTCTGCAGTTGGCCGTTATTAACTTTATGTCAATACCCTTATGTCACTTGTTCGCTTACAAAACAATATGCCCTGCCATTATTAGCAAAAAATATACGTAACGCCCCGTATAGACGGTTCTTCGATGTTGTCGTTATCACCTTATGTCACTTGTTCCCTTATCAACAAAACGATACGCCCTACCCTGATAAAACACTACGTCATACTGTTATCACCTTACACGTCGCCGTTATAGTCTTACGAAACACGTACGTCGGTCGTAATCACCCTCGATTTTTTTTCAATTTTGCCGTTATCACCTTACACTTACACCTCGTATTTCAATTTGGCTGACTCTCAAAACCTTGCAAAACACGTCACGTGAGCTCTTTTTAACATACCCCGTATTTCTATGTTTTTTTTCATCACCCCCTATTTCGATGCTGCAGTTAGGCGCCAACAACCCTCTGACTCACACACTCCCACACGCTTCTATATCCACTTTGCTCATACACTTAAATGACCACCATCCGAACGACACGAGTTCGAATCCCAATCCGTCCCTCTCTCTGTCTCGACTTTTTACAATTTTTCTTGTAAAATATACCAAAAGCTCCGTCGAAGACACCGGATGTCTCTTCACCTTCAATTATCAAGAACTCTGGGCCATCCAGCTGCCCCGAAATACCTAACCTAACCTAACCACTTTCGAGTGGTCCCGTACTCTTCTTGTAACCCCGAAATACTAGGAGAGTACTCTCCTAGCTTCAACTACTGAAGGGAACTTTTTAGCAGTACTTATAGCTTAATTGATATATAATTGTATGAATTTAATGTATGTTACATGAATCAAAATTAAAACTATTTGAATCTGATACAAATTACCCTGTATATCTACGTATGGAAACAATATTATTTACGTACATTTATTGATGTATTTAAGTAATAGAGCTGCAGATGGTTCAAATTTATTTTTTTTAACATAAAGTTAGGTATACAGTTTCTTTGGACTGCTGCTTCATTTGAGTTTTGATATAACAATATATTACAAAAGAACTACTGAAATATTCAGTCAGGAATTTATCATTGTAATTCAGGCCAGACGTTAAGATTTGAAATATCTATGAATCTTCATAACCAAAATAGTTTTTAAATTAATGCCCCTGTGACATTGCTAAAAATATTATGGCTCATTATTTATTTTTAATCAGCTCAGAAAATCGAAGGTGTCTATAAGTAGAAGGTATTGTTATGATATCTATATATAGTATGATTAAGCCAGTTGACGGTAATTAAAAACTTATAAGTGTGAATAAAAGTCACAAATTTTGAAAATTTTTCAATTAAATTGTTGCCAATGATTTAAAAATCGTTTATGAGAGACTGTCGTTGGAAGAACCATTCTTATTACATTCACATATATCTATAACACATCATTTCTTCATATTCAAAATTCATTTTTGATAATTGAGAGACGATTAGATGTCAAATAAATTCAACTTAAAACTGTATTGTCAATTTGTGATACATCTCTTCGAACCGTTGCATATGAGTTGCGCCCTGCGGTCAAGTTTTAATCAGGGTTACTGTAAGGGTCGTATATGAACTGTGTCCCGAAGACCTTTCAAGGAATGTGGTTCTAAATATTTCTGTAAACTAATTATACTTTTCAGGAATATCGATATCTAAATATTGAATTCTGGTTAAACATTTTCTTACCTAAAGCTTAAGTAAAATACATATTACCAAATTATTAATCATAACACTTTTTTGAAAAAGTGTTCCTGCTTTTCCTTTTTATTTATAACTTTTTCGTTGACTGGTTGGTTGATAGTTGGTAACGTATAACTTGTATAATTTCACTTGCAGTTTCATTGAACATCAAAATAATCAATATTAATTTCTGACTATGAACGTAAATGTAATTTCTAAATATCCAAATATTTCTACACGATGTGCTCCGATATCTCCCAAGATTATCTTCCAAATGCTTCAATAAATTATTTAACAACTATACTCGCTATATTATCCAGTGTATTTTTTTCGAGCTAATCAAGCTATTTCATTTAAGCGTTTTATTCTCATTTGGGAATCATCATCTAATACATCTATAAATAAAAAAATATAGTGAGGGTATTTTATAAATAATGGCGGTTTCCAGTGTTCTCTTTATTTATTGAATAATCATACAAAAAAAGCCTTAATATTCGTAATCGTATTCTATGGTTCCAACCCAATGCTCAGCAAGGTATTTCAGACAATGGTAGAACCAATTTTTGTGCCAAAATGCACAAAATGGCTGCACTGCTATTTCAATATTTTCTTTGGATTCCAGTTTCCCCCACGCGGGAATTTCCCCATTTATTTGAATAAATAGGAATCTGACAGTGCCAAGTCCGGAATGAATTCAGTATGAGGTAGGATTCTAATACCACCAAATTCTTAGATCACCGTGTAACTTCCGCTGTAATCGGTTTTGCATTGTAACAGAGCCCACTTTCGGTTGACTTCGGTAAATTAAAATGATTTCGAAGTACACTGAACCTTCATAATTCCACAAGACACGCAACAAGTCTTTCCGCTCGGATCGATCTCTCTTTGCGAATGGTTCTAGTAATTGTCCTTTGACTAACCACTGATTTTCTATGTTCGGGTTGTTTAGGTTCATCTTTACACACCTCTGCTCAACGTTCAACTTAAATGTTGGTTCATTCGTGTGAAACTATTCCACAACTTTCATAGATCTCACCTATTGATTTATAATGGCGATGTATGGTATCTTTGAAGGGTCCAAGGGTGTCCGATAGCCGGTAAATGCTGGTATGTACTATGTTTGTTTTCTACTATTTGTAACCCCAATATCCCATGCAGGTGGATGACCTGAGCGCGAACGATCTTCAAGCCTCAAATATCCACCATTAAAGCGATTAAACCAATGCTATGCTTCTCGCTCATTAACTATGTCTTCCCCTTCGATTTCACATATTTTCCTTGCCGCCACGGCTGATTTAAACTTTTGTTTCCAATAATGTAGCAATACACGAATTTCATACTTATTGTACTCTATACTATTTATTTTGAAAACGTACCAATGAACACAGAGAGAATGATTAAAAGAAAGTGAAGCAACTTTATTCTTTACAGAATTATAGACTAATCTTAAGAAGTTATGATATGTTTAAATAGAGCCGTAGAAATTTTGTAAGAGTGGACATTCATATATATATATATATATATATATATATATATATATATATATATATATATATATATAAATATCAATTAAAATTCATTCAACAATAAATCAGGACAAGAGAGATTCTTTAAGAAGAAATTGGGACGAATTGCTGTCGAATAATTAAAACTAAACCAGTACGAATAGAAAATATGTAAAAAATATAAAATTGAATCATCTTTTTCATATTTTTTGTCGACATAGATACTTTTTCAAACATTCATAGTAAAATGACATTTTGCTTATTTGAAATAACAGTACAAGACGTTAATAAACATATGCCACTCTTTACAAATGTGATATAATATAGTTTTAAACGAGTTCAGATTGTCTCTTAAAAAATTTGGAGTTATGTCAACTCTGCAGCACACACCAACTATTCAATATTTGATCCAGGTTTGGCTATCATTATCTTTCACGTGTAGAAGTATCATGTTCTTCATCAGAGCATGTATGTAACTGGGTTTTTGTGTTTTGATATTGAGTACCGGCTGCTAAGCTCTATATTAGAGTGAAAATAATATACAGGGTGAGTCACGAGAAACTTTACATACTTCTATCAAATGTAGAGTTCCTCAGGGAGGATATCATGTAGCTACTAAAAAGTGTCAACTCCTCATTATTAATTTACAGTGTGTATTGTGAAATTGACCTTCTAATTAGCTATTGTGTTCACACAGCTCAACAGCTCATTTGATTTTTTCAATTTTCTCATGATGCAGTATAGTACTATTAAGCATTCGACCGGATTTGGAAAAATCAATTTAAGGATTCGTATTGCACTCTGTATCATATTTTTTGAATGCAATAACTGATTTTCAAACTCCATAGATAATCAATGAAAACGACATATGCGACAAAGTTGTCGTACTTTTATTCAATTTTTAGTTAACGATCGAATCAAATCAAAAATAGAACGACCATATCTCCTCGTTCCTAATGACTCCCCTGCATATTGGTTTCACTTCTACGGAATGAACATAGCGGCTGATAATATGTATGTTTGATTTTATTGCATGTAATACTTAAATTTTCATATATTTAATAACCAACCATGACATGATAAAAATATTTTCTACAGAAATATCTACAATATTGAATATTTGATAAAAGTATCGTACTTGTCACAAATAATAAACGATATTATACACTCATGTTTTACAATTTTTAAGTTATATTATTTGCCTAGCTCAGTGTACATTTTATGTAGTACTGAAACATGCTTTGACATTCAGATTAGTATCTAACTACATTTGAGAGCATGTAATTATAAAACAGCAATTTACCAAAACAAACCAATTTTATTATAAAACATTTTTGATTTTGGGTCAACAATTGAAAAACATGACATTTTTACATTCCATGTATAAAATAAGTGGACGACATACAATTATTACAATATTCAAAGTGTTTTTTCTGTAAACTGATTTTGAGTTATTGAGGGCTCTTTTACATTATGATTCTAGAATGACATTCCGGTATCGCTTAACATTTATTGAAATAGAAGCTCGCATTTTTTCAAAAGTGATACCCTGTGTATTTTTAAATTTTTTTGTCTTTATTTTGAAAGATTTTAGTTAAAAATACGAAAATATCTGGCATTAATCCAAAAATATATCTAGTTAATATTTCTACGATAAATTCCACTTAAAAATAAAACCATATAAAAATGAATTTTTAAATCCTTTTCTAACCTAATCTAAACATATAAAAATGTATTTTTAAATATACTTCTCTTTCAATACATTAATTGAATAATATAAATTGAATTCGCCTCTAACAATATTTAAATTTATTGATGATTCTTTATTATTAAAGTTACACAAATTGCCATTAATTATCACTAATCTCTACTGATTTTCTACTTCTTTTCTTTGATTGAGAAGTGAAGTGAATATTTAAGTACACGGTAGCTGAGTTAACTAGCTTCACTTTTTGATTTAATAATTAAATAATTAATTAATTAATAATTAAAATTTTCTAAAAAAATCCGGATTTTTTTATGGCTCTTAAGTAAAAACTTAACTGAAATGTTATAGCGACCCGAAAATACTTGAATTGACAGCAAATTTGATAGAATTTTTGAAAGTTAGATATGACAAAATTGCAATTGTGAAATATTTCATTCTTAGCTAGAGGATATTAAATTAAATGTAGTGGAAAAGAAAGCTACCTATCGAGATTAGCTTAATCCTATTAGTGCAAAAAAACCAATGAATTATTGTGGATACAGTGAGCTATTTAAAACAAAATAGAATATTTAAAAACAAAAATACATCTATTGAGAGTGACTGTTTTATGTTTAAGTTTTATTTCAACTCTTTATTATTAAAGGAAGTTCTTAATCCGGATGATTTGAAGGACATGGCCATAACAAATACAAAATTGAATTCTGACTTGAATGTTCTTGAATTTCAAAACCCTCTGTAGGGGCGCTCCGACCTGTGGCCAAATGCTTGCTCTAATGCAGTTACTTCAGAAGTTGAGCTATTTCTGAAAGTATCTTCTCAGAATATATTAATGAAGAGGTAAAGGTCCATAGTTTTATTATAAACAATCCGAAACCAACCGTTAACAGATATTTTATTCAGGATTTTTAAAATCGAATAACTTTTACTTGCCATTTTTGATTTCCAAGAACGTTTTTTTTTGCATTGAATACTTCAGATGTAAGAAATAATGTGTTTTCCATCCTATTACAAACATTGTTGTTTTCTCCAGTCGGTACAGCATATATTAACACTATTCTGGATTTTAATGCTAAGCCTTTTTCTCTTTTTTAAGATTTTCCCTTTTTTTAAAAGTTTCAATTAAAGGAGGAATACTTTGGTATTTTGTTGCCTTTTCCCCATAACAACCACACCCAGAAATACACACACACACACACACACACACACACACACACACACACACACACACACACACACACCGCAAAAATATAAAGGATCCTTCATTTGAAAAATGAAATTACATTTACATTTAAAATATTATTTACCTTGTACATATCTCGTATATAATTTTGAGAGTAATTCCCGACTTCTGCTCGTGTTTCTTTTCTGGACGATGCGTTACCATAATCTGATTCTGGACTGAAATTCTAGAGCCGTATTGTCAAGAACACTAGGATTCGTGAATACTAAGTGCTAATTAATATCCAGAAGCAAACTAATCACATGACAGAATTTATACAAAAATAATGATACGATAGACGAATAAATTCGTAGGATTGTTTACGAAATCAAAGATACTACTGGTATTATTGTAAATTAATTTAATCTGTATTTATATTTTATTCTAATGCTCCCAATACACTATTGATCAAAAAGTTTTCTGAACAAATGCTAGAGAATCGAATTCTCTTTTATATCTCTTATCGACTGAAATTGGTTGCTCAAATCAATAAGATAGTGTGCGGTTCTGCTTTTTACCAAAATACCGGATTTTGGAAAACTGATTTACTTCACTTTATTGATTAGTAAATATAAGTAAAATAGTAAAATATTTTTTTTAGAAAAACGGTAAATTGTATTATTATATTAGATTTTAGAATCGGTTTAACTTGAAAAAACACCTTGTACATTTCTAAACAGTAATAAGTTATTAATTTTGTTAACAAATAACTTAATAACAATGGAAGACAAAAATAAATGTGAGGAGAGCTGCGTTCATAGTTTTAAATATCGATAATGTATTTTTCTTGGGTGCTATACATTTCGGTAGCATTTGTTAATGAAAAGAACAGTTCTCTTAACTTTGATTGAATCGAACTTACCTTAGCCAAATACCCAAGAAAAACGTTTCAAAAATGAACAACTAATAATTTATCGAGAACATATCAATATTCACCTTTTTGTCTAGCACAATATGAATAGTTTCTATATTGACATTGAATCAGGTGAAAATTTGCAATAAAGCATGTAACGAGGTGTGTTAAAAATACGGTAATTCTATGGTAGTATCTATATAAACTACTTCTGTTTCAACTAGTATGTCTCATACCCTAATGTTATGAGATGAGCAGTGACAACTTGGAACCCGCTGAGAATCTTGGGCACTAACCAACAGATTGAAGCAGAAAATAACTTGTGAAATAAAGGGGGTAAGGAAATTAGATAAAATCAGGAAGAATGGAATAAGAAAAGCATTAACGTATTAATTGCAGTGCAAAAAATCGAACAACAACAGCTGAAGGTCAGAACAGTTAAGGTGATATGGGAAACAAATGAACAAAAAGATGAGAAGAGGCAGACCCGGGAGAAAACAGAATACGGAAATAACAAACAACCTGGAAAAAAAGGACGACTGAACTGAAGACTGACTACAGGAAGTAAAAGATAGAATCAAATGGAGACGAAATATTTCCTCTACACCTATGGTGGAGGTTTTGAATAAATAAGTAAGTGAGTAAGTATATTCCATACCATCAAAATGACTTGCAAATAATACGAATTTCTATATAATTTTCACAAAGAATTTTTACCAATAAACAAAAAAATCGTGATTCCATATTCATTGAATGTTTGGAAATGAAAATTTGAGTTTGTGTATATGAGCCTAAGACACAAATTTAGAACTCTCAATAGAACACTAGGAACTCAGCTTGCACTAAAAACAAGCGTCAATAAAAAGTGAGCATCAACAACATGGTAGCGATTCCTTCCAGGGGGAATAACTGTGAACATAGAATTCTTTAAGGAGCATTTAGAATGTTTACGAAACTATGTGATAATGAAGAGTCGTGCCAAATAGACTAATGGCTTTCATTTTTATCATAACAACGTGCCATACCCCAAGTCGCTATCGATTGACTGCCCATAACCGCTTCACTTTGCAGCTTTTGACGCTTCTAGTGATTAAAGGGAAACGTATCGACTCCTTTCCTCATCTTGAGAAGGTCACAAAACAGAAGATACAAGCTATTCCAAAAAAAGTCTTTCAAAAATAAATCCAGTCATGTAATCAACGTGTGTATAAGTGTAATGCAAACCATTATGTTATCTTTTCATCGAGCTTTTAATAAAATAAACCATATTTTCGATCACATCTCGTAACATATTGATAATTTCAGTTAACATATACGATATTCAGTTGACGAATTAATATCTTATAATTATTATTGATATGCGAGGTATGTCGTGATTTCAGGCAAAAGCCATTTATCACAATGACTATGCATTTTGTTCTTATTCGTTCTTTCTTTTCGCTTGAGATTTTGACTCTGTCTAGAACGAAATTACCCGAAACGTATCCGCACATATTGCAAGATGACACGGTACGCAAGAAAAGCAGTTCGGCTTTTCGCCGTGTCAATCACCCCATACTTAATCCTCGTTCAGGTTGAAGCTTGTACCATTAATTTATGTCAAATTGGTTATAGATTAAACACAAAAAATAACCACTTCACTAGCTGTAACGTAAAATGTTCGTGAATATTTCATAGGTTCATTTTAATACATGTTAGTGTAGTGTGTCAGGATGTCAAATGTTTTATTATTAAATTATGGATTTTTTGGTAAACTAGGTGTAACGGATTCAACGCAACCAAATAGTTTATGAGAATAGCATTTTTACAATTTTTCATGTTATATTGCCTTGAATAAAAATTTCATAACAATTACATGGAATATGTAATAGATTACATTTTGACATTTAGGTTTCAATTTAGTTTTAAAATTATATCATTAAACCCGATTCAGTGAAATTTGGTAGCTAATAATTGGTATACAAAGGTACTCCATACACGAAAACAAACAATAAATATGTATTATATTATTTAACATCAATTTATACCACATTTCTCAGTTACTCATAAAGCTAACCAGTTTCAGTCTTTGTTAAATAGTTAACTACCGAATGTACATGGATTCGTTCAGGTAGAAGCATTCATCGATTAAGTAAACTCACATTTTGGAAGTAATTAGTAAATGTTATAGTATCACATTCACCGTGTTACCATTAACATCAAAACTGACAAGACGAAAGATGACAGCAGCACTGGGAGAGAACCTGGAACAAAATTTTTTTTATTGTATATTAGGTTGAATTAACAGATGAGAAAAACGTTTGAATGATAGTTGGACTAATTTGTTAAGAGATATATTGAAGCTACATTTTGGGAACGATATTGTTGCTATGAAATCATTTGAAGTAATTGGTGATATTATAGAAAAATTGCAAGCGAATTTCTTTATTTCTTCTCAAATGTAATTTGGGGACATCTATTTCAGTTCCTCGGTGCCATAGTAGTTCAACTGCGTGAATTGAATTGTCTGGTATACTGTACACATTTTATTTAAATTTCAAGTCGACACTGGCCTAAACGAGCATTTCTAATTTACTAATAGATGGCATACATGCAATAGCTGGCACAAAGTTACTATATACACAGTGATGGCAATAAATGGTTGTCAGGAGGTATCGGGCACCATATTCAGACTAAATATTTGTTTCCATTGGGTTTTTATGCTAATTCTCAGTTATAGAAATTTTTTGACAAACACTAGCATTAATAGTGGTATTTATAAACTATAGACTGAAAGCATATGTAATTATTACAATATGACAGAAGTGCTGTATCAAAAATTTCTAATGTTAAGACATTAGTACATGCATTGTGAGACCTCGGAACTAGAGAAATAATATTTTAGGCTTGACCTTCTATATTCTATGATATATGATCATTTCATAGAACTATATACAATCTTAATATTCCAAGATTTTTATCAAAATTTGATAACTAATAATAATGCCAAGTATAACGATATAATATACGAAAATGGAGATGACCAATTTTTTTGTGTAATGCAAGAGTAGCTCAAGTGGTTTTATTCTTTTTAACAGCGCTGGGTTTCGATGTTTACAATATACTTTCAAATATTAGAAGACTTTACAACTAAATAGACAAAAATAGTCAATCATTAAATTGCTTAATTTTTCTGTTGACCGATAATCTCTTTTTTAGAATGCAATTTAGGGGTCAGTCTATAAACTATTTAACACAAAAATATTTCTACTTTTATAAATTGAATCTTTCTTTTGTCTTTGTCTTTAATATCTTCCTTTCACTTCGACTGAGATTATGAGATTAGAATGACTTCCGAATATAAGATAGACCAAAATTCCATTTTTTTGGTAAAAATAGAATTAAAAACTTCCTTTGAGCTAGACAAGACTGAGCTAGACTCGACTGGACAGGCTTATATTTTGTTGCAATAGTACAACAGAGTATGAAAAGTACAAAAATTAACTAAAACAGTTAATTTTACTGTTGAACGATTACCTCTTCATCTCAACATCTTAATCTAATGATTCGCCTATTATTAAATGTACCTAAAATACCCTGTAACGTATATTTTGTAATCATATCTTCTGGAATATTTTATGTAATGATAAAATCTTGTTTTGTTAACAAATAACTGACATTCCTTTTTCATGTTTTAACTTTCATTTGCTGTCAATCATCATTTTGACACTGGTTCCACTAACATGTTCCCAAAGAGCTCCCAGATGGATGATTCCACTTAGTACAGACCTATCACGTGCCTTACCATTTTATATAAGATACTTACAGCTTGTATCATTAACAGAATTTATAAGCATGTCGAGAAAAATAACAACTTAGGTGAGGAACATAAAAGGGTGCATAATTTCTAAGAGGAGCGTTGCTCGGATGAAACCATGTAGAAGATAGAGGAATGTAGAAATGTTGGATTCTTAAGTTAATTGCATGTTGTTAGAATACTAAGAAGGTTATAAAAGAAAGGTTACTTAAAGAAAGGTGACTTTGAATTCCTAGAAGAAGGCAACTGGGTCAGGCGTTGGTCAGTCCGGGGTTGTTGTTTTATTAAGGGTAATCTCGTCGAATGGTAAGAAATTTTGTGAATGAAAGTGTACCTGTATTATGTATGCTTGAGTGGGACGGCATATGGCGTAGTCGCCACATTATTCCACTTTCTACGCACCTCTACCAAGTAGGGAATAGGTCGATATGACAACTTTGAAGTGCTATACTAATTTGTTTACAGTAGCGAGAATGCTGCGGAAGGTATCTTGTTAATAAATGTTGGTTTCTAGCGGTTTACGAATACGAACTTCTGTAGCATCACTATTTTCGTTATTTAATAACCCTACTTCGTATACTAACAACTTAGTACAATTTACGGCGAGTAAGGTAAACTATAGTTGGATTCACGTAAAAGGAAACTACAATCAATTTATACTGTAAAATGAGTAACGGAAAAAGCATGTGAACATCATATTATCTTTTTATGGCTATCTAGCGAGCTTTTCATACAATTGAAATAAATGAAACTATTCAATGTGTTCATTTATGTTAACTGATTTCATGGGATTTATTGTTTTTAGAAAATTTTTATTTTTACGTTTCATATTCTGTAGCCTGCGTAACTTCCCTGTTCCAATTGTGTTAGAGTATCATGTACCTAATATTTTCTGAAATGTTTCTTATTAGTTTTCAGTAAAATTTCATTTTCTTTTCCCCTAGTTGATACTGATACTGGTCATATTCTTTCATAGTCATTAGGTATTTGTTTGAAGTAGTATGTATAATTATTTTGAAATGTCTATATAGAATTAGTTATCTTGCTCATAACGCATCTTAATTTTTCCACTATTGCTTACTTTATTAAGAATACATAGACACTATACCATATTTCAAGGATATAGTAAAAAATATTTAGCTGATGATTATAATTTTTTTTCGAAAATAAGTTGTCTCGAGGAATCTAAAAAAGCGTGGAGAATATTTATCTATATTTCATCTTTTCTTGCAAACATAAAACGAATGCTATTTCAGTGTGATAAAGGACTTAGGAAATGAAATTTTCCCAATTTCCTATTAACCATATTGACCAGTGAATTCCAATGAATCTCTCTAGTCTTGGATGTCACCGTGATATATGTCATTTCCATAATGTCGATTATGCATATACTGGGCGAATCAAAACGACTGATAAATAAAGAAGTTTTTATACATAATCATTTGTTTTCAAGTTATAGCATATTAACAAATAAACAAATTATCACATTATCACATTTTCTGTTTCGTCTACGAAGAGCGTTTGTTGCTCTCTCAATTGATTCATTTCTTTCTTCTTTAATTTGGGCTGCAGTATTCTCAATTCGTCTAATTAGTGCATCTTGTGTGTCCACTTTTATTTTGTAGACTTCATTTCTTATCTAGCCCCATAAACAAAAATCTAGTGGTGTGAGGTCTGGAGATCTTGCAGGCCAATTAATGGGACCTCCACGACCAATCCAACGCCCTCGAAAACGTTCGTCCAAATGTTGCTTGACCTGACAAGCGTAAACGGGTAAATGTAGCTTCATTCGTAAAGAGTATACTCGATACAACACGATGATTATTATTATTTATCCACCGACAAAACTCCATACGGTTAGCGTAATTCTCTGGTTGTAGGTGCTATACTCTCTGCACGTGATAAGAATATAAGCCTTGTTCGTGGAGTGTATTTATCACCCTTTTTTGTGGAATTCCCAATTGAGTGGCAATTCTCCGTGAGCTAGTAGTTGCATCTTCTTCTACTAGATGCAGAATCTTTTTCACTTCTACCAAACCTTGTCGAGTAGCGCGTTCAGATGATATGTTAGCACTGAGAAGCTTACCAGTCTCGCACAATTTGTTAAAAACTCCAATAAATACGTTTTTATCAGGATATCTTTGGTGTGAAAAACGTTGACGATATTCTTCAGCAGTGGCTGTAGCATTTCCATTACAGAAACCATAAACAAACACCATTTTGCATATTCTAAATTTGAATAAGTATCTAGAATTTTGCTACACTAACAATCATATAAATTCAAAATTAAACGTTTAGTTACTGTTCACTGTACACTGACAGTTCATCAAAACGTGATAATTATCAAATGCCTTTGAGCCTTGAACATGGCATTCTTTGATAATGTTAAAGTTCAGATATAAGTGGAAACATTTTTAATTACTCCATAACTCCCAGATTTTGAATATCTGGCACAATCTGATCTTCCCACCTATTTTTTGGTCTACCAGGCAATCTTTTCTCGCTTGGTCACCATTCTGTGATTTTCCTTGTATCCTGCCGCTTTTCTATTCTTTTAATGTCTCCGTACCATTGTATTCTTTTTGCTGTAATTGTATTTACCATATCCTCATTTTCTAATATATTCTTAATTTCATAGTTCATAAGTCCTTTATACTCATTTATACACTTGAATTATTATATTATTGCGCCTCATTTCTCTTTTTAAATTTTCCAGTCTTTCTTCTTATTCGGCTATTATTTGATTAAGCCTTTGATTTTCTTGCTTTAATTCATCTAGAATATATGCATTTCTATCTATTTTTTCTTCCATGCTCTTGAGATTATCTTTTATCTATAAGAACATTTATTGTTTCCATATCGTCCTTTTCATTTTTATGATTCATTTTCTTTTATTTTGTTTAACTCACCTTAACGAGTTCCGCGTCCCGTTCAGTTTCGCTAGGCACCTACTCAATGCAGCCCCCAACACTTACCTGGGCTGGCAAAACTTGTCTAGCTACGTTATTGTGGTTGAATTTTGTTATTCTATTTGGATTCAGTCCGAGTCTGTATTTTTATCAGTTTGGATTTATATTTTTATTGGTTTTTAAACGATATTGTTTTACTGCTTTTTTTCTTGTTGATATTTATCACTATTTGGATTATGGGTTTTAACAATCCTGATTTGTTTTATATCTAGTTTTTCTCTTATATAAATGTTGCGGAATTAATCACCAGTAATATATGACAACTTGCACTTACACAAGATATTTCTGAGCTTTTTGATAATATAGATTATTACTTTATTCACAATGTTACTTTGTCACTATCACGATTTAACTGTATACTTCTCACATTCTCACATAGATACAGGACCGCACTCCATATATTCAAGTATATTGCTAAATTATATATTCGACCATCATGAATTTTTAATGGATGATTACGTATGTCTATATATTGTGTTCGATGGCATAAATAATTCTACACTACTGTCTGAAGACCAGGATGGCTCATGCCCAATGCACAAATTTATCATAAAATGATATTTTAGAAAGTTTCCTACAAAAAAGGTGGCGAAGGTCAACCGAACTATAAGTTGTGGAGCAAAATGCATTAGATCCACAACTAGCATACGCATAATGTAAGTAACGTATCAACGACAACTATTCATAAGATCTTCCAGCAGCAGCTTTTTTACCCCTTTCACATCCAGAAAGTGCATGCCATGGAAGTTGAGAATTATCCAGCAAGACTGGCATACGCTCGTTGGTTTCTACATAAAAAACGAGTTGATAATACCTTTGTTGAAAAAGTACTGTTTACTTATGAAGTTGGTTTCACACAAGACGGTTTTATTGATTTACCATAATTAACATTTATGGACAGATAAAAATCCTCACGGTAAAATTCAAACTAAGATTCAAAATCCTTTTGGTGTCGAAGTGTGGGCAGGAATAGTGGGTAATAATTTAGTATGTCCAGATTTTCTTGATGATAACCTGAATGGTCAGCGACACTTGGTTCATACACGATGGAGCTCCTCCCCACTTCCTAAATGATGTAACAAATCTTCTCATTTTTCAGTTTTTTGGGGATATCTTAGTTATGTGCAACACCAGTAAACACAAGAAACGAAATGATCGATTTCGACCGTAGACTCTGCAAGTGTTTAGAAGTGCACGGTGCCCATTTCGATCATTTGTTATAGTTTTTGTTTGTATTTATTAGATAAGTTGTAGGTTAACCAACTAAATTTTCATTTCAATATTTTTTATGCAGTTCAATTAGAAATACCAGATTGTGTTTTAATAAATAATTACAATTGATGATAATTTTCTTCAGAATGTCTCTTTATGGCGAACGGTTTCCTTGGCATGTACAACGATTTAAGAATCTGCATATCTCCTAAACCACAAATTTTACCGAGTTGAACAAAGAGTATCTTTTTGTTAAAAAATTGATTGGAACGTTAATTTTTGCTATCTTTAGATTGTATAGGTTGTCCTTAGACTGTTAGTTAGTTAGATACTGATTGTTAACCATTGGGCATGAGCCGCCTCTGGCCTTCAGAAAGTACCTAGTGTCGAATTATTTATTCCGTCAAACACACTACATAGGCATACGAGTACGTAATCATCCATTGAAAATTCGTAATGTTCAAATGTATAATTTAGAAAATACACTTAAATATAAGTTCTGATTTCGCAACAAGTCTCGGAGCACTCTGTATATAGTGTTACAAATATTATAATTCATTTCACTTCGGTTAAATGACATTTTGCAGGTGCTTAATTTTCAACGTCATGCTTGATCAATTGATTTAACAAAAATTTCTATGGAGATTAGCTAAATGAGAAGGTGTGATTACTCATTTTTGTGGAGCTACGTAATTATGCTGCTCATTCATTTTCGTTGACTTCTCTTTTATTTTTGTGCTCCTACTTTAAAATCAGGTTCATTCGTTTTAATTAAGACGACACAACGATAAAAAAGGGATTAGCGTTCATAATAACAGGTTTCTGTAGTAGTAGTAGTAGTAGTCAAATTGGTAATTTTCGACTATAAGTTAAGTAATATCAATGTTATATCAGAGAAAAACCTTGGATCAACGTTTTGCAATTATAGACTAAATTAAACTCCCCTACTTAAAAGATTGAAATCAGAATATGAGAGAAGGAACCTATATATGATGTGGCAATCAAGTTTCGAAATTTTATCAATAATAATGAAACAAAAAAGTTTTACACTAATTTTTATAATCAACCTTCATAATAGTTTCTAATGAACTCTACACAACAATAATGTTGTTCCCATTCAAAGTATCTTTAATAATCAATCGTCTGAAGCTTAGAACCAAGATTTTTTGATCTTCTCTACGCCACCATAATAAGTTTTTTATTTGTGATTTGATATTAGGACGAGTCCCTCCATACCGAGGGTTGGGCGCTTTTCCCACGACAACGAGCGCGTCCAGTGGTTGCGGATAGTGGAGTCCGGAGCAAGCCTAGGTGACAGTAATGTCACACATTACTCTCCGGATGTTTGCTAATAAGGGCCGAGGGGGGGAAACAAACCTAGCTAGGATTGAACTCTCATTCCCGCGGACCGAATAATAACCGCAGACAAGAGGGTCCTGATGGCAATTGCTGATCTCGAAGGAGATGACAGCGACGAGGAAATATCCTTCGACGGCGTGGGGTGGGTGAGAGCGTCAAGGTGGTCGGATGCTTCAATAGGAAGTCCCTTGATTTCCTAAAAGAAGTAGTCGGCGGCTGCGATGACCTGTGGCCGGACTCATGGAAAAGGAATGTGGAGGATAGGATGAAAAGGGGAATCAATGCTTTCTACATTTGTAGGAAGGTGTTTGGAAGAAAATGGGGACTACAACCAAAGCTTATACACTAGCTGTATACAGAGGTTGTAAGACACATTATAACTTACGGAGCCGTAGTGTGGTGGGAGGCCATGAATGACAGAGAGAGAACCCAGGAACAATAAGTAACTCGATCTTTACGGACGGATCCGTAAAGGACGAACGGACGGGAGCGGGAGTATACTCTGAAGTTCTGGGAATAAGGGAATCCTTGAGGTTTAGAAATTTGCTGCACCATAATTCAAGTCAAGCTACGGGCAATAGAACGAGCCGCGGAACTAATCCGATGCAGAGATGAAACGGTACGTGACATCACAATCTACACGGATAGCCAAGCGGCTCTGAGATCAATATCGTCTACGGCAGTGAGATCTAGGTCAGTGGTGAGCTGTCGCGAAGCCTTGTCATGGATTCGTGACCGAAAGGTTAGATTTTCATGGATACCTGGACACAGCAATGTAGAAGGGAATCAAACTAGCCAAATTGGGAACGACCAGGAGCGGGGACGAAGCGGTGGGCTTGCCACTACCACCGATCAAATTGCTGAGAAACACGATATATAGAATATTAGAGGGAGAGCACGGCAAGAGATGAAGTAATAGAGATGACTGTGTCATCTTACGCTCCTTGTGGTCGGTGCTACAGAAGAGGAAGACAACAGAACTGCTAGGCTATGGGAAAGCCTCGATCCGAAGGGTCGTAGCAGTGATTAACGATCACTGCACAGTAGACTCTAGACTCACGAAAATGGGTATCAGAACCGACGATCTCTGTGCAGAATGCAGTGAAGAGGAACGAACAATAGAACACCTAATGTGTCAATGCACAGCATTGGCGTCGAAATGACTACAATGCATGGGGAGTGAAACATTGGAATATCTAGAAGAAGCAGTGGAGTTGGGTGTTAAGGACCTGAATCACTTCATTGCAAACTGGAAAAGCTTGGGAAGGGGGCAAGGACCTGGCAACGGAAGAGATAGGGAAGGGGGGTGAAATGGTACTGACTGAAAAGTCAGTAAGGGTATCACAATGGGCCTAAGGCCTCCGAGTGTATCTCGGCTGAAAAGTGGAGATCACCCTGTTAACCTAGCCTAACCTAACCTAACTTTGACATTAGGACATGAAAAAACGTCACAGGTAGCAATATCGGAGATACAGTGTGGAAATAACTTCTTCGAAATGCTTGATTTGCGAAATAACTCTTGCATAAGCAATGAAGAGTGGGCCGGTGCGTCCTCACACATCAATTCCAAATCGCTTGATTTCACTGCAAATTGAATTACGACGGGTTGCTTGGAACGTGAGTCACTCATTTTAACGACACCACTAAATCAGTTTCTGAAGAGAGAGACCTTTTAGTAAGCAGATATGGACGAAGTGATGGAGAGCTGCCAATTCTCGAGTTATGACTTTATTGCCACTCCTCGTATCAACATACAATTTCATGTGAGATGGCAAGTTTCATGAGTTATTAAGTTTGCCTAGTACTATGAGTAGTTGAAAATTCCTCCACTGAAAACACGTATACATACGAGGTGTGATAAGAGATACTGCGAATAAATGTTTATAGTAGCAATTATTCAGAGTGTATCTATTTTAACTGTTCCGGCTCGTCAGTCTGTTACTAAAGTAGCTTAGTGAAACTGTGTCTGTCTGTCGTGAAATATGGATCTCGAACAAAGCATTAACGTTAATTTATGCTTAAAGTTCGAAATGTCTTCTAACCTCCAAATAAGAAGAAAAAAAATTTTGGCAAGTGAGTGTTAAATTTGTTCCAATGCTTTTTTACTATTGAACAATTAAAATATATTTTTTAGTAGGGCAACTGTGAACTAGAACTTTATAAGGAGTACTGGAACATTGGCGAAAAAATGTACGAAGAAAAAGATTTGGCTCCGTACCACAAATCACTCTTGATACGCGTATTTTCGGACCCTAAAAGTATTTCTATTTATCCATATCCGCTTTATTCGACAGATTAAGTACCTTGTGACTTCTAGTTCTTGTCGAAAATAAAAATTGGGATAGAAGGATCCGTTTTGACAGCATTTGCATATGTACATGTACATTGGTAGCCAAGGCAATAGTTTGAAGAAGATTAATTCAAATTTTATGTTACGTAGAGACAAGAATATAAGGGAATTTTTTTCGTCTCAATGGTGATACTAATGTCTCCTACACAACGCAGTTTAAGCGTTTAGTTTGTTTATTGTGATGTTCTTTGTGCGTTCAACTCAGGTGTTTTGACGATTGTTGTAGTGGAAAAATGTCACATTAAGCATTGCGACGTGATAATTTTTTAGTGTACATTTAATAGCAAGAATTAAATTATATCAAGTACTATTATACAAAGTTAAGTATTATTATATTTTTCAATTAGCTGATGTCACTCACAGCATTATATTCCATAAGCAGATAATAACTAGATTTATATTCACATTACAAATTCAAAAATACTCACACTTGACGGATTCTCCTATATTCTCTGGAGAATTTTCATACATATGCCCCTTAGTGTCCGAATCACCACTTGATTTCTGTTCAGATTTGTCGATTTCATTTAAATTTGATTGATATTTTGAACCTGAAAGAAAAAAATACGAAAATAAAAATTCATAGTTCATTAAATTTTATTTGAATTGCAATGGCTTCGAAATCGAAATAAATACCTGAATTGATAACTGTATATTTTTGAATTTTTGTATGTTACTAACTTGTCACTGAAAGTAAAATATGCAGTATTCATACAAATTCAGTGTGCATTCAATCTTCCTAAGTAATATTAATAATTTATTTATTAGATTATATTTTCATCCCAGAATCCCCGCATGATTCTGCGCGAGTTTTGGAAGGGTGAAAAGTCGAAATTAGAGGACTACGTAGTTATTTGATGATGTTTGTGGATCCCTTTGACAATTTTTACTTTGTTAGTTTGTCTATTTTTGTTTGTTTGGATACAAATTTCACTATGTTCACTAATTTTTAATCAACTTACTGACTCAAAAGTTCGCATACTTCTTTGCTTTTGATGATCATACATAATTCAATAAAAAAATTGATGCAATATTCGATGGATATCACATGAATTAATTAATTTAATTTTTATGTGAAACTGAATACTCTTGCATTTATGTCATTCTTTGAGAATATTTTCAATTAAATTAACTCGATTTTATAGATAATTTTTTTGAAAAATTAATAATTTATATGAAACTTTATTCAATAGAGGTTCCGAATGTAAACAACTTCGTTAGTTCAATGGTTTTTAAAACTTTTAATTTCAGAAAACTAAAAATAATAAAACGAATAATTAAATGTACCATTTTTAAAACTTTATTTAAAATGATAATTTTGGCTTAAATTTTGATGTAATTTGCCTCTAAGGATGATTTAAAAGATAGATGCTGATGATGACAAAGTAAAAGAAGTATATTGTGAATATACTCGGTGAGTCGGGAGAGCGCACCCAAATCAAGGAGTGTATTATACACGTGAAAATAATGTAAAAAGACTCATTTGTTCTTATCCGATTTTCATTTGTTTTCATGTTATGGAGTAATTAAAAATGTTCATCTAGCTTTCCACTTATATCTGAATTTTAACATTATCAAAGAATGCCATGTTCAAGGCTCAAAGGCATTTGATAATTCTGACGTTTTGATGAACTGTCAGTGTACAGTGAACAGTAACTGAATGTTTAATTTCGAATTTATGTGATTGTTAGTGTCGCAAAATTCCAGATACTTATTCAAATTTAGAATATGCAAAATGGTGTTTGTTTATGGTTTCTGTAATGGAAATGCTACAGCCACTGCTGAAGAATATCGTCAACGTTTTTCACACCAAAGATATCCTGATAAAAACGTATTTATTGGAGTTTTTAACAAATTGTGCGAGACTGGTAAGCTTCTCAGTGCTAACATATCATCTGAACGCGCTACTCGACAAGGTTTGATAGAAGTAAAAAGATTCTGCATCTAGTAGAAGAAGATGCAACTACTAGCTCACGGAGAATTGCCACTCAATTGGGAATTCCACAAAAAAGGGTGATAAATACACTTCACGAACGAGGCTTATATTCTTATCACGTGCAGAGAGTATAGCACCTACAACCAGAGAATTACGCTAACCGTATGGAGTTTTGTCGGTGGATAAATAATAATCATCGTGTTGTATCGAGTATACTCTTTACGTATGAAGGTACATTAATAATACTCGTAACTATCATGTATGGTGGGACGAAAATCCCCACGCAAAATCGAAAGCAATTTTCAACATCGGTTTTCTGTAAACGTGTGGTGTGGTATGGTTGACAGTTATTTAATTGGCCCTTTCATTTTGGAGAATCGTCTCATACGAGAAAACTACCTAAATTTTTTACAAAAAGAATTACAATGCCTACTAGAGGATGCTCCTATAAATATTAGAATGCAGATATACTATCAGCACGATGGAGCTCCTGCACATGTCGCTTGTCAGGTCAAGCAACATTTGGACGAACGTTTTCGAGGGCGTTGGATTGGTCGTGGAGGTCCCATTAATTGGCCTGCAAGATCTCCAGACCTCACTTCACTAGATTTTTGTTTATGGGGCTGGATGATAAATTAAGTCTACAAAATAAAAGTGGACACATCGGGATGCACTAATTAGACGAATTGAGAATACTGCAACCCAAATTAAAGAAGAAAGAAATGAATCAATTGAGAGAGCAACAAACGCTCTTCGTAGACGAAGCAGAAAATGTTTAGTAATAAATGTGGGTATTTTTGAACATTTATTGAAATAACGCTATGATTAAGAAAATTTTTATGTGATAATTTGTTTATTTGTTAATATGCTATAACTTGAAAACAAATGAAAATCGCATAAGAACATATGAGTTTTATACATTATTTTCACGTTTATAATACACTCCTAGAGTTTGGCGCGCTCCTCCCGACTCACTCTGTATAGATACAGAAATGTAAAGAAAAGATGGTAATATTACTTTTTAATAATTAAAAGAAAGAAACGCTAATAAGTAAATTTAAATAATATTTTCATGGATACTAACGCATTATGTGATCGGGTTCAAATTATAAAAATAGTTTTATGTGTGATACCATGTGTGGGCGTTTGAGTATGCGATGAGTAGGATCTGTAGGATAAAATTTGAAACACCTACACTTTATGATATTACTGTGTCCATCTACTCTTTAACTATTCAACATAACAATGAATTTTAAGTTACCTCAACAGTAGATTTTTCAACTAATTATTAGAAAGTCATTATTGCTATAGGGCCAACTTTACAATATTACAATATTATTTTAAGAAAAGATTAAATTCTATATAAATAATAGTATGATATTATTTATTCACTATACAAAGTGAGTTTTCAGTACGACAACGGTCGATAACTCGTTATTACAAAAATTATCAGTTCAGTAAAAAATTTTCGTAACGCCATCCGTATTCAAGATAAAGGGTGTTGAAAAATAATTATACATTTTTCACGATTTTGCCGCAACTTCTGGCAACATTGTATTGAAATTTTATACAAATATGTTTTGGAAGCTGATACATCCAATGAATAGTTACACGGTTCGTACCAAGTAGTATTCAACATAACTTTTTCAATATTAGATTTATCAAGCAAAATTTCAAGTGAACTTAAACATCATTTAATTTTACACCAAAAAGGTACTCTTGATAAAACTCGATATTGTGTATCGGTTTTCAGAATATTTTGATTTTAAAGTATGAAGTAATAACCGATGCTGGTATAAAGTATTGATAAAGTTATAAATTATTATTATTATTTATTAGTAAGCATTATGTGAATTAAACATTTTTTGTGGTGTAAATGAGACCTCATTGGGACTGAGGGCTTTTGTTTCTTGTAATGTATCAAAAAAATCCAGTCTAACCATTATAGGATCCTGTTTTTCAAAGGTAAATAAGTATGGACACCGAGCTATTGGAGCCATTAGTATGAAACAAACAACAATTTGAAGATCATGTATTGCAGTTCTGGGACTGTTGTTTGTTTCATACTAAGGTCCCCAATAGCTGAGTATCCATAATTATTTGATTTTTAATTTTACACGGCAATAACATTTTCTCTGAGTTTGCCATGGAAAACTGTCATTCATTAATAGTTATGACGTTGAGTCAATAATAATCACATTTCTGAAACCTTGTTATTTATTAAATTAGATATTGTTAATCAAAATGTACTCACATTTTTAATAAACTGACATGTTATTAACATTAGGCGAGTGTTTAGAAAACTCTAGTGCAGCTGTTACGCTTTAAGCAGAAAAGTTTCCTCGAAGAAACTTACCAAGTAAAAATACATTTAAAGCCATTGAACGACGAGAAACTGGGAATGTGAGATCTTAAAAAATAAATTCTGATAGGCCCAGAACAACAAGAACTAATAATAAAGAGAATATGGTTTTAAATTTTTGTTAATCAAAATTCAACAGTTAGCGTAAGGAATGTGGCAAGACAAACAAATACGTCTTCTTCAAGTATTTGGAGGATACTTAAAGAGCAACAGCTACATCCTAATCATTACAGAATAGTCCAAGAGTCCTTGCCAGACGATCTACTCATTACAGTGGATTTTTATCAAACATTACAAGAAAAGACAGCCCTCAATCCAAATTTTTTAAAACATATTCTTTTTACGAACGAGGCCACTTTTATGCGACAGGGTATGTTTAACTCCTATAATACACACTACTGGTATGATGAGAATCTACATGTCAAAATGGTATCACATTACCAACACTCATTTAAAGTTAATGTTTGGCAGCAACTTTAGTTAACAAATTAATAGGTTATCACATTCTACCTGGAAAGTGGATTTTTTAATAAATCACTTATTCGAGATATTAGAAGATTTAACCCTAATGGGCGAAGATCTCTATTTTTCATTCACGATGGAGCTCCACCACTCTTTGATAGGAGGTGTCGTAATTGGTTGAGTAACCATTTTCCGAATCGATGGATTGGTAGAGGTGCAGAAGCTCCGACTCATTGGCCTCCTCGGTTGTGCGATTTTAATCCCTTGGATTACACAGTTTAGTCGTATCTTAAGGAGAAAAGTTTATGCTACAGAGGTAAATTCCCCTCAAGAATTGAAAGACAGAATCCAACGTCACTTTAATGACCTTATAGCTGACTTCCAATCGTTTAGAAAATTAATGATTTCGTTAGAAAAACTTCTATTTTATGTTATGTCTTTTTTTAAATTTTCATATTGTGATTTTTTGCTTAATTAATACATTTTTCATTACTTCATATCAGTATCGGTTATTACTTCATAATTTTCAAATCAAAATATTCCGAAAACCGATACGCAGTATCGAGATTTATCAAGAGTACCTTGTGTATGAAATTAAATGATGTTTAAGTTCACTTGAAATTTTGCTTGATAAATCTAATATTGAAAATCTTTGTTCAACACTACTTGGTACGAACTGTGTAACTATTGCCGTCTATGAGCTTTCATTTTTTTTTCTTCAACGCTCTTTATCTTGAATACGGATAGCGTTACGAAAATTTTTTACTGAGCAAATCCTGTATTATACCATGATCGGAGCTATTTTATTAAAATAAAACGAATCTGTAAATGTAAGACCACGTGTCTTTATTGAAACGTGTTGACGAAAAGCCGCGTATTAGAATCATCTTTTCTCCAGTCCAAAACACTGGCCTCAACCCCCCATGCCTGTTGAGGCAATTAATTGTAACTTTTAATTGACTCGTACAAAGGTGGCGGGATAGCTATGAAACAAATATATAATCGATAACCTATATAATACAAATCCCAAATATTTTTCAGTTTTCTATCTATCCTAGAGACGGTATCACCTTTTTTTGAAACAACTTGTATATGAATTTTTTATTGCATTAGGTATATCCTTTAATTTCTATTACACATTTTCACTATTTCAATTCATCATTTTTCCATATATTTTCATATTCCCAAATTATATAGATAATTTCAAATTTTGCAGTTGGAAATAATTCAATATTACTTTGTAATATAAAGATATTTTTATCCAGTGAATAACAATAACACTATATTTTGAAACTGTTATATGATAATTGTAGCAATTTGGAATAATGATATATTCATTATTTCAACCTCACTATTGTATAGAAAATGTTTACAATGATCAATGGGAACTCCACGTAGGCCAAGTCTAAATGACAGTTGTCATATTTTTAACTGTTTAAGTGATTTCTGAGTTAAAAAACTGGTTTCAAGCAATAATTTCTCAATAGAAAAACAGTTATGATTTGGGATAGGAGAAATTATGAATAATGGTTCATTTGTATACAGAACATATTAACAGCGGAGCACTGAATGGAGGCACTACAATACACGAACGTTTCAGAGATTAATGGATAGCTCTATTTATAATGGGTCTGTGGAACATATATGAAGAAACGAAATATCAAAATTTATTTATTTATATATATATATATATATATATATATATATATATTTTGTTACAAGTATTGACCGACGATGTTTTTTCACGCAGTTTATATTTTTGTGAATGGCTCAACATTAAAGTCGTGTGACAAGTATTTAGGTGACATTTTTTTGACGGTCGCTGTTGTATATCTTGACTGTTTTGGGAATGATTACTTCAAAATGTTCGATTTAATATTCGGTGTTGTTTTCACATTATATTGTACCAGTTTATAACATTGTTTTTATTCACAACCAGTCAAAAAATAATTTTTCTAATCACAAATGAAATGAGTGGTGGAGAATAAGAGAAGCTAATTGAATACAAGTGTTGATAAATATATCAAATTCATTTGAAAGTCAAATAAACACTTGCATACACATTGAATGCGAAAATTTAGTATGAAATTAGTTTCCTAAAGCATAAAATAATAATGTTGGTTTATGTTAGAAAAGTACTATTCAGATTTGAAGAAACTTGTCATTCGAGATATCAATATGAAAATTTGAGGGATTACAGCCAACATTGTCACATTGTAAAATTATTTACAATCTTACAGGTTGTTTCAGAATGCTGTGCCATGTCAAAGTTACATTTTTTTAGATAAAACATCTTGTATTCTATTGCATATTTACAATCAGATTCATCTCCCCATTACAATAATATAAGGTTATATATAAGTTATAACCAATTTTCCATGAAAATTGTAACAAATTCAATACCCTGTACAATATAAGAGTAATTCACAATTGAAGATCTGTTGCGAGTAAAGCATTAGAATAGTAGTGAAAATTCTGGAAAATTATTCATTTCGTTGATATTCGTTGAATTTGATACAGGGTGGATTGAAATACTAATACATTATTCTCTAGGTTTCTTCAAATGAATAACCTTGTATTGTATGTGAGTCTAAATTATTAATTCTTGACATATTTCAGATATTTAAAAATTAATTAATTGTGAGTTGGCTATGATTTATTTGTCACCTTTCATCATTGCTGATTGTGTAAAAAATGTAACTTTGATACGGAACACAATGTGAAGGCTAAATATGGCTATAATCTCTCAAAAATTTTCAAATTGATATCTCGAAGAACTGAGGAGGCATGGAAATTTAACAAACTAAGCAATCACACCCTATATATATATATATATATATATATATATATATATATATATATATATATATAAATATATATTTCTAATTCTTCTTGATTTTAGGTCTCTTCTGTTTTAAAATTAGTTTTTTTCAATAATTTTTGAAAGATTGATAAAAAATTGACGTTTCGACTTAACTTCAGTCTTTATCAAAATATGTTATTGATACTGACAATTTACGTATTTATATTAATCAATAGATCATCTACACATGAACATCAAAATAAGAATATAATCAAAATAGAAATTTGTTCTAATAAGAAAAATTAATTTTTCCTCAGTCCTCACATCTCAAATATGTACCAGTACTTCAAATATCAAATTATTTGTAGTTTTATTAGAATTTACAATTTACAATATAAATTTTACTTAAATTATTTAGGTCTTATTTATCATTTATAGCTTTTTCTTTCTTATGATTGTGAACCATTTCTAAAAATTTTCTTTTTAGTGTATTAGATTCCGTTTCAAGGATTTTTGAATCGTTTTAATTGAATTTATGTTTTTTTTGATATTTCATGGTTCGTTAATGCAGTTCTCTTTTTTTATCGTATTGATGACCTTAAGATCTATTTTCTGAATATTGACAGGTCTGCCTTATATATATATATATATATATATATATATATATATATATATATATATATATATATATATATATAGACAGTTTCTTGGACATATTCCATAAATTAAGTAATCCAGGACAAATATTCATATGATGTAGGTATATTATATTTTTCAAAAATTTTCCCTACAAATTTTCAAAGTTATGCAATGATTTTAATTAGAAACTTCATCTGCTGAAAATCCTGGTTTAAGTATTAAAATGAAAATTTGTGATTCGAAATTGATAAACATTGTTCTCCATATAATTCAAATACGTTGGTTAAACTTTTAAACGCTGTTTTCAACAAGAAGATCTTATAATCGAAATGAAAAACCAACCAGTTATTTAAAAATCTCATAATGATGAAATATCAGCTGCATGCGGAGGTATTCAAAGGAAATTTATTCTAAATAAGTTTTGGCATTTAACTTGCCGATCAAATGTTTTCATTGATGTTGTGGTAAATTGCCTCGGGCTAGTTGCACAAAAGCTTCTTCATATCATTAATTTCATGCAATTAATAATGAATAGAAGCTGGAGAGAAATTTATTCAAATTGTGTAGAGCTGAGTCGACTTCCAAGCCTTTTATTAAAAATTATTTCGCTAGATGGTCAACTTAAAATTCTGTTTATGGAACAATACGAGCTATTTCATACTGTACTTTTCATATTCTCGTTCCTTCGTAATGAGGTTTCACTGGAAAGATAAATGAATAATATTCTGGTAATGGTCAATTACTGCTTTCTGAACTTGTTTATGCTTTTTCTTTTATTATTGTCATTAATTTTGAATTATCAAAGAGTCCTGTATAGATAAATATAAAATAATTTCATAAAATGGATTTTCAATATAAATGTACGGTGGATTATTTATGTACATAAATACAGTCAATTAGGTAGGCCCCACTATTTTCCATTTCTATTTCAGATAATGTGTACGAGTATAGCCGTAGTTTTTATTTACATTCGAGTTATTTTTTGAGTATAGGAAAAATTAAAATTTCACGTGAAACTAATAATTTATTGAAAAAAGGTATGGAAATAAAGATTTCTCGCATGTGAGAAATGTTGATTAGTTTAAGCGTTTTCTAGATAACCAAGAAGACGATCTATATTATTTCCTCTCGAGTCGCACATCTACGTCAAATACGGATACCAATACCAAAATAAGAATCGATGATCTAATTGATGAATAATCCACATGGAAAACTTCAGATGGTAATTTTAATAAGCTAAACTGTGTTCTAAATTGAATAACAAGAAAAATGGGGCAAACTTATTAGATAGAATGATAGTATGTGATGAATCGTAGTTTTTCCCTTATAATCATAAAACGAAGCACTATTGCATGAAATAGGAAAGCCTATTTTCACTAAGAGCTACAGCAAATCAATGTACAAAGCTATCATGACTACAATTCAGCAATATTATGTTCAAGTGGCAAGTGTCGTGAAGGTGCTGACAGTTAAAAACTTCCAGATAGTTCCCATGGGGCGTTGTAGGGATAGAGATATATTGAGAGTGATAATGAATTCAAAATAGAATAGAACATTTCACAGTTTACAAGTTATTTGTACAAAAAAAATATATATCAGCATCCATATATCTCTACCAAAAAGTTACTAAATTAACTTAACCAAGTTAACTATTGTTAAAAATATCAAATTAAAGATAAACAAGTACCTTTATCAGCAACATGGTGAACAGACTGGAAGGGGGGGTTTCCATAAACAGAATTGTTCAGATTTCCTTTGCTCCACAAGTCCTTCAATTTGGTTGAAGGTTCAGTTGTTTTGGGTTTCGGTGAAGATGTTGGTGGCGAAGAAGCTGCGACAAAAATATTGATTGAGAATTAAAATGATGCTACGCTGTTGAATAAAAAGTATTGAATATTATGTATTGATCTACTCAACATTGACTTGAATCGTTGAATTTAAATATGAAACAAAGCAAATTGACGAAATTTTGGGAATATTTTGATGTAATTGTATCTAATGATTAATATATTGTGTCAAATGTTTATTCTGAAATTTGACCATATTCTGTGGAAATATTTTTTCCAATATTGTAATTTGTAATAGAAACTACACTTAAACTACAAATCACTTATAACCTGGAAACTTCAGTAGATGTACCCACAATTGAAACTACTCTATATAGTCGATACAGAGCGTTTTCATTAAGCACTGTCTAATTTGAGTTGCGATATCAATGCTCATGATTTAAATATGTTTTCCTTCATATTTCC
Organism: Diorhabda sublineata; assembly: GCF_026230105.1. Taxonomy (NCBI): domain Eukaryota; kingdom Metazoa; phylum Arthropoda; class Insecta; order Coleoptera; family Chrysomelidae; genus Diorhabda; species Diorhabda sublineata. The sequence goes on from NC_079485.1 coordinate 36,003,479, forward strand.
TTAAAAAGCTTACAAGTTTTGATAATCCTAATAGTCCTAAGTGTTCAGCTATATTCTAGTAGAACTTCTTTTGAACAGTGCTTGATCAGTGTCCATACAAAAGCCCTTATGTTTTATATATTTAAAGCTTTCAAGTTCATATCTCCAGGTGGCAAAAAAGTCACAAAATTCTCGTCTCGATAAAATTTATTTCAGTTATTTCATGACCCCCACTGTTTAATAAATCGGGTCTTCTTGAAAAAATGATCATCACTCAAGGTTGCTTTATGCTGACGTAATCTAACCCAGAAAAGCATAAGCAGCAAATTATCTTATGAAAAAGTAGAAAATCTATGATAATTTGATGTGATTATTCAACATATATATTATTGGTCATACTGACCGGTCTATGATTCTCCCAGAGTTAACTGTGATCCATTAATCGATTTGTTATCAAGTAAAGGCTAAGATTAAGAATTGCATACGCAAAACATCCACGCCGTCTTATTTTTCCTTTGAAACTCGGCTGTATTCAGTCAAAAGAAGTTTAGACTTTCGGATTTTTCTCTTTACTATTGGTGCAACTGTTTTCTGTTGAAGAATCGGAGCAAATTATTTGAGAAGATTGAGTTTTGAAAGTTGAATAACATTTAAGTGGCTAATTTGATATTTGGATTGGTTTTGGCGCACCAATTTTATGACAATCAAATAGTTCTGATTTAACATCGTTAGAGAGGTGTTTGGGGCAGTATTCGATGGAAAAAACTAACTCCAATGATATAGAACAAATTCTATAAAATAAATTTCAAAACTGGAGTATAAAAAAATGCTATTTCAAATATTCTAAGGTAATAATGTATTTCAAACAATGCTGGCCATATCAAGCAGTAGTTTTAAATAATAATCTTTAATCTGTACCACATACTGCATATTAGTGCATATACTGCCATATAAATTACGCCATTATGAGAAGTAACCGTGTTGTGACAAACAAGTCATTAAATAAATGAATTCAATTATTTCAATAAAACAAATGCTCATAGCTCTGCTGCGATATTAGTCTAATAATATTGGTTCTGTAATTTGATTTTCTATAATACCTGACAATGAGTCCTTCTTTTACCCATTTTCCTTGAATTGTATTTTTGCTAACAGTACTTTGCGATATGGGTGACAGGTCGTTTGTGTTCTTGCTTTATCTCCATACCCAATCACATGTAAAATTTCAATCTTTGCTAATATTTGAAATGTTTCAATTTGATAATATTGTTAAATTTTAGTCACCATTTAAAGATATTGTCGATGATACCAAATATCTAAATTTGGACACGCTTTATATACTATTATTGTATTTAAAAAAACGCAATTTAAAATTCCAATCGACCCTGAATTTATTATAAATTACACTTTAGGATTTCGATACATCATGAATATCATATGTACCAAGATACACTTAGCACGAGAAGTGAAATTAGATAGCCCAAGCAGACGACCACAGTTCAATGATATTATGACAAAATAATTACTAATGTAAACTTTTAATGCACCTTTTTATAGTGATGAGCAAGACTGGTCTTTAACTTGGGGTCTTGGTTTTGGTTTGGTCTTGCAAAACAAGTCAAGATAAAGATCAATATCTATTATTGCGATTATTACACAAGTCCATATTTCTTGCGGTCTTGCAATTTTTTCTTGTGTCTTGTGTTCTATAAATAGTATTTGGTTGTTTAATGTTGAATATATTAATTAAAATATTAACATAAGCTATACTATTGTAATTGTGGTCTACCCTGTCAAACAACTTAAAAAAAAAATAAATCCCAAACAATAAAACACACTGTAACTCAAATTAGAGTCTAAAATAACTTATTTCTGTCCACGAATAGAGTTAAAATATTAAATTTTACATTATTGTTTAGTTTTTGAACATTCTATTTTCATATCAGTGAGGAAAATTACCTTCTACCGCTCACGAGTAGGTGAAATTGTTGACAAAATTTCCATTTATTGTGAAATGCAAAAAACTGTGTAGTTCTTCATTAGTTCAAAACTCAGCAAATGGACCTGCTTTTAGTAAATCCTAGGTGAATATCTGTCGATCAAAAAGCATCCTTTTTCGAAGTAGTTTAGGCCATTTTCGACCCTCTATAATTTTGTTGTGGATTAAACTAGAAGCCTGTATTTCGAGTAATTAAGCAAGCATTGTATACACACGGTATATTTGAAATTTCATTCAATTTGAACCAGTAGTTTAAGAAATATAACTAGTCAAATTTCTTAATTTTGTCACTCACTGACTGAGTGATCATCACTACTCTAAGGCACTTCTAGTAGACATAGAAGCTTCAAATTTTGAATACAATCAATGTCTAGTGTTTAAATCACTGAAGAACTAAAATATTTTGCAATTTCAGTCCAGTTTTCTAGAAGCACCAACTGCATAAATAACTTTGTAATCGCATATGGTATGATATATAAAAAATAAAATAAATTATCAAATGTAGATGGTTCTATCGATATAGTGCATAAAGTAGAGGTTGATCCAGAAAATACAAAAATAATTAGGAAAATATACATTACATTTGAAAACAACATGTTTACGAGCTTGGTCCGGTCAAAACTAAAATTGAAATTATTGATAGAGCTTATGTTTACCGCGAACAGTTTTTCATATGTATAGCATATGCTATAACTACACAAAAGTCTCAATAATGCGCTGATGGATATCGGTTCTGCCGTATTCGCATCTGGTCAAGCTTATGTGACACTTTCGAGAGTTACAAGTCTTGGCGGGTTACATCTAATTAATGTCGACTTTGGAAGTATTAAAGCGCAGGAATCCTCAATTTGTGAATACAATAGACTAAGAAGCATTTACCGTCAAAAATTGTAACATCAAACTGTAGCTGAAGCTCCAGAAGTAGTATCGAAAAAGAAAAAGAGGAAGACTACTTACAAAAATAAGACAAGCTCATAAGACAGAGAATGGGCTTTAAGAAAATTGGTATTTAAGAAGAAGAAGGTACTGGAAACGAAAAAAGGAATGAGATGCCATCAGAAACCAAACTTGTGAACAAAACCAAGTATCGCAACTCAGTTCTTCTACCGTAAAAAGTTGTGAGATTCATGTAATACCAAGTCGATTGATTTATTCACTCCCTACTTAAGGGACCTTCTATCTTAAGTAATTGCGTGATTAGCTAATCTAACAACATCTCAAAGTGATCATAATATTAAAAATCTCTTATGTCTAAACAAAAAAGATTGATTTGGCCATCGCATGAAAACACAATGCGACACAATGCCAACTCAGTCAGCGCGATTTTGCAATCGCACTAAACAATCTTATTTACTATAATATATATTGCTTGTGAGTTACATTGTGTTTTCATGCGATGGGCAAGTCAATCTATTTTATTTAAACATAAAAGATTTTTAATATTAATGTGGTCACTATAAGATGTTGATTTGCTATTTACGCAATTACTTAAGACAGTACCTTAAGTAGGGACTGAATAAATCAACCGACTTGATATTACATGGATCTCACAACTTTTCACAGTAGAAGCACTGAGTTGCGAAACTTGTGTTTTTTACAAGTTTGTTTTTGATGGCATAGAGAAATGACTTGTTTGGTAGAGCTCTGTTATTTTTCAACTAATTGTCTGGTTTATGAACTACTTGAGAACTAGTATCACAAAACATGTATGACAAATAAGTTAAAAATATGTTTTAACCATATAAAATATATTGAAATCTAGTGTCTGGTAATAAGTTCTGACACTAGGTTTTGGCCAGTTGATTGGGGTGACACTGAAGTCTTCTATTGTTTTTTTTCACTGATCTCTTCAATTCCTTCTTTAACCTAGAGGACTTGTAGATCCTTTGCAATGGACACATAGCGTGCAACATTTGTTATCTTGATCAAAACTTTTAATTGAAATCTCTTGATAATAGTTATATCTAATGTAGACGATGAGCTTTACTGCGGGATTCCATATGTCCAAATAGGCTTAACTATTGCCCCATATACCAATAACGTATTCTCGTTAGATAGTTGTGATTTTCTTCCAGTTATCCAATATAGTTATCTAAGCTTAATCCCAAGCAGTTTTATTTTTGTAAAGAGGTGTTTCCTCCAGAAGTCTCGTATCCACACGTATTCCAAGATTTTTGATTTTCTCCTTTTGTGGTACTCCATTATCGCTTATCGTAACGGAGGGACAGTTTTCTCTTCTGTTTGTGAAGATTACGTGGATGTATTTAGACTTGTTAACTTGAATTCGCTATATTTTCAACCATATTTGTAGCCTGTCGAGATTTGTTTGTAAGATTTCTGTTATCTGATATGGGTAAATCGGCTGTGAATAGAAGATATAGAAGTGATTCAAAACGCTACCTTGAGAAATACCTGCGTTGATTAAATGTATCGTTGAGCATTTGTTTTGGTACTTAATCATGAAGTATCGATCTTTAATTTAGAATTGGAGAATAAAGAAATTATTTAGGAAAAGGGATATTCTGATTTTGTAAAGTAGGCACAAGTGCCAGACTTTATGAAAGACCTGATTTACATCGAGGAATATCCCTGAGTAGTATTTTTTATCTATCGGATTTTGCCTGATTTTATGTGGTATTCTTTGTACTTGCTTGATGGTAGAATGTTCCTTTCGAAATCTAGCTTGATGCTTTGTAATTACTCGGTTTTTATGATTTGGTATTATTCTGATGTATTTTAATAGCTTCTTTAATAGTTAAACTGACTGTTCTATAAGAAATAACTTCTTCAGACAGTTTTTCAGGTTTATATCTTTTAATTTGTATGTATACGGTATTTTTTCTTCGGGTGCTTTTGTTACTTGTGTTTCGTTTAGTAGAGTTATGCGTAGAGAGATGTTTGGAAGTACTTTCACAAATATTGGTGGTGATTGATTCTTCTGTATCATTCGATTTGTTCAAGTCGTCTTCTATCTCCTAGACTACTGAACCTATTTGAAGTTTTTACTTCTGGAGAGTTTAGCCTATAGTAGTCTACTTTGTTTGCTTAACTGCTTTTCCGTCAGGACTAGATCTAATTTGCTTTTTAGAATTTTCAACTGAATTCTATTGTTCCTATTGGTCCTGTACATGTATTTGTTGGCGAGAGTATCGAATAATTTTGGATTGGGGATATATTGAAAGTGTTAATTGGTTATTACCTTGAACTTGTAAAGAATCGTATGATTGCGACATTGTTGACTCCACGGTCTGTTGTCTGGAATTCTTGACCTAAATGTACTGCATTGTATGCCATATTTCTGTTACACCCTGTATATTAATCATATCATACTGTGTTATTACCATTTTTTGGTGAAAAAAGTTAAGTTTTATTAGGTTTTATAGGACATAAAAACGTTAATACATGTTTTGTCAAACTTATAATTTTGTGAAATTGTAGAAAAATGTTGAAAAAATGCAATAAAAAATAGTTTAGATTTTTAGATAATGCAGAAAATATATATTCAACTTATAAGCAATCATGTATAAAAAAATAGAATGCGCTTTTATTCTATTGAAAATAAAATACTACTGGCGACAACAAGCGATTTCGTAACTGGAAATGTTCTTCCGTGTTAAAATTAGACTCTGAAGTATCTAATGTTGACCAGTACCGTCCATTTCTTATTTCTTAATCCTTTATTCACTTTGAATCACACACAGTTGAAACAATGAACAAATATTTATTTTAATTTTTTTTTTGAAAATTGGAAATAAACATGTCGATTAAAATTTTGTAGGCTGTTAAAATGAGGATATCTGAGGCCGTCTTCTATAGATTTCGTTATTGCTTTTCTGATGGACAGTGCCTGTCGCAGTGTCTGATGTTAAAATGGGAGGCGCATCGTTGTCGATTACCCCAAAATAAGAAAAAACCATTGATCATCGATATCCAATACCTACTATAACGGAAATACTGGATAAACTTGGCCGATGCCAATACTTTACCACCCTAGATCTGGCGAACGATTTCCACCAAATAGAAATCCGAACGGATACTATAAGTACGTAAGATTGCCATTCGGACTGAAGAATGCACCCGCAATGTTCCTACGTGTTATGGCTGACGTTTTGAGATGACTCCACGGTGAAATATGTGTATATGGATAACATTTGTGTTTTCTAAATATCTAAGTACAAGATTAAAAATCCAACTCGACAAGTGCAAGTTCCTAACAAAAGAAGTCAGTTTCATAGTGCATATCGTTACTTCGGAAGGTATAAAATTGAACCCAACTAAAAGCTATCGCTAATTATCAAAAACCGCTAAAAATACTAGAGGATTTATAGGACTTCTAGGTTACTATGGTTAGGTTACAATGGAAAGTTTATAAACATACTCCAGAAGTTACCGGACTTTCAAAAATACTTAGCTTTCGCCTTCAGAATACTGATGGAGACAGAAATCAAGTAATTGACAATTGAAAAAGAGATGCTGGCTACAAATACATTCGCTTCTGAATAAAGTTTGAAATTTTTTTGACTTTTTTCTTCGAACAGAACTCTAAGCTGGTGAGGTGGAGATCAAAATTGAAGGAATACGACTATGAAGTTGTATATAAAAAGAAAAATCAAATACTCACGCCGATGCCATCTCAAGAATAGAAATAAATAGAAAAAGAACATAAAGATATCGACTCCAAAATGCAAGAAATCTAAAGATCTAGAAGACGACTGCTGCACAAATAGCAGCAACCCAGATGAAAGCCGATTATTCGACGAATTCCTATTAGATACAACAAGATAAGGATGAAGAGCAAATAAACCACAGGGTAGTAGAGATTCCAATCCTTGGCATCTTTATATCCGAGAGTCAACTACAACCATCTCTCTCCTGTATGATCACACGAATTTCCAAATAAACAAGGCATATACGTCTAGCTCTCAGGAGACGGTCTAGAATCCAGTATTATCGATTTTTTCAAAAACAATACCCAGTAACTAGTTAAATATAACATACAACCAGAAAATGTGAGGTCAGAAAAGAGGTTTGAAGAAAACATACCATCAGTGTATAACTAATCATAGAGAAATAACTGAAACGGAACTTCAAATAAAAAAAGCTTTACTATTGGCCTAATTTGAAGTAATATATCGAAAACATTATCAACTTTTACGATATCTATTAAGAAAATAAAAATGATGTATTTCAGCCCAAACCAAAATTCATGGTCTCACCGACACCTATCAAACCCTTGAAAATAGTTTATATTGATATATTTAAAAATTATGGATGGAAGTTTAGAGTTTAAAAACGGAATCATACAAAAATGCTTTTATTCGTGTGAAATACCCAATATAACGCCCCAGACAGCTCCCAGTATGATTAAAAGATTTCGTTCAACTTTGATTGAATACCTAAAGATACTTCGAGGCACAAGATCTACATTATCCATAAAAGAACAAATGCCCTATGCGTTACTAGGGTACTGCAATTCCATCCCTCCTCAATAAAACTGAAACCCATTGAAGTAAAAAGGCTATTATAGAAAACAGAAATAAGAAGCGACTAACTCCCATCATACAGAAGCTTTACTAAAATTCACACTAGAATAACTTTGAAAAGAATAAAACTATTGCCAAGATTTCTACCCAAGACAGTACTCACAGATAACACTTTGACAACAAACACTGTGACAGTACATGTAAAATACATGAAGAGCATACACGTACACGTACACGATAAAAAGGTTAATTTCAAACCTGGAACAAGCAAGATACGTTCGACCATTCATGTCCCCAGACATTTTTTTATACAGCCTATAATAGAAAAAAAGAAAAGAAAAACTTTCGATAATCATTACCAAGCAGTGATGAAGCTATAAAAGACGGACTCAGCTATCCTTATTTTAATAACCTTCAAATCTATTTCGAGAAACCTTCAAACAACATACAAATCTCCACAAAATTCAAGCCATTAAAGATAGATAGAGTCGCCCTAGAGGAACTTTACAGATTTGTGGTAGAAGCAAACCAAATGGAACCATTTGAAGAGAAGGAGAGCAACAAAGTTTTGTTCATCCCTTACAAAATTTCCCCGGGAGATGAACAAGTTAAGTACGTTGAATCTTCTGACGTTAGAATAAATCAACTCAGATGTTAAAGACTTAACAAGTTATATAAATTAATCAAACGGATATTATACAAGTCTTTACTCAGCCTCACTTTAGTCTGAGTTTTATTATATTGTTAATTGTGTATACGTTTGAGTTTCTTTTAAAAATTCTAGTTAATAAAAGTGTTTTTAAAAAAGTGAGATTTTTAAGAGACGACAAAAATTAGGTAAAACAATCCAATACAAGCAGTAGAATAGAAAATTTCAGAGCATTAATCCAAGTAACAAAAACTTTACACTTAAGAATGCAGGAAATCTCGAAAAAAATAATTCGACCCAATATGTCCTCAAGTAGAAACTAGAAAAAATCATTCGTGAATGGAAAATAATTCTGTGTACTAGTGTATTATTTCGAACCAGAATAAATGATCGGTTACCGTTTAAATGGTTGAAGTACTAATTGACAATTAATATGGGTATGAAAACTCACGTCAATGAAAAGCAGATGAGTGACGTAGGAGTATACCTGTTTATCTCTGATATTTCATTTGTTAGTTCAATCCTTTGTCAATCATTCTCGTCTGACACTTTTAATTTAATAGAAAATAATGAAATTTGTTACAAGTAAGCCCTAAATCATTAAAAGATGAATACATTTGTATGAAAAACCGTTTAGGAATCAATGGGTAAGTTGTCTTCATTAAATTTTATACATACGCGGCAACTTGCTTTGTTAGCATGTTTGGGAATGATTTATTCGGTACACAGTTAAAGTTTTAGTTTCCATTTTTTCAACTTATGTGTATTTTACTTTGTTCATTTCGATTTTACACCAGCATTATAAGAAAGAGTAAATAAATTAAAAAATTAAAAAGCTAGAGTTAAGTTATCCAAATCAATCCTCTTCACAGCGGTGCATCATCATCAATTACTTATTTATTATTATGAACTCTAACTTCTAACTTAAGTTATCTTGCTATAAATTTTGAATATGTTTAGTCTGTCTGTAAGTTTTATAGTTTCCACTTCAACCCCATTGAAGTATCGTCTTCAGTTAATTATTATTAATGTGACAATAATGAACCATAAATATATTTATTTACTTTTATAATTATTATGATATAAGAAAAGAACTAATATATAAAGAAGCCTGTGAAACTAATATTTGGTTCATTCAACTGATATTCGTCTAGTACGCCAGTCAGATTGGTGTAACCATTTATAATTTTAAATTCTTAGTTCATTTAATTTGATATTCGTCTAGTACGTTAGTCAGATTAGTGTAACTATTTGTAACTTTAAATTATTAAATTCTTAGTTTGCTAAATAAGTTGTTTTTAAAAAAGCAAAAGCAAGTTGGTGAATTGAGTTATTTAATTCTAGTATGAACAAGTAATTCGTGGCATTATTGCTGCTACTGCTACTTTTTAATATTATGCAAGTATATCGTCAACATTTTGTGCTATGCCAAATTAATCAATACAAATACTCGATTTTAAGTATCGATATTACATTATTTTCGATTCATATTTATTTATTACTTTCATGTGAACATGGTTTGTAATCGGGCTACGAAATTCTAGGAGAATAAATTTATGTTGCAACAAAATTCTTCAGCTTTCTTTGATTGTATAAGTAATGTTCATGAGCCTCCAGTCTAGAATAACTTCTACAAACACAAAAATTCAGTAGCTTCCATGTAAACAATGTAAACATCATAGGTCTATACTTTTACATGACAAATCTCAACTCATTGGAAGTAGAATGGATGAGACAGCTATTTATTCATTTAAATCATGTATAGAACATACTCCTATTGCTACATAAAACGATTGAATTATGGACGAAACTGAATAAATCGATGTATCGCTGTGGGAATGTTGAACTTTTATTTATAAATGATTTTGTACTTTTTCTGCAGCTACAGTTGGTTTTATACATATATGTTGCCATTATTGCCGTGTCGTTCGCAAAGGTTGCTATGAAGGTATGGTGGGAATGTCTTCTATGAATATCAAATATAGAAGTGGGCTCAGAGCGCTAAGTTACTTCAGATTCTATGGTATCGTAATTTGATAGGTATATTCAATTTTAACTTGGAAGTGGCGTCGGTGAGATGAGATTTGTATAGTTGTTCCGTCAACTTTAATTTCAGTTCGTAAACAAGACCATCATGCCAGACTCTGTCGAACGCCTGTTGTATGATGAGAAAAACTCCAGCACACACCTTTTTTTCTTAGAGTGTTCTCTTAATTATGTTAACTATCTTATGGCATTGTTGAATTGTGGAGTGTGTGCATCTGAAACCGAATTGGTGTTGTGGTATGAGTTCATTTATGAGAGCAACCCTTATCTCACGGCACTTCATAGAACCATATCTAGTGACCCTATCACCCTCAAATCATGGTGGTGCGATTCTAATCTTCTGTGTCTCTACGTTTCTAACACTAAGTTTTTCATATAAAAATAAATTGCAGCCTTATGTTATTAAATAACACCACCATTGACGTCATTGAATCTGTAAAATTCGTAGAGTTTGTTGTAGACAATTCTTTAAAATGGAAGTTACGTATTGCCACACTATCAAAAAAATTAAGGTCTGCTTGTTTTGCGCTAAGATGATTTTCCAAAGAACTGAATTTATCCACCTCTATAACAGTTTATTATGCTCTTATTGAGTCGCATATCTGTGCAACACAACTTGAGCAACTCTTCAAACTACAAAAGAGAGCTGTTACATATTAACTCAGACTAAACATCAGGGCTCACTGTCGGGACTTGAAAGAATCAAAATATCCTTATTCATCTTTGAACCCGTTTGTTTAATTCGTAAATATGCTTCTCCTGTTTTAGAAAGATCATTGCTCAGCTATCCACTTAGGAGCAATACAAAAAAATGCACAATCATTTGCCAATTGAAATCAAATCGATATCATCTTTTCCCGTATTTCACAATAATTTGGAGGCATATTTAGTGGAAAGTACCTTCTACTCTGTAAACGACTTCTATTCCAATAAGAATATTTGGTAATTATACACTTTCACGGTCACCTGGTTCCATTTTACGGCGGATTTATAAAAAAAATTAGTAGAAATAGCTGGAATGAAAATTTCTCATAGTTTTACTGTTTTAATTCGTAAAAAAACGGTTTTGCAAAATAATCCTTTACAAAAAATTATGGTAATTATACACTTTCGCGGTCACCTGGTTTTTGGGTTAGGTTAGGTTAGGTTGGCTCTAGAAAATCGATAAATGGATGGATTTTAATGATCTTGGTCTCAAAATGTTCCATTTTACGGCGGATTTATAAAAAAAAAATACGAAAATTAAAGAAAATAAATATTTTTTACAGTTTCATGACTTTAAATGCAAAAAATGACTTTCTACATATAATCTTTCGTAACTGTTTCTGACGTCGTGGAATCAAGTTCGTATAATTTTTTTTGCAATTTACATAAAAAATGAATATTTTGAAAAAAAAAAGTTTTTCTATTATTTAAGGTTTAAAACTATTAAAAACCGCAAATTCAGCCACTACCCCCGTGTTTTTCATAAATTCGTCGTAAAATGGAACATTTTGAGACCAAAATTATAAAATTTATCTATTTTTCGATTTTTAATGGTCCAAAAACTATTAACATTGAAGAATATAGTACGAAACTATTCACGAAAATTTATTGTTTTTCATCGATTTCATTTTAAGCTATAAAAACTGAAAAAATCATTCTTTTTGGATTTTTTTTTAAATTGTTTAATAATTTATGTAGAATACAAAAAAAATATAAGAATTTTATCTGATAATGAGATAATTTTTTGTAAAGAATTATTTTGCAAAACCGTTTTTTTTACGATTTAAAACAGTAAAACTATGAGAAATTTTCATTTCAGCTATTTCTACTAATTTTTTTTATAAATTCGCCGTAAAATGGATCATTTTGAGACCAAGATCATTAAAATCCATCCATTTTTCGATTTTCTAGAGCCAAAAAACCAGGTGACCGTGAAAGTGTATAATTACCGAATATTGTTATTGATTTTTAATAGAAATCACATATAAAAATTTTTACATGTACCTTTTCTATGGTAATTTTGTTATTAATTGTATTTTTCTGGTGCATACGTTATATTCATATTTTATTTTATTTGTGTCTTTATTTAGTTATTTTTATGTTTGCTTCATAGTTTTTTTACGAGCTTTCGTCTACAAATTGTAAACAATTTTTTGACAATAAAGCATCTCTCTCTCCCTCTCATACTATTACAGATTACTGTTAATAGCACCACCGCTTTCCTTGGTAGCTTCTGTAGTAGTTCCCTGGTTATTAGACCATACCCAGGAGCTTTCTTGTGATAAAGAAGTTTTATTCGTTGTCGAACATCGGACGGGCATCGGAGTTAAGATAACTTTTTATATTTTCATCGTTATTATTATCTGAGGCTGAGAATAAATTTGCAAGTTGTTCTGCAAAAACTGTTTGTTAGTAAAGGTGAGTTGGTTACTGTCGGTTGATTAATTTTTTTTATCTCTCCAAATTGAGTAATTTTCACGAGAAAGGCTCTAGACATGGGTCTGGAAGGACTCATTATTTACTTTATGTAGTGGTCTATTTAGTCTGTGGCTTATTCTGTTGAGGTATGTTTAGTTTAAAGGATTCATAGTGTGTTGTCATATAAGTCACGCCCTTCTTTTTTCTGCTACAAGTTCTCTTATGTGGAGGGTAATGTTATAGTTTTTTTACAGTTTGCTGGTGCTGTGGTGTTGCTTCTCACCCTGAGTTTTGTATGACTGTTGTTAGATAATATCTTGATTCTCTTTTACCCTGATATCAAGTCTAATGTTTGTATTTATTAAATTTTGAAAACATCCCAATTTGATTTTTTAGTTGTTGGCTTAGGTTTATCCTCAAATGTGCATTAATAATATTCCCATTCCGATAAAATCAGTTGTCAATTACTTAGTGTTGCACTTAGATGGAAAACTTAGATGGGAGACACATATCAAGAACAATAGAAAACAATTAAATCTCAAACTAAAGGTCTCAACTGATACTGGAAAACAGATTGCTCATCTACAAAACTATTCTCATACCAATTTGGTCGTATGGAATAGAACTAAATCTTCAAATACGAATATACTCCAACCATATCAATTGAAAACACTCCGTATATTTAGTATCTAGTTTCTAACTAAACAATTCATTACGCTCTAAACATTCCTCAAATCAGTCTAATCAAAGATATGATAGAACGATTTCATAAGATACAACAATCGATCCAAAGACTACAACAATGAATTAATAAATACTCTCAGAGTACCGTCAATGGATGGTTCCTGACTCACTTTAGTGACTTATAGACTATTTACTTATTACCCTGCTTATAGAGTAGATTGTTAAAGTGATGCATAATATTTAAAAAATAAAAGATTTATAGGTGAGATTAGAATATAATACTATTTTATTATTATTATTTTCCCTTCACGATTAATGTTTAGATGTTGTAATTATAGAAAGTAAGGTGTAGAATATTTTGCATACAACGCAATATCGAAAAACTATAAAGGAAAATGTGCAAAATGAGAATAACAAATGAATAGTTCAATTCTTCTCTTTTTGACAACTAATTTACTATTATTTGTAGAGCTTCACACATAATAAGCTAGTTATAGAAAAATGTGAAATACAGGAAAAAAACAAACCACCTGATGTTTAATAATATCCATTAAATTTTGAGAATTTGTTGAAAACGTAACATACAAAAACTATATGATAAAGTGATACATAAAACAAATTTCAATAATATTGTACCAAATACTGGAAATTGAGCATCGACATTTGATTACTTCCGATTTATATTTATTCTTTAGTTTCAAGTGAACCTGATTTATAATCTGTATTACGAAATTACAAGAGAATTGATTTGTTTGTCATCGAAATACTTCAACTTTCTTTGGTTGTATCATATAAGCGGCCAATGTCCAAAAATGTATACAAACAAAAGTAACTCAAACGATTGCTCTTTAAATATATAGTCTATACTTGTTTTTATAAGTTTTTATATCGGTAATAAGAATCATTCTTCTTACTATCAAGAGATGCTTTGCACATAATATTAACACTACTACATTTTGTACGTCCCAGAGACAATACCGCAGGATTGAAATCTGAACACATTGGCATGTCAAATAATTGAGACACAGCCATTTGTCCATGTAAATTATCTATAGAACATGAAGCGCTCCTGTTGATACATAAAACATTTGAATGTTTGAAAAATCGATGTATCGTTGTCGGAAATTTTGAACTTCAAATATTTATAGTTAAAATAGAGCATAATAGTATTGTTTACAATTATTTTCAATTCTATATTAATATTGAGGCATCGTACAATTATGAATAGTGAAACCTTAACCATGTTTTAGAGAAAACTATTTTGTATTTTCTTTTATGCAGCAATTTATTGGAACCTAAAAGTGATGAGAGAATGATATTCAAAGGAAATACAATTATTATTAGACCGGTTCGCCAGTATTATTGTACTGACGACTCAATTATCTACCGAATGGAATCATATATATCGCTTTCCCGGGAAATTTTGACAATGATGTTTGTATAATTTTATTCTAATTCAGTTAACTACAACAAAATTATGTATTACCTAATAAGTGCAGTTTAGTATTTACATTGCTTGTTGGGTAGTTAAATTTATACTGTGTTGAAAAAAAAAAATTGAAAGTCAATCAATGAACTTCAGCAAAATAGAGAAAGTAATACATGTTGTTCTGCTAGTGTAACCAGTTACTCTTGTTCAAGCGAACAAATTACAGAACAAGTTAACATAATATTACTTAGGAAACGAAATCGTTACCGTGGTTTTAAAGTTCAAACAACTCAAGAAGTATTTCTCAAGGACAATATCAAACAAGCGGAAATTTTTCATCAAGAAAGTTAGGTTTTTGTAAAAAATTATTATACAGAATAATCTTTACTAATTTCAAGTTCTAATTTTCCACGATGGAACAAAATCCTTTTTTTCTATTTATATAGTCATATGTTCTTAAGTTCGGCATTAAAATGTATCAGGAAATTAACATGATAATGGCCAGTTATCCTTTTCTTTTTCTAAATAATCGATAAAGATTACACCTTTGAAGACCTGTGGCCGTGACCTTATTGTCCTGAAAAAACGTTTTTTTTGCTTCTTATAAGCACGTTATTCGTGGACCTCGTTTCAATATATTCAAACCTTCGTTTCAAATTTTTCCTGCAAGCGAGCTTTTGATCATCATTGGAAAATCGCGGCTGAGTATTGACTTCATTAGTTATCTTATGTATTTTTATTATACAATGGCTAAGTTCAAGGGATGGATTTTATTAACCATTTTTAGAATATCTACAGGAAGTAACGGTTCCAGACGTTCAATATTATATTCATATGACCACTTTTACAAGCAGAGAACCATTGTCAAATCATTCCATGACATGGAGTATTTACGGGACAATAATTACTTAATTTTCCTCGGCATTTCCTTAATTTTCATTACACGTGAAAAATAATGTTAAATTAACAATCTTTTCTTCATATTTACCCAACGTTTCCTTCATATGAGTATTAAGAGTAATTTATCTGTTAGATAAATTTGAATTTTTGACAATTGATATCAGAAATATGACTAGCATTATAATTACCGCAGCGAAAGTGTTGGAAAGTACTGAAAAATCACATTCCTGCCTGCCTGCCTGCCAAAGTGGTCTTGTATCTTGCGACCTTGGTCTTACGAAGCAAAAGATCAAAACCAACACCAGTTGAAGGCTTGTAAAAAGGATGACCAGGCGTTCCGTAAAAACCGGTAGGTTCCCATTTTTGCATGTTGTCCCAAAAAACGTTGTTTTATGACGTTTAGTGTTGTGCCCCCACTAAGAGTAAAAAACCACTTAGAAGAGGTAAATAAATGCCGTTTTCATCATTTCTACTAATGCTAGTAACCACCAAGCAAATGTTCCCATTCATAGAACAATTTTTGACATTAAGGAAAGCATTTCATTAACTCAAATTATCAAAAATGGATGCCTAGCTTTGCGAGACTTCTTGTGGAACATCTAGTTTCTGTTTGAGCAGCATAGAAAAGTTGAGCTAAAAACGGGTAGATTTGAATAGGCTTTGTAAAACTAATCTTTATATTAAATTGAAGATATTGAAGGGTTTGTTTACTCACTCATTGTATAGGAACAGCCAGCGGTTATAGAAAAAAAGACATTATTAACTCAGCTGGAGCAAATGAAAAATACACCAAAGCTTAAAAATATATTTGTAAAATTCTATTACCAGCAGTGTCTATTTTAATGGTACAACATTGTTCATCTATAATTGAGAAATAACTAATAATATTGAAGTAATATGAGCCTAAACACTTCATTTATATATTTTTATTTCTTGAAAACTCATTTTTTTTTTCATTTTATAATAGTTTTCACAGATGAACATAAAACAAGATTAAATTTTAGTGTGAAAGATGAAGGCCAATGCGGTTTTGGCCTTGTTTTACTTATCACTTATCAAAGATGAATTTACGATTTCCATACATCGTCAACATATTTCATTCACCTTAAAATATTGATCTCGGAAAATTTCTTTACTTATTCGATATCCCCCAAAATTAGGTTTTACGTGAATTTCGGGAAAATACTTCTGAATTAGTATGATTTCAACGAAAAATAAGTAGTTTGTTTGTATGCTTGATTAAAATGTTACTATGGTTCTACCTATCTTTTTCTGTTAAGCTTAAGCAAATTTGGTTTAACCAAGACGATTAACACGCTCAAAA
This sequence comes from Diorhabda sublineata, assembly GCF_026230105.1. NCBI lineage: Eukaryota > Metazoa > Arthropoda > Insecta > Coleoptera > Chrysomelidae > Diorhabda > Diorhabda sublineata. The sequence goes on from NC_079485.1 coordinate 36,020,375, forward strand.
TAAACGGGAGGTTAAGAATTATTGGTATTTGAAATATACTTTTAATATTACTTAAAATAATAAAACAAAAATTTTTATCCATTGTCATAATTTTAAATATGTTTTGACACAAATCTAGTGAATTGTATTTTCCACAAGTTTCTAGTTTCGTTTTTTTCACTTAGTTATCGTCGTCGTTTCTCTTATCATCTTCTTTAACTAAGTATGCAGCCTAATGTTCGTGCCAGCCGACGATATCGCGACGAATCAATTTTAATAAGGGTCAGATTATAACAATTAGACGAGAGTCTGTTGCTCAGAAGACATGAGATTGAAAAGACTTTTTCCTTCAATGACGTAAACACAACATATCGTTTAATTATGAGGTTTAGATGTGTGAATAAACATTTCCTTTATTTCGTAACGTTTATATTTCAATTGTTCTTTCTGTTTTAACCCAATACCCACTATAATTAAGAAAAAAAGAAAATATGGAAGGAAAAGTATTTCAATTTCTCTTTTTAAGTTATTTTAATAATTTTTTATTGGGTGTGAAATGTAAACTTCATTGCAATTAACGTTTAACTAGAAGCAATATGTTTATTAGATTAGATTAGATAGATTATCCATCTTCCCCATTCACCATGTGAAAATAAAATGAAAATAATTGAACTCAATCCTGCTATACCGGTGAAAATTTCTTTCAGTATCGCTATTTCATAAAAATCCATGGGACTACTTATACCGTGTTTCTAGATTAAACAATTTCCGATGTTCAAATTTAATATGGGCATTTAATTATGTTAAAAATCAGTATTTTTTAAACTCTTTCGAGTTCACTTTAATTTGATTACTCGTTGGTGGCCATTTTGATAAGATTACGATTTTTGGATTATTATTGTTAGCACTGCTTTGTTTTGGCTATATGCAAATTTCTCTCAGCGTGGATGCTAATGTATTGTCGACTCATTTATGGAGATCATCGAAGGCCATCCCAACAGTCCGGAAGTAGAAAATAGTCTCGAGCTAGCTATTTGGGTTTTTGCTTCTTTGGGGCCCTATTCTGATCGTTGGTCTGGTATATTATCGATAGATAAGGCGACAGATCTCTATCCATCACAGTAAGTGGACCACCTTCTTAACCACGTAACTAAGTGTACATAAGTATTTAATGTGCTACTATAAGCTGAATAACTTCTCTATAGCATTTAGAAACACTTGATTGTGGATTGTATGTTTATAAATTGAGGTTTCTCATGTTCCACTACTTTTTCTCTATATCAAGTGTAGTGATTTGCGAGCTATTTAGAAGTGGTAGATTTTAAGCCGAAAAATCCTTCTCTATCTTGACTAAGCTAAATAATTTTCACAGCACCTTAGGGTGGTTGGTACTTGGCAAATTGGATTGTGCTGAAAATGTGTTTAGTTGCTTGGGTGTTTGAAAACATGAAGACAGTGTCGTCAATTGTCAATCACCTAATAATTGTGGCATTAACTTCTAGAAGTCTTCCATTCCTACTTGTAAGAACTTGCGCCCATTTTTTTAACTTTAATATTCACAGAGCCTACCCCTTCTCCGACTCTAAACTGGCGAGTACCAGTATGGTAAGACAATCTAAATACTTCGACGACCACTGAAATTTAGTTCATTACTCTGAAGTTGTGACGTTAATTTCTTTAGTAAAATAACAGGTTTATTTGACGTTTTTGTTGCGCACTCTTGAGCTTTGTTTAATTTCCCGAATAGTAGCACTGAAACCGGCCTAATTAAGTAAGAAAATGGATCAAGAACGTAAAATTTTAGAAATAAAACAATGCGTCTAATCACGTCACGTTTGTGGCTAAAGCTCTATTTTTGCATTGATAATGATTGGAACGTATAGGAAATCGTTTATTCGCATTTAGCTGTGGTATAGAAGTTACCGTTTTCAGTATTATTTTCTAAAGTAAACCAACGTACACCCTTTTGAGTAAGTTAAAAAAATACACGACAAAACATTATGTCGAAAGCAGTTTAATACAAGCTGTTGACGGATTTATTTGAGTGAGAGTCGATTTTTGTAACGAACAGGAAAACGTCCAAGATCGTCGACTCGTCGCGCTATAGGGGCAGACCGACAGACTTGACAAATGGAAGTCTCGTGTATGTCCCGGCAGGATATTTAGTAATTTGAACGATTCCAACGCGAACAACATTTGGATTTGAAATGAGATTGCTAGATTATTATCTTTTATTTGGATGTCACTAGATTTGTGGATAGATTCTGCTGTGTAATGAGAAAATTCCAAATCGAGATTGAAGCTGTTTTTTCTGTGAAAATGAGTTCTTAAATAGCGCAATTCCCACTTAACAGTGTCTTTCGTATTTTTTTTCTAAAATTTCGTGCCTTCTTCTCACAAAAGCTTAACTAAAACAAATTGAGGGTTTTGTGTGATAGAAAGCACTAGATATTTAAAAAATGTTAACAAGAGATTTCTTAGCTTTTCCGCAATTTGCGAAAATCTAGCTTGGCATAATTTCACTCTATCCAAATAAAAAGTGGTTAAAATTAGAATAAAAATTATTTATTAAATCGGTAAATTGAAAGCAGCTTATAATTCCGAGGAATGGGGCTGATCAATCAATCACAAATAAGATTTAGAAATATGAATCAGATATTATGAATACAAATTGAATAAGGTATTAAAAAAATTGAAAGGAAATGAGAAAGAAGGATGGTAACAACAATAAATAATTATCAAAATATCAACGTAGAAATTTACGAAACAGACAAAAACACGATTTACAGAATTAATTGTGTAGCTAAAGCTACTATATGTTAGGCATTCAGTCGTATTGTTAGTTCCAGCTTTGCTAATGAAATATTCTGATTAGCAATCTGAATCCACTAACATCATATTTTGCACGGACATTATTTCATACGATTGGAAAATTTCGGCTAGATTTTTTTGGTTATGGTCAAGTTTATTTCTTTGCGTAAATTATTGTGAAAAATGCAAGCATATGTAATTATCTTGTCAATAGTTTCTGTCTAGTGGAAATCGGCGGAAAAAATTTGAAAGTAGGCGCACAACATTATTAACCACATTAATTTGCACACCTACACAGACAATATTGTGGAGCTAATGACTCTGCAAATAATGAATAAAAACTGATTTTGGAACGCTACAAGGCACTTAATGAGCTTCAATTAATAGAAAGTGTATTGCTCAGCTCTCTGAGTTATCCATTATTTTAGGAACCTTTATTGTCAATTTTAGCGCTATTGAATCTGATGTCTATGGAAGAACGGAAGATATTTTGTGAATGATTATAGAATAAACATATCAAAATGAAAAATCCTGGGAAGAAGACGAAAATAGCAAAGAAGTAGTATCAGAACAAGATTTTCAGGCCCATATTGTCAGATTTTCAAAGATTGCACAAAGTAAAATAACCAGAGACATGTATTTAACAATGTTATTTAAAAAAGTACAAAATAGTCAATAGTTTGCTATTAACTTATACTTCTAACTTGACAGGGCAGTCCAAAATATGACGATTGAGGGCAATCTGGTATATATTATGGCATTAAATGGTATTGAGTAAAAGTTTATTATAACGTTATGAGAGGTTAATTTGGGATAACCCTCTTCAGAAAACATTTTTTATCTATTAGTTGATTAAAAAATATTATTTGTACTTAACGTTGATTATCAATTTTATATCAGATTTAACAAATTAATAGATACATTTCAATAAGAACAATTTATTGGAAAATTAAAAACTCATAATATTGTGAAAAAACATAACATTCATAATTTCAGGAAATTGCTGAAAGTCTCACTATTTTCTCTTAGACACGAAATTATTCTCCGCCTACAATTTTTATTACATTGAATTTGTCTGTAATTGGATTCCACAATTTTTCTCGGGAATCAACTGGAGAAGAATAAACAGACTCCTTTAACGCTTTCAAAGAAAGTAATCACAACTTATTAAGGCCCGGGAAGGCTAATACTAAAATTAGATGGTGCTCCATCATGCATGAATCAATGTTCCAAATTCAATCGTAATGGCAAATTGTCAAATAAATCCGAAAGAGTATTTTGGTGGTTAGCCGGTTTTGGTGGAATAACTAGTCCAATCAAATGATCGATAAGACCGACCCAAACATTAATCTTAAACTCACTTTGGAAATGTCGAGAGTTTCCGTCTAAATACTCATGATAGTTATGCATATTTTTAATACCCCTACAAGTAAACGAAGCCTCATAAGTAAGAATAATTTTCTCTTGAAAGTGAATATCCTAACGTATAATAAATCGACCGACATTCACTTGCTGATTTAAGTTTTGAGATAAGAACTGTTGCACTTTTTGAGCATATGTATGGAGTGAATTATTAGTCTAATAGTTCGGTAACAGATGATCTTGTTATGCCATTTTGTCTATATAAAGTTCTAGAGCTAATATGCCGTTGATCGTCAATAAAACTTTCTTGTTTCTCAAACCCGTTTTTCAACATTAGAAAATGTTTATGAGGAACCACGCAATTAGGAAACTTCCTCCTATATTATTCCACGCTTCTTCTACAATTTCCCACAAAAATCTAGCATCAATAATGTATCCAGTTCACTACATGAGAATTTTTTAATTATACAAAAAAAATTATTTCAATTACTAGGATTGCAAATTGTCAAATTTGATGTATGAATTCAAAGCCAACTCTTCACTTTTTTTTGTAACTTTCTAAATTAAATTGTTACAAACATCTCTTTGGTTATTTGGCCTTTCCTTGAAAAAATGAAAATGAACCCCTGTAAAATTTTAAGACTAGGTCAACCCTTATTATCCCCCAGAATGCTTCGATCACCTTCTACTTACCATTAATCCATGCCCCTAACAATCTCATACAGTGTACCAAATTTAGTTAATAGGCTGCCAATGCATTTTTTTTTAAATTTTGGGCCCTATTATAAGGCACTATAACACAGAAGAAAAACAACACCATTTTAAAAAATTTTTATAAATTTCCTGGTTTGCTGTTGTCCTTCAATTGGGTGGCCATCAAATGGTTGGTACATGTTAGATTGTTGTTTCAGAAAGTTAGGATACCATCGTTGCTTGGTGCTTCCAAATTGGCAAAATTTTGTATCACCTTTTTTAAATTATTATTATTCAAATTTCTTTCACCTGCAGATGTTGTTTTTTGTTCCCAGGACCGATTTTTCAGATCAAATAAGTTCGTGAAATGTTTGTAAGTGTATGTTAATTTCAATATAAAAGCTTCTTTGTTTATTGAGAAGAAGCTTTCCGTATTTTCCAGTGGTAGCTTGCCTACCATTGGATTGGCTGACTTACACTCTAGCTTTTTTTTTTAATTCAGAATGAAACTCTATTTACTGGTTTTTTGGTTTGTTAAAATTTGTCAATTGATGCATTCTACTTTCAGAAAAAAACACATGTTCGAAGTTTAGGTCATGTTACTCTTTGAGTAGGGTCACATCCTCTGAAATTATCATGGGTTTAGGACACTTATAGCTGACGTCTGAGAGCTATCAAAATTTATAAATGATGCTTTACATATCCTATCTTTCTACCGATGATATCCCGCACGGGGATCTTAAGGAGCCAATCTGTAGAGTTACAGGTAATACCATCTGAGGTCGGTATAAAAAAACACCCTTATCCGTCTATAAACACTTCACATCTCAAATCCATAATCTGCGAATTACTCAGTTACTATTTCCTCTATACATGGAACTAACTAAATACTGTGATATACTGGTGTTAATAAGGGTTCTCAATTCTAGTACAACGACCTTTCTGTCTTTTTGGCGGGTCGTCAAGTGTGATAATTTCGTCGAGTTAATGAAATATAAAATGCACATCTTCAGTTGGGTTATAATTATGAGTTTCATGTTAAATCAAAATTTAAACTTACCTAGTCCGCCTGTAACGTTTGAACCAAAGTTTGTTGGTAAATACCATCTATAAAACGTGTAAACTTCTAAAATTACCCTTTGGTGATACATATATACTTGAATAACATCGACTTCTTGTAAAGAAAAATTTTAATGAAATATTAAGTGAGAATGGGAAAATGTATTTTAGATGAACCTATAATAATTTATATGCTTCTAAATGTTCTTGATTGTAGGTCTCTTTTGATTTAAAATTAGTTTCTTTTATAATTTTTTAAAGACAGATGAAAATTTGACATTTAGACTTTTTTTAGTTTTCATCAAAATATAATAATTTATTTAAGTTACATAACAGTTGCAAGCGAATATAATAAATATAATGTTTTATCTTTGCACGTTTCCGCTTGAGCGTATTTTTTTTACAATAAAAGATTCTTTATAAACGTTATTTTATTTCATTGACTGCATATTTCCAAAATATTTTTCAGTAGAGTATAGCAAATTCCTTTTTATAATTTTTTATACATCCTATCTGGATACTTGAGAAATTATTCTCTGATTTATGAAGATTTTTATTTCATTACCATATTAAATATACCATTTTAAAAAATCCCAGTTAACAATATTTTCAAACCGTAAAATATAGTATTATGAATTTATGATAAATTAAAAAAATGACAAATTGTGCCTTTACCGGTTTAGTGAGCGTCATTTAATCTATCAAATGGGCAGTTTATTGCTTCGCTACCAAATGCTCCGCCGCCTTAGCGAGTCTACTGATTATATATCGGAAAATTAGGTTTCATATGCTTAACGGTTGCTCAAAATGTCGCGAATAATAAATCATTTCCCAACGTATGGGGAATATCAAGCTATTTATATTAAAATAACTTGTTTCTTCAACGAGTAGGGTGTTATATACTCTACTAAATAAGACATTTGAACAAGGTCGGCCTGTCGGTTTCTGAGCTTGGAAATAAAAAGATTGTAGGTAATGATTATACGATATTATTTATAAGTGATGCCATCATTTATTTCTAATAACTAAATATATTATTATTACTTATACATGGTTCTCAAATATTTTTTGACCAGATATCATAACAGTATTTACATTGTTGTCAGATCTCATCAGACATGTAATATTCATTTAATACGTTGAGGGGTAAACTATTAATGGTGCTGTTTATTAAAATTTGAGATTTTTTGATATGGTTATTTGTGTGGATGTCAACAAAAAACGTCTAATATCTTTAATAATTTATATCCCAACTAAAACTCCAAAAAAGGGTCTGCTGTAAGTTATCGAAAATAATTAATTAAGCTGATGTCGTGGAAGTTTATCCAAATCAGGACATAGAAAACTGTATCAAGTGAAAACAGCATAGGTTTGTGAATAGTCAGAATATCCATACATGAATGCTTAACAATTGCTTAGAGGATTTGATATATCGCAAGAGTTTTATGTGATTATCAATTTCATCCAAGCAACGTTATATTTGATCAAGAGTTGTCGTGTGACTATTTCGACAGACGTTTTAAGAGTTTGATAGTACAATGATGGTAAAATGCAGGAAGGTGGTCTCCAAAATATGATACGTGACTAATATAATGCTCGAAAGTTGAAGGATCGCTATGGTCTCTTAAGGGACGAGATTTTTAAGAATAAGCTTCTATTTCACTCCATATTGTTTAATCTGTAATTAAACTTCTTCTGAGTTTGTTCCTTATAAGTAAAAACCCACGTTATGTCCCTTGTTTGATTAGAAAACTGTAGCATAGATAGGGGAGGTCGGGACGTGACAAAAATTTATCTATTGTTGAATAAATGATGTTTTAAGAAGTAAAAGTATATCATTTTCCAATTATCAATTATTAATAATTAAGAATTTTCTTTACAGCTTTTTCTAATTGGCCCTTCAGCTCACGCTATTATTGGTACGGGTATCTAGTACTACTCCCAAATATTTATGTCCAGTACTTCTGGGACAGTTTTAAGGGATAGCGATGGAATCCTGATCCACCTCGAATCCGCTACTGAAAACATGTTACGAATTACTAATTTTTAATTTGAGGTTGGTTATGCTTTCCGATGAAATCGGTATAATTGTATATATGTACATACACACATAATATCTACAAAAGATTAATGTATTGGCTTGAATAATATGCGATAAACTAGTTAGGCCCTATTTCTGACGTCTGACGTGAGGAAAATTTAAATGTGTTTTATTTTATCGAATGGTCCCTGCTATAACCCAGGAATACCTTAGACTATTCCATGTGGTAACAATTGAAAAACAGTATTATACAACGAAACCTACCAACATTCAGGAGTTATAAGATAGGATTACCATAAACATAAGAAAAATGAGACTTCAGGGCTTTGAAAACTTCGTGGTTTGTTGTATTCAAGTAAATGAAACAGTTTCGTTGAACTTCTTAATTATTTTACTGAGAGTAGGCCTCATTTTCTATCAGAGATAATGATAATATGAACCCGAAGCTGTAGAAATTCTTTAAAATGTCGAAAACATAATTCTAGAAAAGCGAAATACCTGACAACATTGTAAATAGCATAATATTATCGGTTATTTCATAAAAACTTGTATGTGTACATCAAATTTCAATAAGAAAAGATGTCATATTATATATGTTGAGATTTCTAGATATAAATAACACGATCTATGGCAATCATTTCTTTTTATGAATACTTCTTATATTTATTCAAATTCTTCAAGAATTTATCTCAGTCTCTTTGAAATACAATGGTAAACATGTTTTTCTACAAAGAAATCCAGTTAAAAGACTCTATACATTTCTACGCATCTAATAAAAAACTACATTCATGTGAGAGAGATTTCTTAGGCGCACTTTCTTTATGTATGTTCAAAAATATTCAGTTGTAATCCACATTCCTTTGATGCAAACAATAACTTCAGTGTTATTCTATAAAGTTTTCCAGATTTAACATTTTTTGATTTATTTTCGACGTTAATAATTGCTTCCACTACTGATTTAATATTTTTGTAGTTTCACAAAATCCGCAGTAAAATATATTTACTTTGAAAGAATATTTTTTAACCATAAAAAGTTAGAAGTATAAAAATTATTCTAAATAATAAACGACAACAACTTTTTTTAAAATATAAGGAGGTTAATGTCTTTTAATCTGTTATATACCATCAAGTACTTTTTTCTAGAAATGCATCGGCTATTAACACAAAATGTTATGAAGAAATTAAAAACTATAATAATGACGTTGTTGAAAATCGAGACGCTAATTCATTTAGCATAACAAAAATATAAGAAAGTTGTATGGCAATCTTGTGAGAATTAATGGTGGACAAAAAATCCGTTGTACAAACAGAAATAGCAAGAATGTTAATATAAACATAAAAGAAGTAACAGATTCGAGAAAATATGAATGGCAAAAGATACGTAGAAACTGCAGAAACTTGGCACATTTGAATTATATATAATTTTCATGTTTATAGAAGACCAAAGGACCTATGAATTTTCTTCATTAACGTATGAAGCTGAAAGAATTTGTCAATATCATCAAAATACCCATTTAGTGATTTTTGTTGCAATCCTTTTCTCATATACGAGTGTTCTAACCTATTAAAACACATAACTCATAATCAGTCATATATTTGTGGTACATCTCTTTAATTTTCGATAAAAATATTATTTGTTACAATATACAATAGCTTGTGGGTCCGAAACAGTAGATTTTTTGAACCACTTTAACTAGTACTTTATTATATATCTACTGCTGTAAATCTTTTTTCTTCATAAAAAATTACTATTCTACTTTTTTCCACTTTTTTCCTGAATAAAAGTTCACATTATTCGATTTATGAGTGGAATTTATCCGAGGTTGAATTATTTAATTATTATTAATAATTCTTTAAAACAAAATTATAAATACGCTCTTCTTACAAATTTCTTGTAATACAAAGCATTATAACATAATTAAATTTTCTGGAAACTCAAAAAATCACTAAATTTAATTGAATTCTTCTGAATAATACAAATTAATTACCTTTTTGTTAAAATCCAAATGGCAGCAATTATGATAGCAAAATGCTTAGCAAAAGCAAAGCAAAATTTTAAATCATACTGCTTCAAAATAATATTATCTGGTAAAACACTAATGCCCATGGCATAAATTAGAGCTGCGTACAGATTGAAAAATCTAGAATATATTTATTTTTAAACGTTATTTCAAATATATCAATATAATTGAATCAAACAGTTAATACTGTTAAGATTGTTGTAAATTGGAAGTACAAATATTATATACCAACTGTATCAAAATTGAGATAGTTGATACGGAATATTTTATATAACCCAATGAAACACGAGTAGAATAATTGCTACTGATATTAGATATATAAGATTCTCAGTATAAATAAAATTACGGGAAGAGACAGAATCAGAGATGAGGCAATAACAGCTGATTCAAAAATAAGGCCCACAATTATATAAAGACAGCTAATTCGATTAAGCCAAATACATAGAATGGATAAGAAGAGAATAATAGAGAAGATTAGAAGATTTATAAAGCCAGAAATAACAGGACAGGGAGCTGCCATGCATAAAAGGAATGACTAAGTTCGAGAAAAGGTAGAAAAATTATTCCAATGGAGAAAGCTAGCATAGAATAGGGGAGTTTGAAAGAGATATGTGAATTGTAATGATAAACTGTATGCTTTTTTTATTTATACTTCTTTTTTCACCAATTTTGTGAAATAATCCATTGCAATAAAAATGGATTTGCCACTATTTTTCGTTACCCTGCAATGTTGTTTATGACCAGATGATCTCTCATCTCATAGCAGGGGACAATTGTTTTAGGACTACTGTAGTTCTTGAAACTGCAGCTTCCTGCCTTGTCGCAGTGAAATCATTTTGTTAAAGTCTAGGCAGGGCCTCGAGATGCTTGAACTGCATCAGCTACTTGAGTGCTGCATGATTGGTCCTAATTAAGAATTTTCTTCTGTATAAATACTGGTGAAACAGTTTCACAGACTTCATTACCACAAGTTTTATTCTTGTGACATAGTATTCTCATTCTGGTTTGGACAGAAATTTACTGAAAAATCTAGTCACTCTTTGTTGCCCACCTTGGATATTGGATAGCACTCCTTCATTTCCTTTGGTGCATGTATAAGTAATAGGAACGGAGTCTTCTCGGGGTTTCAAAAGCTTTCGTTTGCAGACATATTGTAGGACCTAAGGATGGACCAGCTATTCATAACATCAAATTTGTCATCGGAATTGACAGTTGTCATTGTTGACGAGTATCAAACGTTACAAGTATGGGAAAACTAGCGTTCGTTTTCTTCTTGATGGTAATTGAGAGAGTACGTACTGGGAAGTCGCTAGCCAACGTAACCAAGCCTTTCCCAATAAGTTCTTTTTCGTAAACTGCTTCGTCGTTATTCGTTGGCGCGGCTTTTTAAGAAGAAAAATGGAATAAACATGACTTGATCATTTATGTTAAGCATTTCTGTGAATTGCTAGGGCAGAAATGGTGACCAAAAATCATAATTTTAGTCCAAGGAAATTATTCACTTAAATATCATTATGAGGCTAAAAAGGCAAATTAAATAAAAAATTGATTATGGGAAGGAAACTTATTGATTTCAAAAAAGAATATTAACTAGAAACAAATTTTTACGAATGACCATTTGATATTGCTCCTCTCCATATTTTTCAGCCCGCAGTTACCATCCAAATAAAATAAAATTTGTTAATAGATATTAATAACAACCAAAGGGATGGTATAATAAAACCAGACTAAAACTAGACCATAGGTGGGGAACCTACGGCCTCCGCGAGGTTCTTGTGCGGCCCTTTTCCACCTAGTACAAAATGGTAGAGTTCGTTTCAAACAACTATTGTACTTGTAACAGTTTCACGGTTTTATTGTTTTTCTAGAAAGTATACACTTTGTTAAAGATATTATTCGATATTCGTTTTTTTAACCATCATGTCAAATAGTAAGAGAAGAAAATTAGGTGATAAAAACAGAACATTTAATGTAGACTGAGAGTAAGATTTTTTCTTTACTGCTGAGAAAGATAAAATGATGTGTTTGTTGTGCAATACAGTTTTAAATACTTTAAAAAAAGCGAATGCAAATAAACACTACTCGACTCATAAAAAACATAAATATTTCGATTTAGAAGGTGAATCACGAAAAGTTGCACTTCAAAAGTTGAAAAATGAAAAGCATCATCGGCAAGCATCTTTTAGTGCCTTTGTAAATCAAAATTCCGCTGCAGTTGCTGTTACGTATAAAATAGCACATATACTTGGAAAATGGGGCAAACCATTTAGTGACATTGAAATAATTACAGAATGTATTGTTGAAGCAGTGAGTATGTTAGATCCAAGAAATTTCGACAAATACAAACAATTACCTCATTCAAGAAGAACTGTAGCAGATCGACAGCACGAATTAGTTACGAAGAACTACTTGCGTTGGGTACACTAACTGGAAGAACTCGATATTTTCGAAAACTTCAAAGAAGTATGTAATAAATTACAATTGAATGTCAGTAATTTAGTCAGTGTCTGCACCGATGGCGCACCTTCCATGAGAGGCAAAAAGAAGGATTCGTTGCTTTGTTAAAAAAGGGAAACTTGAACTTGAAAAAATTGATATTATTTCACTAAATTTTGCATCAGCAAAATCTTTGCGCAAAATCTACCATTTTGACACTCTGGATAGAACCATTGCCATTGTCAACTATATTCGCGTAAATGCAATGCGTCATCGTGAATGTCGGCAGATGCTCTCTTTAGATGAGGAAACGTATAGTGTTGAACTACCATACTACTGCAAGGTTCGTTAGTTATCAACAGGTCAGGTTTTGATAAAAGTTTTGTCTTTACGACGACAAATTTTAAACTTTTATCAAAAACAAGGAAAACAATGTGATCTATCATATGAAGTATTTCTCAGAAACCTTGCATTTTTGTCTGATATGATGACAAACCAAAACAATTTAAATATTTGCCTGCAAGGTGAAACGGGGTATATTCATGAAATGTGGCAAAATATCCATAAATTTAGAAAAAAAATATCATTTTTGAAAACATTGCTTTGTCGATCGGAAATATCTGCAGAACACTTCCTGGAGCTAGCTAAAATGTTAAATGAGCAGAACTGTGAAAATAAAATATTCGATGGATATCTAGGTGTCTTGGATTGTTTAATAGAAGAGTATACTAATAGATTTTCTGACGAGCACACTCCTGCTATGAATCTGGCATTTGAACCACACTTAATAGATATATCCGAGGCTCCTGCAGAGCTACAAATGGAGTTAATTGATTTAGGGGAAGATAGTATCATCAAATACCTTTTTAACGCTAAAAAGGATCCCTATAGAAATCTGGAAAAATACTGTTGAATATCCATGCCTTCGAGAACATGCTCGCCGTTTACTTTCCTGCTTCGGAAGTACCTACTGTTGCGAGACAACATTTTCTCTCATGTCAAAAATAAAAACAAATTTAAGAACGCAAATTACAGATGCACATTTGGAGGATCAATTAAAGCTGTGTGATACGAAGCTTTATCCAAATATACAATTACTGTCAAACAAAAAACAAAGCCAAATAAGTCACTTAGTGAATAAAAAATATTTTTATTGTATTCTTTTATAATATTTTTATATCATTTCATATGTATATTATATTTAAAATTTTGTAGTATTACATTTTATTTTTTCTATATAATGTAATAAATTGTTAAATCTATAGAAAAACTGTAATAATTTCATAAAAGTCACTTTCTTAGGTCAATCAGCTTATGCGGCCTCTCTTATTGCTGTCTAATTTAAATGTGGCCTCTAATGGTAAAAAGGTTCCCCACCTCTGGTCTATACTATCCCTGGCCTCAATTATGACAAGGTTTCCATTGGTTATACATGCGCTAATTTAGGTAGCCTCTTAGCACATCATATGAATGGCTGTAACATTAACAGAAATAGTTTTGCCTCAGCTGAACATTACATAAATAATAATCACTATTAATTCTGATGGACCATTTTGGTTGGGGAGTATAATTATTTCAAAAGGTATTTTCTTGGAAGGGTTCTATTAATAATAAACAAAAGTGTTTGCTGTTAAATGTTAGTAAACAATAAGTATTATTAGATTGACTTTATTAATAACACATAAATGAAGCACAATAATACATGAATAAAAGTATGCACGTAACGCAGTATATAAAATGCACTTGAAAAAGTCTTTCGTTTGATTATAAATGAATGGACTGTAAAAAACACTTTTGTATAAACACTGATAACTGGATGTGAACTGCTGAATGCGACTGGCTGTCGCGTGGGCTGGTGGCGGACTGACCGTGGTGGGTCATCCTTCGGGGCTCTTCAGACGGAAGGGGAAGAGCAATAAAATTTGGCTCTCTTGGTTTCCCGTCTACCTGGCATTTTCATTTCGCACAGGCACAATTATATTTAGTGTGCGCATCGTTGCTATACTCCAACACCCTTCCTCAACGAACGCACACCTGCAGTGATTTATTGACATACTAATCCGCCTTTTTCTGCAAAGTATCGTAGCTTGTTTTTTCCTAATGGCTTTGTTAGCATGTCAGCAATCATTTCATCTGTTTGGCAGTACTCGTCATAATCGACACCGTATTTTTGAGAGAAGCCTCGAGCCACGAGGCGAGCCTTATATCTCTCCACTTCTCCTTTCACGTTGCGTTTTGTCTTAAACACCCATTTACAGCTGACGATGTTTTGTTCGCTAGGTCGCGGCACGATTTCCCATGTGCCATTTGATCGTAAAGACTCGATCTCTTCATCCATGGCTTTCTGCCAATCGTCTTTATCGGGCCTTGATAAGGCCTCGGTCACAGTTAGCGGGTCGGGCTGTTCTTTTACTAAATTAGCTGTAGCTTCATACCTGGCGGGCGGCACGCCTCTGTTTGACCTGTTGGAGCGCCTGACCGCTGCTGGGGCTGCATCAGGTATACGAACGGGCGGCGCGAATCCACTGAAACCGCTGCCGCTCCCTTCTTCTGCCGAAGTAAAATCTTCGTTGTCTGACCCATCTTCATTGCCGTGTGTTGATTCGCTTGAACTGCTGTCATTGTCTTGACTATTCTCGAGGTCTTCATCGCAGTTGCCGCATTTCGAGAATATAATCTCAAACTGTGTAGAATCGTCTTTCTTCAAAGTGTCACCAAAATGCACATCTCGACTTATCTTTATGCCATTTGTCTTGATGTCGAGAAGGCGATAAGCTTTCGATTCTTCGGAGTAGCCGACGAAAATTAATTTCTCGGCTTTGTCATCTAACTTTTTTCGCTGCTGATCGTCGATGTGTCTGTAAGCTACGCAGCCAAAAATGTGTAGATGCTTTAAGTCTGGTTTGATGCCGTACCATAATTCAAATGGTGTTTTACCTGTCGCTCGCGTAGGCGATCTGTTTTGCAAATAACATGCAGTGTGAATTGCCTCACCCCAAAACTGTTTGCCTAGCTGAGCGTCCGAAAGCATACATCTTGTAGCGTCTGTCAAATACCTGTTTTTTCTTTCTGCGACGCCGTTTTGCGGCGGCGAATAGGGCGCGGTGTACTGAATGCGAATCCCTTCCTTTTGCAGATATCCGCGTAAATCATTATTTACGTATTCACGGCCTCGATCTGATCTGATCATCTTGACGGTCTTGTTGAACTGAGTTTTCCCTATCTGCACAAACTGCTTGATGAATTTCGTAGCTTCATTCTTATGCTCTAAAAGATACAAGTGCGTGTATCTCGAAAAATCATCGATGATGGTTAAAACATACTTTTTACGACCGACCGTGAGCTCCGGCATTGAGCAGACGTCTGTGTGAATTAAATCGAGTGGAGCCTTTGTCTTGCTAAATGACTGTTTTGGAAATGCTAAGCGAGGCATCTTGCCCTTCAAACAGCACTCGCAGATTTCCCGCATACCGCAATCGACTACCTGGATGCCGGTAGCAAGACCCTTCGCTGCCATCTCCTTTATAGCATCTGGATTTCGGTGCCCGAGACGTCGGTGCCAAACATGTTGGCAGCTTTCGGTGTGTCCTTCACTGATTTTTTCTTTTACGACTTGATTGGCCGTACAGGCCCTTTGCGCTGTCTTTATCTCGTAGAGATCTGAATTTGAGGGGGCGCGCGCGACTGCTTTCACCTTTCCATCTTTTACGATGCTGCAGCTATCCTTTTTAAAAATAATTTCGTAGCCGTCGTTGGTCATTTTCCGAACCGACAATAAATTTGTCCCCAAACCGGGAACGAGCAGCACGTCGTTTATTTGCAGTTGTGAAAATTTTTCGCCGTCGGCCGAACACTTTATGGCCCCAGACCCCTTGCCTTCGATTGCCGCTCTCGTCTCGTCTGCGAGGCAGACAAATCCCTTTTTACTGGGGTCTATCTTGTCGAAAAATTCTCGAGACTGCACCATGTGGCTCGTTGCGCCTGAGTCCACAATCCAGCTGCATTCTGTTGTCCTTGCGCCTAGACAAATCTCGCGACACGTGTAAGCAGTTCCTGTCTGTTCGCGCTCCTCGGAAACTTTATTGCCCTTTTCCTGCTTCGCTTTCCAGGCCTTATATTTATTGCAGTTTACCTTGATGTGCCCTTCCTTTTTGCAGAAGAAACAACTTCTTTTGGATGTCTGATTGCCGCTGCTATTTGCTTTATGCTCGGCCTTCATCGCTGTTTCTTTGCCTGAAATCTCCCTTACTTCTTGAGCCTCTTTGCGCCTCATGAATTCGTCGATTAATCGACTCTCCACGAATTCAGAGGTGAGGTCTGATTCGGGCCTACTCTCCAAAGCCGTAGTGAGAGTGTCGTAAGACTCCGGCAAACTCGATAAATAGAAACAAGCAATTACGTCGTCCTTCATTTCTACGCCTAGTGCAGCGAGCTTATCAAAATATTCTGACATTTTTGCAACGTGAGCTTCCATGTCTCCGCTCTCTTCGAGAGTCATGCGAACAACGCGCTTTAAAAGGTGTACCTTATTTGAAGTTGTATTCTTTTGGTGATGTGACTTCAATGCCTCCCATTGATCGTGCGCCGTTTTCTTCTCCTTGATGAATCGCAATTGGCTATCTTCAACTGTCAAGCCAATCACGACTTGAGCGTCTTGATCCTTCTTCTGCCAAGCGGTAACGGCTGTAGCAGTAGCTGCGGCAGCAGCAGCGATCGCGGCGGTGTCGGCTCCGGCTGCGGGGGGAACTTTAGTGGCCGCATCTTTATCTTGACGAACCACGTCCCACAAACCGTCTTTTATCAATAGCAACTTCACTTTGAAACTCCATGTGGAGTAATTGTCACTGTTCAATTTTTGCACGTTATACCTTACACTTTCTGCCATCGTGCGAAAAATTCACTTTACTTTAGTTCACTTCAGTGTTTAACTTTAAATTGTCCTATACTGCGTTACTTAACTTTATGAGCACTTTTATTTATTTACTTTATTGTATTATTGGGCTGGGCCCATAACCTGTTGTTAAATGTTAGTAAACAATAAGTATTATTAGATTGACTTTATTAATAACACATAAATGAAGCACAATAATACATGAATAAAAGTATGCACGTAACGCAGTATATAAAATGCACTTGAAAAAGTCTTTCGTTTAATTATAAATGAATGGACTGTAAAAAACACTTTTGTATATACACTGATAACTGGATTTGAACTGCTGAATGCGACTGGCTGTCGCGTGGGCTGGTGGCGGACTGACCGTGGTGGGTCATCCTTCGGGGCTCTTCAGACGGAAGGGGAAGAGCAATAAAATTAGGCTCTCTTGGTTTCCCGTCTACCTGGCATTTTCATTTCGCACAGGCACAATTATATTTAGTGTGCGCATCGTTGCTATACTCCAACAGTGTTCAAATAACTGATCCGATTTTTCTAATCTGAATGTCTTTCACAATTCCCTGCTCAAGTAGATCTTCCATCCTTAGTTGTGTGATTTATCGATATCCAAACAACGTATTTTTCTATGGTTCACAGATCACGATTTAATCTATTGGTTTCTAGTGATAATACCAAAGAAAATATGACATTTTACTAATATAACTCCTGTTGACCACCATCCCCTCCAGTAATGACGTTACCGATATGTCGATATTTTTTATTATTATTAGGGTTTTTAAGTTTCACATTTTTTATATATAATATGATTGTTCTTATGTTGACGAGTTGCATCTCTTCAACGTCAATTGACTCACCTTAGTAAGTTTTAAATAAAAACATTTTTGACATTTTTGTTTTTACTCACAAAGGTCTCGATCATTAAAATAATCGTTTTCGAAAGCTCGATATTTGACGAAGAGTTTTTCTTTTTATTCTTGGGACCAATATATCAGAATAAATTTCCTTAATTTCTTATTTCTTAGACCTTTTGATATGTTTCTGTTTCTAGATGTTATTGATTTTAGGTCTCTTTTGTTTCAAAATTAGTTTTTTCTAATAATTTTTTAAAGGTGGAAATAAATTTACGTTTCGACTTAATTTCAATCCTTACCAAAATATGATATTGACACTGACAATTTGTGTATTTATATTGATCAATAGATCACCTTCATCATGAATATCAAAATAAGAATAAAATAAAAATAGAACTTTGTTCTAATAAGAAAAATTAATTTTTCCTTAGTTCCTTCATTTCAAATATGTAGCATTAAGCAATTAAATTATTTGTAGTTTTATTAGAATTTATAAATAGAACTATAAATTTTACTTAAATTATTCAGATCTTTTTTATCATTTATAGCGTTTTCGTTCTTATGGATGTGAACCATTTCTAAAAATTGTCTTTTTCCTGTTTTATTAAAAATACATCAGAATATATATAATTTCTTCAATTAATCTCTGAATAATTATGTAGGTTGCTCAAAATGATCAGTGTTTTAATCAATAAACTGATCGAACTAGCATTATTGTGATTCGTATATATTTTTTAAATTCGTAACGGCAAAGGATATAAATCTTCACGTCATTTATAAAGACATAAACTAATGTAACCGTGAATTGGACGGTTTCAATTAAAAACAAAACAATTGAATGGCAACCATAATCAATAAACTACATTTTTATGTCTAATTGTCATTTTGAGTTATTGTTTTCTGGAACTAATTATTTTAAAATTTTGTAAAAATGTATAGTATAATATATAATATTGCCAGCTATTACGGATATTGATATCAACCCAAAGGTTGATGAACATCACGTAATTCAATGTGAGTCGAGGTATTAACCAGGAAAGTAGTTGCTTTATCTTTTGGTGATAAATCGGCTTGATTTGAAATCTTTTTTTTTGAAAATAGGTTTTGAAACAGATAAAAATCTTGATATCCTCATCAATAAGTAGAACAAAACATTTCAACAAAAAATATGGTTGAATCTCAAATATCATAAAAACTGGAAGATTTTTCACAACAATCTCATTTTTCATGCAAAGCTGGCGAACATTGATTTGTTTATTGTTACCTAAAGATATTCTTGAAGGAAACAAAATTCCCTTGAAATTTCTGTTGTGAATTGTTGTCAAACAAGCCCTTTCCATGTAATCCTAACCCTAAATATTTAACTATTTTTCCTATTTTTTTAATTAGGATGTTTAAAGTAGCACTTACAATATTTGAATAAATAAATACAGATCTCGGAAGGAAATTTGATGCGCTGTAAGATATACTAGTATTATTTATTAAAGTGCTTAATAAGTTACTGGGCGTTGAATTTGAATTCAAAGTTAATACATGATTTTTTAGCGTAAGATCCATTTTTACATTTGATTTGAATATTTAGGCTTAATATATCAAATATATCTCTGTTTTTTTCTAAGGAAAATTTCTAATTTTTTCCAAAGTCCATAGTTTATTGATTATGAAATAAATTTTCGTTATATCTTACTAACTCCAACAGTAAAAAAATGAGTGAGTCTTTCTAAACCATAGATTATTTAGTTATTTACTCGAATATATGAAATTATATATCCACGCTTCTTTCTTCAACACACTTATTATTTCGTTTTTCCCAATCTTAGAGCTGTTATACATTTGAAAGAATTTGTTCTCCTGAGTTTTGTTTGTCAATGGTTATTATATATAGTGAACGCAACTCTACCGTCTGAACTCAACAACATATAATTTTTAATGAGTGAATTCAGTGTAAATGTTATGGGACCTTTCTTGGTCAAATTTTGTTCTGGAGGATTTATCTTTTTTATTGAAATATTGTTATTAGTTGTAATTACAAAAATACAAAATCAAAAACAAAATTGACAGAGCAATTGGTAAGTATCTCAATACAATACAATTAGTAGCTCTAACTTTCAATACAAAAATCATAAATATTTGATATATATGAAAACAATTTTTTGGTGCGACAACTTTGGTTTTATCTAATCACCTGAATCATGATGTTTTTAATTTTTTGGTGCGACAACTTTGGTTTTATCTAATCACTTGAATCATGATGTTTTTAATTTTTTTGTTTCCATTATTCAAAGTCAGAACTATGGATCACTGTCAAGCTTCATTCTCACCACATTAATACCTTTTACATTCCAGATGACCATAAGAAATGTATAGGCTTATAATGAAAATTTTCCATTATTGTGAAAGTAAAATCAGAAATCTAATTTTATAAAAAACTATCTTTCGGGATAAAACTTTAATTTCTTAACTTACTGTACAGTCTAATAGCTCCGTCAGTCTCTCCTCGGGGATTTCGAGCAACGCATTTATAGGTCCCGTAGTCACTTTGTTGGATGGCGTTTATAGTGAGTTTCATGTGCGTTTTATACGAAGGATTGCCAACGGTGTTTTCTGTACGATATTTTCTGGAATCGTGTATCATTTCGCCATCTTCACGAGTCCAGTAGTTTAAAGAAGTGGGATTAGCTTCAGTAAAACATTCCAGAGTCACGGCATAGTTTAATGGGGCTCCCACTAGTTGATGTGGGATCCACAACATTGGCGGAACTGAAATAGACAGTGATAATTTATTAGAACAAAAGAAGGCAAAACAAGAATAAAGATACATATAATCAGGAGGTAAAGATTGGCATCAAATTAGTTTCAATCGAGAGAAATAAATTTGAGAAATATTCAAAATAATATTGGCATTTGACATATATCCAATACTGTTACTAGAGACGTGTGTGTGGAGAAATTCACCCCTGCCATTTCAGAAATGTTCTTGATTTTAGGTCTCTTCTGTTTCAAAATTAGTTCATAGCTCTGACTTTGAACAATTATAAAAGAAACTAATTTTAAATCAGAAGAAACCTAAAATAAGGAACATTTAGTTTAGAAACATATCAACATACAAACATACACATCAAAAGGTCTAAGAAATAAGAAATTAAAGAAATTTATACTCGTATATATTTATAATGTATATAGTGGTATCATACGTTTTGTCGTATTATTATATAATTGATATAATCATAATGTATCATAATTATTATATAGATTTAATTTTTTATTTTTTTAGGAAATTTTATTTTCGCATAGAAAATACTTATTTAGTTTTTTTTTCAAAAAAAATTTCTTTTAACTATTATCTAGGCTAAATAATATTTTTTATTACTATAATAATCATATTTTGTCACAGTTGACTCCAAAGCCTCAATCTGCATACTCCTTGGAAAACCACCGGTAGAATAAGAGCTATTAAAATAATAAAACTGAAATGAAACTTTTTAACATTGAAAACACTGTGGAAAATGGTACTCTCACTGCTGACTTGGTCTATTCCTAGACTAAGCGCCTGGACCTTGCATTCAGTGTGTTCATAACGAAAAGTAACTTACTATTATTTCGACTTCTGTCAGATTTACAAACAATAATAATGCCTAAAACTTTATAATTTATACTATTGGAACTGTTGTGTTTTTTATTCAATAGATTCTGAAAAATTGAATATATACATATGTGTAGTATTTATCAAATGGTGTTAACGTTATTTTCGTGCAAAAGTGCACACGGTATACTTTTAAAAGATTTTCAGACTTGCAGATGTCCTGCCTTATTTGAGAAAACTAAAATTGCTAGTTACGTGCCTCAGTATTTTTTGCATAAGTGTTCACTTACGAAAAAATTTGTGGTTTCAAACGCACTAGTGAATCAATGATTGATTGCAGTTTTATTTTGATGAAAGCTCAATTTTATGGAATAAATTTTTGACTTTTTGACCAAAACTGAGCCAATAGGATAAAAATATATTTCATTCTTGTGTGATTTTTTGCTTTTTACAATAATGTATTATTCATATGGTTTTAAAAGTAAATATAATAAACGGAAATATAATAAGTATAGTGATTACATGTTACATTGTTCAATGAGAAGTAAAATACCAATCAAAGTAGCAAAATAATCTACGTCAAATTCTTTGATATATAACCATTGCGGATCACTATATTTACGAACACTACACAGTCCATCATTAATTGAAAGATGAGAATGTAATGAGAAGCATACTCGTTATGTTGACATCACATTAACCGAATGATTAATTGCTAATATATAGTGGTTTACTGAACACAGAGACGGCTTTTAAAAGCTTTTGGTTAGGTTGGTAACATTTGACGATGGAAACGTTAGATGAAATTTATGATATATCCAAATTTTGAAATCATTGGTATGCGAAAAACAGTACGAGAGGGATAGCCGTTGAAATCTCTGTGTATTAAAAATCAAAATCTCACAGGGTTTTTGTGAAAGGATTTTTATGGCGAATTAAGCTTATTGAACCATCACAGTCACAATAATCCTCAAATATGACCGACTTTTTTCTTGCGTTTGTATTGAAGTCTATTCGTGAAAATAGATCGAAAATCTTGAATATTTTGACGAAAGCTATTGAGACGAAATCTTACCGAGTTTATAACTAACAGTATCATATCACTCCTTACAATAAGCGTCCGGTACATGAAGGAACATTATTTTATTGTCACGTGTCATTTTTTATTTTTTTCATCATTATTTCATGGATAAGTCGCATGTAATCATATTTTACATAAAATGTAGTTCAATTCATGTAATTCATGCCAACTTATCAACTCGAAGATTATATGCTCTACCTATTAATGATGATGTTGAGTACACTTTCATTTATTACATAAAGCCGGCTCTGATCTCTGATCTATTAACCATCATATATGGCACTTCGGATAGCAAGTTTTGTTAGCTAAAAAAGCTATGCTTATAGTCGGACCATTGTTAATAATTGGATCTTCCGTTACATTAGAAACCAGTGATCCAAAAAACTGTAATTTAGAAAAAATGCTTGTCAAGGGTTTATAAAAAGATTAATTTTATCATTTTAGTTTCACAAAAAAATGTGATAATGTGAGAAATAAAAGCTATTCAAAGTATGGAAACAACATAAATCTGGGTCTACACTTCTGTATTTTTGTTTAAAGTTCTGAATAGAAATCTAGAGAAATGAGGTTTGCCTCTATATTACCTAGAAGAAAATATATGTACACCTTGTTACTCATGCATACATAACAGGTTTTTATCTCCATTTTATTACGCTACATACAGAATTAATATAATAATATGATAGATATAATCTTTTGAAGGGAGCTCTTATCCAGCTTCGTCACTTCTTTGCATACTTACGACTTGATTGCCGTCACCTATAAAGCATATTCTGCCTCTGCTGATACACAATAGTTTTGAATATACAGTATATTATGTGTGACTTCCAAACTCTATTTGTTCGCTCTAAAACTCTCTGGTCTCATGCACGCAGATTCCAAAATACAGCAACATGATTAGGAAAATTCAAAGAAAACTATCCATTAGCATCTGCAGTGCATTTCGGATAGTATTATCAGAAGCAGTATTGTTACTAGCTGACTTGATATCTATAGACTTACTGGTAAGTGAAAGAAGCTTGACGTATGATGAAGATAATGTAACCAAATGCAAAGAAGGAAGAGATATCGTGGAAATTTTCCAAAGACAATGGAACAGTGAGACAGTATCTGGACAAAAAAGTTTATTCCTAATATCAAAATTTGTCTTAAAAAATGAATTATTACTTGACCCAGCTATTGATAGAAAAGTAAATCTAAAATAGAAGGATATAGTATATAGACCAAAATAAGTCCGACCAGTATTATGAAGTAATACTTTCTGGTGGTTCTGTTATATTATTTGTTGAGAAGCAAGGGTAAAAATCCCATATCCTACAATTTCAGCAGCCGAGATGTCTTTTGAATATTTTCCCCTCCACCAAAAACATATGAGAAAGACAACATAGGATTGCCATCCTATTACTAATACTTATATTGAAAATGATGAGGACTTGTCTCACCGATGGAAGTTTTGGATTGTTCGCAGCAATATGACTGGATTCATATCTATTTGTTTTTCCTTTTCCCAGCTTAAGTAGCGCGAGATTGCTCTCTGTAGACTAGGACACTGTCAGCGGTATAGTCTTGGATCGGTCTGCGAGGTGCGTATATTTTTATGAGTAGAGCACCTTAGTAGCTCGCATGCTGATGCTAATCTGAAGAGGCTCGACACAGGAAAACCACTAGGGCAGCTGTCGGTGATGACACTGCTAGAGCCGTTATAGGCATTTTTTTGGTAGCCCTTTTCTTCTAGACCAGAAAAGCGTAATTTAGCTGAGTTTGAAAATATCCTTATCATTGAAGACAGACTGAGGCCCCAACTGCCACCAATGGCATCGTCTATATCCTCCCACCTTCTTTCCAGCTAGCGCTTCTAGGAGAGTTTCTCAAAGGATGTGTAGTAGGGTGTCGAGGAAGGTTTCGTTTTCACTTTCTAGAAGCGATATTGAATAAGACAAGTCAGTTTGCAATGGGAATTAAACACAATGAAATAATTGGCAGTTGTTTTATTTTTTACTACAGTGCTGTAATGTACTGAATTTTAAATTTTGCAGCTATTTCAATCCCAATATTTTAAAAACAATAAAATGCTTGATATGCAATTTTGATCTATGAAAGAGATAAAGCTTTTTAGTATTCCGGATTTTTTATTATTCGATTAATGTAGTGAAGTATACTGTTTGTACAGATACAGTCAGTGGCATAAATTAGTATCCATTGTGTCGCATAAAGCAGAGGAGCAATTTGGGTTGTCAACTTTACAATGAAGGGGCTCGGGTCCGGCTACGGCTGGAAATTATGCATATTGCACAATGGCCTCCTAATAATATACAGGACATTTACGATCGACCTAAGTGACGGACGGTTTGCGTTAATATGAATTTCTTTTTTATTTGCATAACATAATACTAATAATATCTGTCTTAAGGAAGTTATTTCTATAAAGTAGTTATTTTTACAGGGTGTTCAATAGTCACGACGCATGGTATGAAAATATTTTTCATCCTGCCTGACAATGTGATGAAATAACCTACTCAATATATATTTTTTTCAGAAATCAGTACTCTAAATATAGAGCGTATTCATAAAAGCTTGAGGATTTATCTGTAATTGCATTTCCAATTAGACACAGGAAAGTATGTACTAACAGTACATGCTGACTTAAAGTATATTATGGTAATAATAATGAAAAGCCTCGGTATGTTTTAAAAAAATAATGAAATTATCCAAACTATCTATTATCGTGTGAAACATAAAATCTATAAAATTTTGTTGTGATTTACACTCGTTATATTATTTTGTTTGAGGCAAGTATACAACAACTATTGAAACTTCAACTTAACATATCTTGACAGCATTCAGAAAAAATTGTTTAGCTAAGTTTCGGTTCGTTACAATCTATTACTATATACGCCATCTGACTATAAATTAATTCATGTCTGCATTAAAAAATTTTGCTTATCCTATTCACACACCTATTGTTTCTGCTCAAACTAAATATCGTAATAGCTTTTAATGCTTTATAAACAAATTAACCTTTTTTTTTATAATAATTGTAAGTAATATTCCACGATGGTGAGTGGAATGTTTCGTATACCATGAACAAGTACCCACAATTCGATATTCGAACTTAATAACCACGGATAATTTCTATTAGTTTTTATTGTTCAAAGGGGCCAAAAATGCAACATGTGTAACTTTAAAAGGATCAGCAATTCACAAAGGGGATGTTCCCCTCGCTATTATATTGAAGCTCGATTGCAAGGGAGGTGGTCATTGATTTTGTCCCACATATGTAGCGTGAATGGCCTGAAAGCATCACATAATATTTTCCAAATATTTTAGTTTTCTATATATCCGTTGTTTGTTAATATTAAGAACTCTTTGCCATTTTGAGAACTCTGTAATAGTCACTCAAAAAATATCAATAATGTAATGGTATAAACATTTATTAATATGAATTTTAATTTTTCGTCGGTGTATATTTAACAACACGAATTCGCGAGTATGATTATATTATTATTAAGAACACAAGTTTTTCACTCGAATAAATCAATTTTGGCTCAAAGAGACGTTAAGGATAAATCTTGCTCAGGGAGACCTCAAACATGTCAATCACCAAGAATCCTGTTTTGAATTCTCGTGATTGTCTTAAAAGAACATATTTATATAAAATATAATAGTAAAATATAAAATATATAAAAGATATAAAATTCATATTTACAATAGTAGGAACAATGGCTCTTCTGGTGTATAGCTGGCCAATGGAGCTACTTAGAAGGAACCGGCTTAGTGCAGGAGTGATATCAAAGTACGTATCGTTGGCGGAGGGGTACTTTTATTCCATGCTCTTTCAATTTTTTGCTTTGAATTGGACATTTGTTGCTTTATCATCAGTTTATTTTGGATTTACCTATTCTATGCCTTTTTATATACTAAAATTGAGCTTTCCAACATAAAATACGGAGAGGATTGATTGAGACTTTTTTCAGAGGTTATTCCTTATAATTGGAAACAAATTATGCTAATTCTTATGAATTTGCGGTGGTGATATATATTCCAGTTTTTATATCAGCCAAAGATAAATCTAAGTGATCTTTCTTATGTTCTATTTCACTTTCTTCTCGTAGTCTATTTTGCATTTATACAATTTAACCAGTAATCAATTGCATGTCAGACTCTCTTTCATCTTAGAAATTTCACCGTTTATCGACCTTTAAAATCTTTTTTAGCGATACTGTTGATATATCGATTCTGTCAACCTTTGAAGTTTTAATCAATTGTTGTTGAATTTGAGAATATTTGTTGATTTTATTGAATAAAGGAGAGTAAATGTAAACTTGAACAAATGTTAATATGACAAACGGTAGTGGTTAAGCTTCATATGATATCTACCAATTTTTTATACTGAGTGTCAAGATGAAAAATTTTCCTTCCTTTCGAACAATAAAATGAGAAATCGGAATTCAATTTTCAAGAAGAACTCATTAATAATCTTTTGTAGCCCTCGTAGGTCAACTTCTTAGAAGTAGTGGATACTATCTCTATAATCTTGCTTGGGAAAATAAGACAAGTCGCACCGTTTTCATGAGCGCTTGATTCTTATTCCAATAGTGCCCTAATGTTTTATTTATTTTTTCACGAACAGTTTCCAAAAATATCCTTCTTAAAACACAGAACTAATTAGAATATACCTACACCGGGATGCATTGTTATATTAACTTCTATTATATCCTTCAGTCTTGTATTCCTTATTTGTTTAGTTTTTTTTCTCTTTGCTCCTTTAGACGAATTTAAACCTCTAAATAGTCACTAAAGGAATGTTTGTATATCAAATATGTACAAACTAACTCGAGACCGTAATAGATAATTTTTATTCGATAATCAAATATATCATAGAGAGTTTCTGTTCTTAAACAAAATTATCTATTTTATGTATTTTTCTCATATCACTTCATACATTTTGTCAGACTTTTACCAGTAGTTGTAGTACATTTTCGCATATTCAAGTTATCAAACTATCCTAGTTTTGAAGATAATGTCTCTCGTTAATCTTAAGCATATCTGAATCGCAAATAGCGCAAATTAGTTTTGTTAGATACCCCAGTCAGTGAAAGAGCTTATCCGTTCTTTGGGTCCTTTCGCACCTCTTCAGCAGTTAGTTGAGCAGATTATTAAATGATGTTTGGAGGTGTGGCCGTGGATTCTATTTGAACTGCCCAAAGGTTTGTGGAGAAACTTTGACTACCCCTTTTTTATATGGTTTAGCCATACCCTATAAGCGCTATCTCATATAGGTGTTACGAAATTAAGTCAATTTTATTTTTTGGATCAGAAGGATGAATTTATTACTTTTTTCACTTCATTTATAATTAATTATGAGTACAAATAAGAAATACTCACAGTCTACGCTGACTTTTATCCTTTTACTGACAGTTGGAGGCACACCATTACTGGCTATGCATAAATAAGCACCCATGTCTAGTCTGGATATTTTCGTTAGTTCCAGTTTCTCGCTTTCCCATTCGTTAACTAAAATAAACGAAATTTTATAAATACAAATATATTGCGAAATGGTGATCATTGTTTCAAAGCGCTTAGACCAAATTAAATAAATGATAATCTTGAAGAATTTCTTAATAGAACTTCTTAAGTAAAATTGAAATTTACCTATTTGTAAACGTAGAATATTGGTCGATCGGCGTACTAAGCTTAATATTGATATTATGTAATAAATTAACATTTTATCGTTAATAACTTCTAGGGCAAATATAATATTCATTTAGTTGCAGATTTGCTCAAAGTAGTAATGAAATTACGCAAGCATGTAAGATTATTATCATATAAGAATTCAACTGCAAACACGAAAGATGTTGCGGATCACATTAAAAAAAATGTTTGAAATAATTGATAGAACCAGAGTTAATACGCAGAACTTGCATAATTGCGATAGTAATGGAATCATAATGAAGACATGGCAGCAGATTTATTAGAAAATTGATTTAGTGAACAGCTCTCACCTCATATTACACTAGTTACTAATCGTTATGGACAACGCATCATATCACTCGTGAAAACTGCGTAAGATACCAAATTATAGCAGTATAAAAACTGAAATAATTGCACTTATAGTTGAAAATAAAAGCTAACAATTTTTGTTTATGATTTTTATCTTGATCTTTCGTTCGTCTTACAAAAAAAATTGAAGGGGGTACAAAAATGACTCAATAGATGTCTTGCTACTGCGGATTTTAAATCTAAGAATCTACTTTAGTTTGAACTACTCATTCTCAACTTCGTTCAGTTATCCAACAGCCTAATAATAAATACATACATCTTCACTTAGGGCATATTTTATCAATTCACAAATACTTCAATAGAATGATAATTTTTTAATTTTAATTCGTATGCTAAACATTATCGAAGTGCAAATAAAAACAGCAGCTGCTTAAACTCTCATTTAAATGTATCTCAATTGAAATCCAATTATTGCTGATATTATAGTTAGTTCTATGTTATATTTACCATAGTAGTAAAAGTAAAAGCAGCAAATTTTGAATGTTGATTTTGTTACGCAATGAAATCACTGCTGATATAATAGAATTACAATTTACGTTTGTTGAATTCATTTGTATCTATTATTTGGGTTTATGAATTAAATGGCAACTAAATCAACCAAAACCTATATAATAAATAATTAAAATGAGAAACTTGACTTTGATAATTTATCATTGAATTCCTTCGTTATACATAATAAATCAGTTTAAATAATATTATATATTTATATTCAATTTTGCTTTCCAATTACTTGAAATATCTATGAGATATGATAATTTCAGTTAAAACTCAATTGTTGTTAATTATCTTTTACTACAAATGAATCATAGAATGGTGAATCCGAGAATATATATAAATTTCATTCGAATAACATTCAAAATTCAAACTTAAATAACTAATCAAAAGATTCTGATAATTAAGTTTCTAAAATACCATGTGAAATCTCTGTTTTGTCGAAGAACTCGGCGATCAGCGTATTTATATTGTTCTGTATAATTCCTTTATGTAGATCTAGCCAGATCATTCTTTAGGCCAGGACTGATGGATTAGAAGCTCGATATATCTACTACGACTTAGTAGACTTTGACAATTAAAAATTCTTCCTTATTTTTTTTTGTCAGTGAATTATATTCGAAATTCCCAGGATTTGTATATTTTATTTTATTACAAATACTGAATAAAGTGGTGCACACTAATTCTCTTATTATTTCAAAATCAACCTCGCCTAATCCTTGGAACTGTGAAAGCCGGAATCTGACTAGGCTTGCTTCTTTTCGGTTTTGTCTAAGTTGAAAGGTACCATTTCATTTTTTGTTGAGTGTTTTGTGTATCCAACTAGTTTCAACAGATTATTATGATATGCGTATATGGGAATGTCTAGAATGTCTTCATCCACGTAATTCATTTTTTATTCAATTAATTGTTCCAAATCAAATCCAGTTATTTGTAAGACACAAGAATTACAGTATCCATTTCTCTCACATGAACGAATATCTTCCTTCATTATTTCTCGTAAGTTATCGAAATAGAGCTTAAATGAGAATATTTAAGGTGCTTTTGAAGAAGTAATATTTCATTCTTCATTAATGTTTTCATTTAACCTTCTCTGTGAATACAATTCCTAGTCTGACAATATTTTTTAATGGTGACTTGTAAGTGAAATATTTCTGGTACTTTCACTACTATGAATGAATGAACTTATTAAAATTAGATTAAGTGAACATTTTATGTTAAAATTATTTACATATACTAAAATTATAGTTTCCCCAGTGAACACATGCTCTGTGCATACATTATATAACAAGGATATAAAGTTTAACCCCGAAGAAAAGAAAAAGAGAATTTATAAGCCTACCTTGAAGTGTTTTATTTATGGTAATTTTGGAATTATCGTCCCTCTTCCATTTAACGCTAGGTGTAGGAAATCCGGTAGCTTTACAAGTTAACGTCTCGTTGGCGCCCTCCCTCACTATAGCATCACCGCTGCTTAAAGAGTCATCTATGTTTGGAGGCACTGAAAAAAGATTTAATATATTTCATTTATTCCAATAAATTCCATGCTATAGAAAAAAATTCGGGTACAAGTTGTAAAGAAAATCATCACACTAACTTAGGGGTTTCATACATTTTGTTTTTCGAGTATCAATTAAACAGATTTGAGAAATGATAACTTTTTTTTTGATAGTTGAAATTGTCGTTTTCGCCCTCATTCTCTAGATTATATTGCAACGATTTGTTGAACCAAAAAAGATAAGTTCAATCTTGGATAATAGCTAGAAAGTATTGGGATACAAATGTGTGATTGTCATAACATCATACTATGATTTATGAGATTTATTACATCAGTTTTGCGTTATTGGTACAAAAATATTTTGGATATAACAAAATATGAATGAAACAATAATAAAGATCCAGACATCTTAGTCCTAAATCTTAATGCAAATAATTTAGATAACGGTAGAAATTGGTATATAGAACTTTACAGAAGTCAAGATGCATGTGGTTTAAAAGCGGATCAAATCCGCAAAGATATTTATTGAGAAAATGAACGTTAAATTTTCTAAATGTATATTTATTGAATAAACCCCACATATGAGAAAAAAGCAAAATGATTTATTATTTTCAGATTCGGTTGCATGAAACCTAGATGGGTACAACTGATTTCATTGAATGGTAATAACTGACAAGATTTTGCTTCTGCTGCAGTAACAGGCTCAAACAAGTTTACAGACATTCATGAGAACCTCTCCAACCACTCGATGTTATTCGTCTCATTTCCATAAATCTAAGTCTTGTTTTGATTTCCATCGCGTGCATTGTTCATTAAGACTTTTGCAGAAAAAATATCGGGGCATTTGCGACTAAACGAATGATCCGGCAATAAAAATTTAAGCACGAAACATAATCTGATTCTGTCTTAATCAATGAATTTGAATCATATATTTTCTTTCTTGGGATCAATCACATAACAAATTTTAAATGTTATCATCAAAGCCCTTAAGCCTTAAATATTGAAGGAATTCTGAATACATTGATAGAAATAACTCAAAAAACTTATATAAAATTAATAAATAATTTTATCTGAGGTCACACACTTTCAAACACGGACGAAGATATTAGATAGAACAAACTAAGATAGAAGTAACATGAAATAACCACAGTGCAACAGAGGTACAAAAATTGGAAAATAGATATTTTTACACACTTATTTTTCTAAAAAACAACTACATAATCTATCGATACTAATTTGTAATCTGTATCTTCAAATTATGGTGTGATGTTCTAACGCAGCACTGACTCAGGACTCATTTTTCTCCAGAATTGGAAAAATCTTTTCGTGAAAAAGACTTGACTTGACAAATGTGTGACAAAAAGTTCATATTTTCTTTAGGTTCAAAACAAAATTCTCACTTAGTCTATTACAAAACGTTGTTACTTATAAAATTTCCCTGGTATTATGAAGGGTGATTCATTAATAAATGTGAATATTTTTCAGTCTAAAATATGAGGACGCGAACTGAAGCAATTGAATAAAAATATCGCCCTGTTTTAAGATATCAGATGTTTCAAGTTAAAATATAAAAATTGGTTTTGGTCGTTTCTTCAAGACTATTGAATATTTTTCCGTCATACTTGTCTGTGGTTTTAAGCATATGAGAATGTATTGAAATTTGTTAGTATCTACCACCTACCAAAGTAGTACCACAGAGGAATGGGCAAAGAAAATTATTTTTGTCTTGTTGATTGTGAGGATTCATTCTAATAGAAAACCAAAAACTTGATTTTTTTTAAGCATGTTTAGACCTTTAGGAGATTCTATACATGAAATGTCTAAACATGTTGAATTATTGAATATGAATTTATTAATCATTGGACTTTTACCATCGAGTACGAGGGTAAGTCAATATTATATTTTTTGTATATTATGAATACCATTTGACAATAATATTTTACACATTTTCAGAACTTATTACCAGGAGGAATTGAGGTTGCTAATAAATGACTGGTGCGGAATTTTTTGAAATAGTTTATTGGGGCCTCACCAACTGCCTCAATTTCGCATAATTATTCTTAATAGCATTGTTTTTCATTTTTGCAGAAAACACTTCTGGTGAAATGAAATTTTCACATATTTCAGATGCAATATTTGTGGAGTGTAGAAAGAAGCACCAATTAATTATCCTTAATTGTATGTAACTATTTTTTCTTTGGCTGTCGGCTAGAATTTAATCTTTTAGTTTTTCTTATTTTTAAGGACATATGAAATGTCCCGTATACTCCAAGTTAATAGTCCTTGGATAGATGGCACACACAAAAAATAACAATAATTATTTTTATATTTAAAAATAGTCATTTTTTAAGTCTATATACTTTTTCCAGAGATTCTCTAGCCTTTTCAGCCCTTCGAAAAAATGGTTTCCGTCTTTCTCCTCAAAATAGATGTTTACGTATGGGATAACGTCTGATGAAAATTTGTTTTCTGCAAGGAAAAACTTTGAGGATAGGAAATAGGAGAAAGTGACCGCGGGCCAGATACGATGGATAGTTAACCAACTCGAAGTGCAAATCGTGAATTTTAGCCATGGTGATCACCGATTTGAGAGGAGGTGCATTGCCTTGATGTTAAAGTACTTTCTTTTTGCGTAATACTCTCCTGTTAATTTGATTTAAAATAGCTGGAGTTTTAGATTCGTTCTGGTTTGGACTTTATTGAAGTATCCCAACACACTTTTTGTCCTTCTCAGAACTGTGACAGCACTCCTCCTATGTTACTTGCATCAGTATCAAGAATAAAGTCCCCCTTTGCTGATAGATATATTAATATCGGCGCCATATTTAAATATCTCTTCAAGGTCTCGAACCCCGTTTGACATTCTCTTGCTTCTTCTGTGAGTCGAGTTAGTGGCTTGGCAATGTCCCCAAATTTCCTTATGAACCTTTGATGAAAAATGTAAAGTATAAGGAAACACTTTTATTCTTAGCACTTTCATCTGCAAGAAGTTTTTCATGTGTAAATGAATAATGTCTGACTTATTGTATTAATTCTGGTTTAATATTTGTACTATCAAAAGCAATTTAGCGAATCTTGAATTTCAGCTTTCCCCTCTGTTTTTGGTGAATTTTTCACTAATACGGATCATTACGATACAAACCATTCTTTGAAAATCTTGTTGTTGTCTTCATGTTAGTCTCTTGTTTTCTTAGAAAGCGCTGTTTTTGGCTTGTGAATGTCGCCATATGATTATCGTTGTTTCTTTTACAATGTTGCACACAGTGATTTCCCTTACTCTAATATACCGAGAGTACAAGTTAAAGGGATGTTTTTGATGTTTTAGAAAATGAAATAGAAAGTTCTTTGAATTTTCATGATCATCAAATTGATAAAACAACCTCCTTAACCTGATCTAAAAGGTACTCATCCTCTGAACAGACTCATCAGGAAAATTTTC
This sequence comes from Diorhabda sublineata, assembly GCF_026230105.1. Lineage (NCBI taxonomy): Eukaryota > Metazoa > Arthropoda > Insecta > Coleoptera > Chrysomelidae > Diorhabda > Diorhabda sublineata. The sequence goes on from NC_079485.1 coordinate 36,054,675, forward strand.
CAGATTAATTATAAATTAATCAATGATGAGTCGAGGGTTGCTATTTTGTTCTTATACTTTTTTTCAAATTTTCATTGAAATATTACCTTGAACATTTTTTTTCAAACTCAACAACTTTATTGAAATAAAGTTTTTTTCCATTACAAACTGTTTCATTTCACCCTAAACTAGTCTAGCATTGGTTTTGTCTTTTTGCGAAGCTATTTTTGCAGAGAAGAGAACAACTTAGTGATTTTTCATTGAGTAGGACTCACTGGAAATTGCACTAAGAGTTCGTAAGCTGATAAAAATAGTAATTAAAAATTTTCATCAGACTAAAATAAATATTCAACGATATTAAAGAGTTGGTACATAATCCTTTATACAATTGACCTTACTTTGAACTTGATAATAATTAGAAAAATTTTTCAATAATAAGATTTAAAAAAATTTAATTTTGCTAATTGATAATGAAACTAATTAATTAAAAAATGTGATAAATGTATGCTATTCTTATATAAGATACATTATGGTTAATATTAATATCAAATACTTCATTCATTTTTAAGGAATTTTATTGATCCCGGCCTCTTAAAAGTTTATTATGAATTTAACTCTAGAAAAAGTAGCAGGCCTGTGCACTGGAATAGGAGAAGTTAAGGACGATTTTCAAAAGCTTACTTTTTGGTGTTTTATTTTTAAATGTTTGTCATCTGGATTCTGAAACTAAGTTGCAATCATGCACCGAGAAACAACCAAGATTATTGAATGAACAACGTCCATCTTGCAAAGGTGTATAAAATCTTTGCAAAGGTGTTTGATATTATTTGTTTATTAGCTATTTGCATTTTTGTGCATTTAAAAGTTATTATTTGTTGCGAATTGTGCTCTCGTGTTTACGTACTCAATATGAGTTAAGGAGTAAAGGCCTGCTGTGTACCAGGATGCACGAATAAGCGAGCGATAAGGTGAGAGTAATATTTACTATTTATCAACATAAAAATATTCAAATTGAAATCAAGTTTATATCTATACGAGAATAACTCTTTTCTTCCTAACTTCATTAATTTGTATTTAGGAAATCATTTTGTTGAATGATTTTATCCTTATTTTACTTTTTTATAGACATTCCATTCCTACGAATGAAGAAGTTTGTAGAATTTGGTTGCAAAGAATAAATACCCCAAGTTAATGCGTGCAGATACAGTATTATCATCACATGGAATATGTGATATTCATGTTGAACAAATTTCTAGAAACCCCAATGGCAGGTTAAGAAAACTTTCACTGCCAACTTTACATTTACCTGGTAAATATTTATATTTACTGTGACAATAAACCTCTTATGAATCCTAGTGAAAAGTTTTGCAGAGAAAAAGAATTGATATTTCCTCCAATAGTCAATGTCCCAATTTATAAACCATTCAATAGAAGCTCAAAATATACAGGATTAGATCTTGTCACTCCTTATGTGGCAGGTTTAGTAGCGAAGAAATTATTTAAAAGTCTCAAATGCCACTTGTGTAAAAATATAATATTGTCAAACGAATTAATTAAGGCAAATTCATTAATATATTCTAGGGAACATAAAAAATGTTTTAAGTGCGCCTTTAGCAAAATTCTGTGATATTTTTAAAAGTTTTTCTGATAAAATTTTCGAAATATTGCCCCAGTTAATCAATTCGTTAGGCATAAAGAAACAAATATTTCGTTTAGAGAATTTGACAGACATATCCTCAATATTTTATTCAAATAATAAGGATTATGTAAATATGTTTGTAAATATTAGTTTTAACATATCCATCTTGCATTACATAGGTATTATTAATAAAATTTTGAAGGGCAAAGATCAACAATATAAAGACTATGATGTTGTGATGAATATGGCATACGTTAAATATAGAGAAAGCTGCAAGAAAGACAAGGGTAATCATTAATTAACCATGGTTATAAAATGAGTTTTTTATATACCATTGTATGTACCATGTACAAACAGAAACATTTTTTAAACACGCCAGCATCTCACTGTTGATAGTCCTAAGCCTGCTAAAGTGTGAAAGAAAATTTTTTGTTTGTGAATATAGTTATAAAATGTCAAAAACAAAGTAAAAATTATAATAATCAACCTGTGTTTCAATATTCCATCTACCTATATCTTATATTAACCATTTAATTGTGAAATTTAGATGGTCGGACCTGGTTATTTTAAAAATACTCCATTTAAACAGCATTTTAATTTCAGGTATTTATATTTTCTTGTGAACAACAATATATGAATTTGAAATGTTAGCAAAATGAAAGTATTTTGCATAATACTTTTGTTTCTTTCACAGTTTGATGCGACAACTAGCTTCGAACATTTAAAATTACTCGAGTTATTTTTAAATTTCCCGCGAAATTAGCATAGATGTGAACCTTATATCAAATCTTTGATTATAGTAATCTTTTTCTTGGTACGGAGCCATTTCGACAGATGTCGCTATGATCGAACTTTTTTATCAAATTTTTATACAGAGTGGCAGATCTTTCGAGTATATAATCTTAGGCTCTCGGTTTCGATGGGTATAGTTTGGTATCTGAAAGTTCTCAAGGTCGAGTGCCAAGCTAAAATGGTCGTGTTGAACTGAGATGCTAGTACTTATCCTGGTCTATGGGGGATCGTTAATGTATTCTAACTATTAAACATTTCAATTCAATGCAGATACGTCTTTTATATCGGAGCTACACCGTTGGTGAGGATAATATAATCATCACCTGATTCGACACTATATTTTAGAGATGAAATAAATACGTACATCAAATTATATTATTTTCAACAGCATTACAAAAATATCTTCTTGTATACGAATCAGTTGTCCGAAAAAATTGACCGCATCCCTCAATCGAGTAACGCATTAAAGGTCCTCTTGATTACAGTCGTATATCTTCACAAGGGGTCAAGAACTTTCATTAAGTACCCCTCCAATACGGTTAAACATAAACTATTGCCGGATTTCAAAATCCGATATCCGAATTGAATTTTAAGCATTTCCTTACAGAATGACAACTCTCTATTTTGATACTGTGATATGGTTGTCACGAATTCGACAGTCTACTGTACAAACGCTTCAATAGATTCAGACTTGTCAGTTTTTATCGCCTATCTATGCATAATAGATTACAACATGACTTGATAATGAATAATTGTTTCGATTTACAAATGGGCCAGGGGTGGATCAGCCTAGGTATAATTAAAAATGGAATGAAAATACCTAATTTATATTTCTCAAAATTCTTCTTGTTACGGGTGATCCAATTGTTTATTTTTCAATGGACAGTTTCTTTCTCATTTCAATACATTTAACAGTTCTTGGTGATTTATTTTGAGAGCTCGGTTGTCGTTAATTCTAAAGCAGTAACTGAAAAAAGATGGAACACGTGAATTTTTTCTGTAATCCTAGTCAACTTTTTTATCACGGTAACTGCTGTCTGTTGCTGGTGTTTGGTACATGCCCACTTTTCTAAAGCACCGTTAGTCTCGTTGTTTCATAATCATATCTTGTATACCTATATTTTCACAATAAAACCGTAATCTCAATGCAAAAACAAATGTTTTCGTGACTATAAATTTTGTAATGATTTGTAGCCTCATGATCTCAGCCATCATTTTTCATTTGTCACTAAATAGAAAAATTCATAACTGACAGACCAGTTTCGACATCACTTGGTTTTGTTAGAATATAATGCTGGCCCATTGAGCTTAAACTTACCATAAGATGATAAGTACTAGTTGTTAGATCACATCTCAATTGATGATCACAAATGACTGCAAATATCCCTTTACATCACACACTTTTGATGTATGATTGTTAAGATTGTTTAATTTGGTTATATAGGCGTGTAAAACCGTATATAATAGCAGTTAAATAACTTTTTTGAGGTCACGGACGAATGGAATGGTTATAAAATGGAATTTGAAATCAAAATTTTTGAAAATAGAATCAGACTAGGTGTGTATTAAATATCTCATAAGCATAATGATAATGTATTTCATACCAATTCCAGAATACATTGATTCTAAATATTAGAAATTATAAATAATAATTTGAGCGGATACCTTGATGTTAATGAACTAGTTATTTCTATTTTTATTATCTAAACTTCTTTCACGTATAAGCTAGTTACGAGAACTGATAAAGAATCTTGATGGGAAGCTTGGACCTCCTGCCCTAAGACAAGTATTATTATTCCAGGGAGCAGACTGTATGCTCAGATGCTACAAACTTTTTTAACTACCAGAATTCATTAGGAATTTTCCAATAATTGATAAAAGTAAGTTGTTTCTACGTTTCATTTCGGCAGAGTTACTTACGTCTTAAACATATTAATTATAGGATCAATACACAAAACTAAATGTAAGGGAAACTTATGTTTGGTTATGTTTGGATTCAATAACATTATAACCAAGAGTAATAAAATATTGCTTATTGCTGATAAATTTGCTAATAGCTAGAGGTTTTTTCTTATTTTTTTTTCGGGATTGAGATATGAAACATATGGGGAAGTTGGGCAAAAAAATACCAATTATTGCTGTCTAGAAATGGGATTAGTTATTCAAAGGAATATAAAGGAGAACAAGCTAATGAATGATGGTATCTCGTTAAGCTGATGATAATTTTTTGGGGAAGTTACTTCAGCTCAGCTAGTATTATACTTCGTGTGCGTTAAAATGTGAAAATTTGTGTAAAAGAATAAAATTTAATCCCAAAATCTACTTCGACAGACGCTAGCTTCAGATTGACCTCAAGGCGCGTTCACATTGGCAACACTCAATTTGAATATCAAATTCATTACGTCCTTTTGGTTCGAAAACTAGAAAATAACTAAAACGACACTTGACCAATTTGAACAGAGCAAAGCGTGCGATGACGTCGCAAAAGCCGCATCGCTGGACGCTCACCGCTTGAGCGTCGCCAATGTGAACACACACTTAGACTGCATACTTTTGATTATTTAATATTCCATGTTGTGCACAAAGCCAGCTTTTAAAAATGCGCGTGTTTCAAAGTTTGCATGGCAACATCAGAAACCCGAAAATCGTGAGTCTATTCTAAATTTCAATTATAGCTTTGGTTGGTAAAAAATTACTAAAAAAAGTTTCATTCAATACTTTCAATTTTTTTAACGAATAGGAATGATTATTCAAAAAATTCACATTTCGGTTTTTCCAGAAATTCTGTTTAAATTAATACTACATTTTCGGACGTCAGTCACTTCCACTAATGGCTATACCAATGTAAATTTACCAGTTTGCTATGATTGAAAAAACAGCTGAATAATATTTAATTACTTGTATCCTAGCAGAAATACCATAACAGAGTATATTATCAGTAAATTGATAAAAGAGGTGAAAACATGCTTTAAAAGTGTTTTTCAAATCATAAGAAATATATAAAGCTGAAGAGAAATCTTTAGATATTGCAAATTTCTCATTTGAGTAGTATGGACAATTGGAACTTAAAAAAACTATAGTTTCCGATTGTTGACAGGTTTTATCTTATAAATAATGTCCAAAGGAAGTAGTGTTTATCGCGAAGGTCATTTGATAAAACTATCCAGGAAACACGTTATTTAGGCATAGTCTCACGTTAGATGCATAATGAAATGGACCTTTATCTAGGCAATTAGATTTGAAAATAAACGAGACATTTCAAATATAATAATTATTCACCAATAATTTGAAATACCCAGAAACATTTAAGTTTCCTCTTATGACAAAGGGATTAATTATTTCATCGACTATCGCTAGAGTCCACACAATAAACTTTTCTATTGTTACAAAAAGTGGTCTTTTCAGTAAACATGATACTTTTCTATCATTTTGCCAGAAAACTCTCTGAGTATATCTAATCATCTTCTGAAAACTCTTAAATCAACTTATACTTTATAATGTCGGAATTTTTCACCAACTAATATCATTGAACTATCAGAGTATAATATTCATTGTGATTCCACACAAATACTAACAATGATAATTAATGGAGACTTTATAGTTAATATTAACTTCAAAATATATTTTGTTATAACTTCGAAAAATAACGTTGAATTTATTCATAACTCTGTGAAGCAAGTAAAAGTTGATTTATTTGAATTAACAAAGTTCAGTATATTCTCAGAAACCAGAAGATGAGGCAACATATAATTCACAATTATGCATCCCATACTTTAAACTTGTATAATCAGATATTATATAGTTTTTGAAGAATATTTATGACCTTTTATTTAATTTCCAGAAACTTGAGTGCTCATTCCTTTAGAATTTTTTTGTATAACTTAAACATGCTATTTTGTATATGATATTTATTTCTACACTTAGTTTTACATTAAAATTTTTATTTGACGTTTGAAATTTGAGAAAAACTATAACTAATTGATGAATAAATAACTATCCTACAGCCAATGTAGGGTTTGGTTTGAGTTAAACTCTTTTTTTACTATGCCAATATTTCCAAATTGTTTAATTTCTTTATCAAGGCTATAAAAATTAATACATCATAATATAAATATGTAAAACAACAATTTTGGTTGTGTAAGATTTTATGTGTGTTCCATTGCTTTCATTTCATTCAAGTTCAACTAATTTGTTTTGTCGGACTGGTTGTTTTTGTGTAATTTTGTTTTCTGCCAACATTATTAATGCTAGTTGTTTTCAATGCGAAAGATAATATATTAAATTTTAAGAAGTTTTATGAACTTTGGTGTGATTCAATTTTTTAATATATATATATATATATATATATATATATATATATATATATATATATATTTCACACAAATTAAGATAGCATCCAGAATCGACATTTTAATATTTATGACACGAGTCAATTTGAATAGCAATTTTTGAAGCTTACGAATTTAATATTTTTTCAAACAATAATAAAATTCAACAAATCAAATTATTTTGATAAAGGCCAAAATTAATTTTCAATCTCCAATTTATGTGACTATGTACGTCTCTAGAATTTCCTGGTCAGAAATTGAACAAACCTCATGGAACTTCTTATTAAGGTTGATTATGTCCTTCTATATTTTAGGTACTGGCTTTGTTAGTCGGTATAAACACTCATATTTGTTTTCTATAAGTGGTAGATAGGAATGCAGATGCCGTGTCTAGAAAAGCGGATGTGAAAAAATATTGAGATATGGGGGATCGACAAATTAATATCAAGTAGTTTTTGTAAGATGCTATACAGCAGAAATAGTTATTGCAACATAATAATTATTGAACGAAGTAGGAAACAAATTGCGTTACTTTGAAGTTGATTTCATAGAAGAGTTCTAATTTATTTTGTTGATCACTCTGGAAATATTTAGAATCAAAAATAATGACTGGGAGTGTTTTTTATTAACGCGACAGTTTTATATAATGAGTTTATCTAAAACTGCAACGTATTTGCAGACCAACTTAATATAGTAACAGGAATATACTCATATTCTTTTTAATTTCACGTTCAATATTCCATCTCCACTTTTGATCTATAGAACTCCATTAATTGAACCAGCAGAACTAATTTGAATTCGTTATTAAAGTGGGTATGAATATGATTTTGGTTGGGTGAATAACATTTTCGTAGGCGAGGATGATTTTTTCTCCGTCTATTTCCCTATTCACACATATTCACAAATCCATTGTTTCAAACGTAAATTGATTTATATACAAATATAATTATTTCAATGTTGGCTCTAAATACCATTTTCTATCTGATTATATGAGTTTCAAGTATAGCTTCTTCTATTATTTCGGCTTGTAAGATATTTATGAATTTAGGTTGGTGGGGTTAATAATATGTCGTCAAATCTTCTGCTTTCTGGAAATATACTAAACATTTTGAATCATAATAGATCACCCTGATTTTTTGTGGTTTGAACATTTGAATTTTTCTACAATTGCTTTTTTGTAGGATTTTCCTCCTTGTATGAATTACATATGTAGATTGCTTTCTTAATAGTGTGATAAATAATAACATCAATCATTCCAATAGTGAAAACACTTTTGAATGTTTCACTGATTGATCAAGTTTTCTGTTAGTCATAGATCTTTGCCAAGGAATAGATCGAGCCGGAGGTCAATTTTGCATTGGTAATGTTTCAGATTGTGTTGTTTTCTGTAGTAAATGTTTTCGTCGCTTAAGAACATTCACTACTAGTTGCGAAGATTTCATAAAAATCATCATCATTCTAGTTTGACTTAACTCCATTCTGAATAAAACCAGAAGCACACGGATGATGCTCAGACACACACGCGCGCGTGAGAAATCCCATCCCGGTAAGCATCCACCTCTGGATGAATCCACGGATGGAGGCGAGGCAGGACATTCCACCCCTTCCGTGTGTACGTGTGAACTAATCCTAATGGTTCATCATCTTCTTCACTGCTGTCACCGATGTATAACTTGGCACTTGCTTATGAATTACGGAGTTACAATTTCAAGTTCATTGGGTGACGATGAACCTGTAATTATTATTAGAAGACGGAAGATTTATTGAAACAGGGATGACACCTTTTTTATATACACCTAAAGAAAGTGAATTCTTTCAACGCTTCAGATTGAAGAAACAGTACATATTGTTATTGAGGATAATGAAGAGGTTTTGATAAATCAAGAAATTGGTGGCAACGGCAATCGAATGGTGTAGTATTGTCAACATTGTATTCCACCAAACAAAAAACAAAAATACAATATTTAGCTCCCTTATACAAATATATAATTGCTATTAGAATGGATTTTTATTAACTTTAAATTTAATTACAGTAAACTTGTCGCTGTAGCTGTTAAATGAAAAGCCTATTCCCACTACTGCTTTTATATTTATAATATTTAGTACGAAAACGAATTATTGCTCGATAACAATTCTGCGAAACGTTTTTGGGCATGATTTAAACAAATGAGTAGCTTGTTCACAAGCCCTGTATGAGTGACGAGGTACATTTCTCTCTCTCGAGATTCGTGAACCATCAGAACAGAATTCCTCAGCGCATGGTTCATGAAGTGAAGTGATTTCAGAAATCGTCTGCAAAAATGCATTAATCGGGATGGACGCCATCTGACCTGTTTCGTCTATGCTTTTTAATATACATTAAAATTATAATGATGAGAGTTTGAAAAATGTATGCGTTTATTTTTCACAGCCATTTCAAAAATGCAGAATTGACTACGGCACCTTGTACAAAAGTGACAAAAAATGAATTAAATATGAGCAGTACTGAAGCAATATATTCACTCGAACTGAGAATTTATTCTTTAGACATAGGAAAAGAATAAGGTACCTACTTGTTTGATTTTTGACCAAATATCTCAATGACATCGTAATTTATTCTGGAACACAATCACTTCAACTTTTTGAAATTGATTACTTGGACAAAAAACATTATACTTATACTTAAATGGGAATGTTAATTTGAAATTCTAATTATTCAAATGATGTAGAAAATGTTGTTGACTAGACCACTCTTAAGGATGGCGTAAAAATTTGTTCAAGCTGACTTATTGGTAGATTTGCGATACTTTCTTAAGGATTTATGAAGAATTTGCATTATTACGGAGAAGTAAGGAGACATTATCTATTAAATATTTCTTCATAGCATTCTAGTACTTACACATCGTATCGTATATCGACTTGAGTATAGCTGCGCAATATACTCGTATTGGTAGATTCAAAAATATTGGAGCTTAAGTGTCTAAACAATCATAATCTTCAATCAATGAATAAGTAATGTATTAAATGAAATAAAATCCCTATAAAGACAATAACGTGGAATATAATGAGGAAAAAACGTAAAATCCGTGTGACTAAACCGATCAAATTTGCATGTAAATGAAATAGTTGATAAATACAATATCCTGCCGTCGGGTTATTATACAAAAACAGACATTTTTGCTTAATTTTTGAATTAATATGAGTATTAAAATTCATTGAATCCCCATACAGCGGTAGCTTCATGCAAATTAAACAGATGGACACTGTTTTACAACTCGTTATATATGTTGATTAGATCCTTTTCTGTAACCATATTCCAGCTTAGTGGGTTTCTGTGAATATTGTTAGGAGAGACCGCGATGAAATCTAGAGATTAAAATAATTGACTTAACTCTTAACATTGTTATCGAACGCATAACCAATAATTTAATTTCATATCACTTCTTGTGCGAATTGGAGATCCACATATATTCTTTCTAAGTTAAATTAATAACAATCGATTAAAGCGACTATCGGTATTCTTGTTGCTTCTAGGTTGATAGAACTTTTCTTAACGCAGGTAATAATCCGTCAGTTAATTATCTCACAGATTTCCATTTTGTTATTTCATCTTTAGTATATTTCAGGATATCCACATTATATATAACTAAAAATTTGACTTTTCAGCTTCTCTTATTTTTCTTATATATGTCTTTCTTTACCTCTGTATCTTTCCTTATTCCAATTGATATTTATTCATCTTCCTCTCTTATTATCCATTGATCTCAATCATATTCGTCTCTCTATATCTTTTAAAATTCTTATAGATAATTTGCTCTAAGATCATGAAGTTTCTCAAGAATCGATTAATGTTTATTGTTATTCTTTGTAGCCATAAACGATATTGTCAAATGAACTGCAACCACTAGTGGATGCTCCGTTGTTATTTAATAATTCAAAATTATATATGTGAAAGAAGAAATATCTCAAAAATTCAATGAATACATTGAGGTGTCATATATGGGTTAGAAGTTGGCAGTAAGTGGAAATAAGAACGCTATTGAATACGTAAACTCAATTTTCTTCTTGAGAATAAAGTCAGCTTCAAAACTATATTAGAAAGAACATATCCGTTTCCTTTGACGATCAACAAAAAGTAAAACAAACCTAAGAAGAAGCTCTCACATACCATATTACGAGTTTTGAAAATTTTGAAAACTTTGGATTAAATACAGAATACAAGGCACTCAAATCCAATCGAAAACATGTACTCTAGTTTATGCAAAATTACAAATTGAAGCCTTCATCCTATTTCACAAGTAATATTCCAATATTTCAAATATCAACGAGAGTTTTCTTTCATTCAGTATGATCTTTAGAATAAACCCAATATAGTGATAAATTTAAGGTAATGGAGCTTTGTTAATTTGTAGCGTTTGACCAACTGAGACATAAAATTAGAATTATGAAGTAGACAAAATATTTCATTCACACTTTCAAAATACAATCCATGATTTTTAAAACGGCAATGGACTATGAAGGCAACGCTGTTTAAAAATGAAAATGTGCGCTACATGAAGTTGTATGTTTTATACAAAAATATCTTATTGTTTGTTTCACTTCCTGAATGATTATAGTGAAACTGTCGCTTTCGATTTGATTTTAACTGTTCATATCGATTTCCAATTCATACGTAAATCAAAATTCTTGTACACTGTGGAACAAGGCAACAAATAGAATAGACGATTTTGTATTTTTACTTGTCAGATCGCGTTATTATGAACTTCGATAAAAAATAATACCGACAATTATCTTCTTGCACCAGTTACCTATATCATATGTTTCGGAACTTCCATAGTTAGGGGCGTTAAGGCTCTAGTAATGGTATACTTTTAATCAAGCTTCCGTTATATTACCACTGCCTTTTTTTTCTCTCGGAAACACGAATATTCTCCAGAATAACTTTATATGTTATATCTAGTTCCTGCCAAACAATAATATGAGGCGAGGAAGTTGAAACTTGAAACTTGAAACTTGAAACGATGAAACAAGTACTAGCTGATAGCTAATAACTCTCTATTAGTACGCATTTTTTTGTTACCTGGTTGGTCACTCTAACCACTTTTATTCAATGGATATTTGATTAAATTTATTACTAATCGATCTGCTTAAACCTAGTGTCTTCTCCGAAAGAAATAGATCGCAATTGAAGTAATTTTCAACTAACATCTATTTTATTCATAATGTCTGTAGTCTATCATCATTTTACAATAAATACATGAAAAAAATGGTGTTGATTATATATATATATATATATATATATATATATATATATATATATATATATATATATATATATAGGTATCATTAACAACGACGCAGTTTGCACATTTGAAGGAAGCTCGATTTTGTGTATCTGCTCTTCAACTAAGTATAGAGCTAGTTTTTTCATATTCATATTTCATCAAAAGATGAATTTAGTTTGGTTTAATGCAAATTAATGGAGATTTGAACGTCTTCAAAGTTTCAAAGGAATTTGAAATGATTGTCGGACAATACTATATTATAACCACAAGAATAAGAGCCAGTTGGCTTTAACCTTTAAGTAAATGATTTTTGATATATTGGAAAGGAAATTTGGTTATCCTGTTTCAAAGAAAACTATGAATAGCAGCAAGTCAACTACATGCACGATTGATGCATGGTTAATACAATCTAGTAGTACAATTGAAATTTACTATAGTTTTTAGTTATATATTTATAACACGGTGGAAGCTTTCACCTACAATAATAAAGAACAATTCCTATCAGAGCATTTACTAGATTTTGTCTATGACAAGAGGTTAAGATTGAAGCTACATAAAATCAAAGCTTGAAGCTACGCAAATCTAACTTTGAAATGCTATAACATCAAAAATAAAAATTGAGTAAACCAAATCGAGACTAACTTACACAGTAGATCAGTCTTTTTGATAAAGTTTATAGCTTAAGCTTAAGCTTCAGCATCAATTAATATTTTGTTCCATTTTATCAGTTCATGTGAAATGAATGCATTCAACAGCGGACAAGTTATGTAGAATTAAATTTAATGAAGCATTCTGGTAATTGACCAGTTTTTGGTAATGTTTTGATATATTTGAAATGAAAATAATTCTAAAATAGTTTGGATATAACTAAGAATTTTTCATTTGAGAACAACTCTTGTTCCAATACCTAGCTCCATATTTGAGTATAACGTGAAATGTTTGGGGTAGTGTCATCTCTCTATACAAGGTGTCGACCGACATTTAACTGAATTATATTAACTCTCTATTGGGTGCAGACAGAAATCCTAAAATCTTAAACACAACATATGCTTGACCTTTATTTTTGCAGTTCGCGAGAAATCTGGTGAAAACTGTAAGCAAGTGTTAGGTATCAATAACACTGTGTGATAATACTTGTATGGATTAAAATGAATGGAGCTTGAGTATTTTTACATAATGTTAACTATCAAGCAACAAGACAATGGGCATAATATTTTTGGTTTGGTGAGTTGAAGGTTGTGCGTATATTATTTTTTCAAATAGTGTTTATACTTCAATAAAAAACTTGGAATAGTTTCATTTACTGTGAATGTAGAAGATGCTCAAGAAGAACATCAACAATAGTGATAACAAATATAACCTAATATTAGTTACTAAATTTAATTAATGTAGTTCCGTTACTAAGAAAACGAGCCAATCATCTTTGATATGTCACTTAACATGTGGAAGTACTATAATTAAGTACCAGTATTAAATTGAAATTATTCAAAGGTTTTCACGACAATTTCGACAGAGGGAATGAATTTTGTGAAACAATGAAGGCTCTGATAATTAAATAGCAGAATATTTGCTTTACTGATGAGTGTACGTTTTTTCATAATAGGGACGTTAACAAGCAAAATTGTTGCAATGAAAATCCGCGACTTTTTAAACTAATAACAACCAGCGTGTAAAATCAAATACATTGAATACATTGGTCAGTCGAAAAGGTCACTCATCAATCGGATAACCTCCCACAAGAGTGATAGCAGATTATATCCTGATAGATATTCATTAGTGACTCATGTCTATCATGAAGGACACAATATGAATTATGAATCTGCCAAAGTTTTTACAACTGAAAAAAACTACAAAAAACCAATAAATATTCAGCTATATTCATAATGACATCATTCAACATCATTCACTACAGCCTATCATCTAACCGACTTAAAATTAATATAGATTCCTATAGTAACCCGAATCAATATTCTAATTAATCAATATTTCTATCATACATCATTCTGAATTCCATGAATTTCAAGTTTTTACAAGAATTGATACAATTTAAAGCCACCGCAAATATTAATTAATTACAGTAATTTTTATTATTGTTATACATTTATACATATTTCTTATTTTGTACTTGACCATAATTTCAGTCTCAGACGAGATGAATACATATTCGAATACGTATTCGAAAGCTCGGAATATATATTAAAGTTATATAGTCCGCCTAGCATTCGCGATGTCAATTAATAAAGTGTGTGGAATGAACCTTAAATTGCTGTTTTTCGCATGGGCAGTTGTACGTTGCGTTCTCAAGAGTCGGCAAGCCATCGATTTTATATGTTTTTTCTCTAATAGATAATTGTGCATTATAAGGGATTACTATAGAATATTAGAATCATTTTAAAAATAGAATTTTATATCTACTGTAATTGAGTGAATAATTGTGAAATTATTCATAAAAATCTTCAATTTATTGATAAATAAATGTATTGCAATATTTTGATTAACCAAATTGATCTGGCAAATTTATACAATCCCAATATTTTATTTTCTCTCAATAAATTGAAAACAGAAGCTATATTGTTATTTTTTTTTTAATTTTCTCATAAAATTTATATTTTTTGAATTTCTGAAAGACAAAATTAAAATAATACTACTCTATATATTTACTATATTAATTCGTTTATTGAAAAATATTGGAATACATTCATTTGTCATTGAATTAAGTTAATGACGGGTAATCTTGACTGACTAATCAAAACAAGAACTAGGATATTGGGAATTGCAGTAAATTTGGAAACGAGAGCTCTTTATTAAACTATAATTCGGAAAATGTTCTTTCCATAGAAGTGGAAGACGTCGATAATACCGTACCATAATATCTGCATACGAGGTTTATTCGCCTATTGGATAACTCCATCGAGATAGATTGGTACAGGAAACCGTGTAGGTCAGGTAGATAGAATTACCTCTCATTCCGCATCATTCTATGAAAGTGTAATTGGTAAAACAAAAGAAAGATAGAGTAGTAAAAATCTCCATTTCCATTTTGCATAAAAAGATATCCTGTCAAATATTTTCCCAGAAAAAGTTTATCCTAGACCCTTCATATGCAAAGTATTGTTTATCACATCATCATGCATAGATAATCATAGTATAAAAAATTCCAACTAAAACTTCAAGCAATTTATCTGGGCTGAGTAAGTCTCAGATAATTCACACTACCTCACCTTTTATTAATGAAATTACTCCTACTCCACCAAACTTAAGAATCACAACAATAAATTTAAGATTGCAAATAAAACCATTTCAACAATCAGATCCTTTTCCAACAGAATCTCCTCCCATAAAAGCGTTTGCAGACTATATCTTAAAATACGTGCACTGGCTGAACATGTAAATTCAACCAATCATCAGATCGATTTCAACGCTGCAAGCTTTAACAACAGTATCACATAATACGAAAAGAACCTCAGCTACACAGATTGAATCATAATAATACAATATTAAACTTAACATAACACTATAAGATTCAGTGGAAATTACAACCTCGGGGCAGAGACCCTTACTCGGATTGATTTCAATTGGTCATACGATCGACCGATCGACTGAATGAGGATTCCCATTAATAGCTCATCCACTAATCCTTCTCAAAATTAGTATATATTTTAAATTTTTACATATTTTAACTAATTAGTTACATAATTCATAATCAGTAGAATCATGTTATTCATTTTATTATCATAGTATTATTACATATACTTAACTGTCACTCGTTTTAACAATCCTATCAAGCTTCGGGTCAATGTGTATGGGTACTAAGGGTGTTCCCTTGCGATATTACCATCCCGTTTCGGTTCAGTTAGTTAACTGATCGAATTTTATTTCTTAGACCATTTGATATATTTATAAATCTAAATGTTCTTGATTTTAAATTAAAAAAAGAATAATAAAAAAAAACTAATTTTAAATCAGAAGGTACCTAAAATCAAGAAACTTTGAAAGCATATATAAGGTCGTTTCGAAAAAAGGTGATCCCGTTTCTAGAATAGATAGAGAACTGAAAAATATTTGCGGTTTGAAGAAAATAAATTTCACATTTTTTACGATTTTACAGCAACTAATGGCATTGAGATGAAATTTTATACGAATATATTTTGGAAACTGATACGTAGTATTGAACATCACTTTCCGAATATTTGATGTATTGAGTAAAATTTTAAGTGAAATTAAATTTCATTTAATTTCACACCAAAAAATACTCTTGGTGAAACTCGATACTGTGTACCGTTTTCGGAGTATTTTGATTTAAAAATTATGAAATAACCAACGATGCTGGTGTGAAGTAATGATAAATGGTTTAATTAAACAAAAAATCGCAGGTTGGAAATTTAAAAAAAAAGCTAATAACATTAAATAGAATTCAATTAGAGTAGGTGTTCAAAATGTTCTACGTTTACACGAATACACAAATCTATTCTTTTTTCTAAAGAACCCATCAATCTTCTAAACGGTTGGGAGTTACCTATGAGGTCATTGAAGTGACGTTGGATTCTTTTTCTTTAAGATACGACCAAACTGTGTAATCCAGGGATTAAAATCGCATAACCAGAATCGCATCGATTCAGAAGATGGTTACTCAACCAATTACGACACCTTCTATAAAAGTTGGGTGGAGTTCCATCGTGCATAAAAAATCTTCGCTCGTTTTGCGTTAAATCTTGAATAAGTGATTGCCTAAAAAATCTAGATACAGATGAGTATTGGTAATGTGATACCCTTTTGACATGTGGATTCTCATCACACCAGTAGTGTGCATTATGGGAGTTAAACATACCGTGTCGCATAAAAGTAGCCTCGTTCGTAAGAAGAATACATTTTAAAAAATTTTCATTGAGGGTTGTCCTTTCCTGTAATGTTTGATAAAATCCACTCTAGCTGGTAGATCTTCTGGTAAGAGCTCTTGGACTTGTCTGTAATGATAAGGATGTAGCTGTTGCTCTTTAAGTATCGCCCAAGTACATGAAGAAGACGACATTGTTTGTCATGCCACATTCCTTACGCCAACTGTTGGATTTTTTTCAACTAAATTCAAATCATATCCTCTTTATTAATGGTTCTTGTTGTTCCTGGCATACCAGATTTTATTTTTTTAGGTCTCACATTCCCAGTTTCTTGACAATGTCGTTCAATGGCTCTAAATGTATTTTTACTTGGTAAGTTTCTTCGAGGTCTGTTTTACGCGATTTCAAATCACATGATGCTTACTAATTAATAATAATAATAATAATCTATAACGTTACCAATACTTTATACCATCATCCGTTATTATTAATTTTCTAATCAAAATATTACGAAAACGGTACACAGTATCGAGTTCTATCAAGAGTATCTTTTGGTGTAGAATTTAATGAGTTTTTTTCCAATTTTGCTTCATAAATCTAATATTGAAAAAGTAGTGCTTAATATTACTTGGTTTGAACCGTGTAACTATCGCCCTCTATGAGAGTCAGACATAAAAACAAAATCATTGGAAGTATCAGCTTCTAAAACATATTAGCAAAAAATTGTAGTAGTTGCGGCAAAATCGTAAAAAATGTATATAATTTTGTTTCCTCAACCTCAAATATTTTTTAATTTTCTATCAATCCTAGAGACCTTTTTTTGGAACACTATATATATATACATATATATATATATATATATATATATATATATATATATATAAATGCATCTAAACATTTTCAGTCATTGCAATTCTGGTTTTTGTGATGAATTTTTCATGTACCAATTGCAGCTAATTTACTTTTGCTAGAACACAATAAACAAAATTAACGAAAATTAGTTTAATGAAGAAGTAAAATCTTCTCAATTCTCCAACATACAATGCTCTCCATTTACAATTTTTACGTATTATTGCCTCATTTTCGGAAATCGTATACGTAAAAATACTCCCCTATATTGCAAGAAAACATAAGGAAAAAATGCGAGGAAACTGATAAGACGAAAGAAAAAGAGCTATAAATTTTTTATCTGATTACAATTGCGTACTTTTAAGAAGTCCCAATGTATTAGCTATTTCAGTGCAGATCGAACCTATCGATAGCAGCTTTTTTATTTAAATGTAAATGAATTCTCGATCTGAATTAAATGAATGACAAAGCGAAAAACACATTTCGATAACAGTTCACAGGTTTCCATTTCAGAATAAATAACTTAAATTTATAACGTTTCAATCTCATGTGCACACACGCATTTCGTTTGCAATTATTCTAATATTTTCCTCCTTTCCTTACTCCTTATTATGGAATTCACTTGTTGCTTATCTTGATTATTTATACTTTTGTCTACTCCTAGTAGGGTTGTTCCCCTGCCATACCCCTTCACATAAGCCTCTTAAACTTTCTGACTGGCGTAAGGTCCCCTTTTAGTGGTTTTGATCTCGAATATGACTGAATTACCATCCCGTTCCGGTTAAGCTAGTTAACCGACCTAATAACCGCACTAATAATTGACTTTTTGTAGTTATCGAAAATTACACCATAGATGGTGAAATGTTATTCAACAAAGTTCCCACTATTAATTTTTTAACCTACCTTAACCACCTGTGGTACCGGTAATAGTTAATGCGTTGATAATTTCAATTTATAAATGTGACATATATTTATATTAATATTATATACATATTTTCTCATATTTTTAGATGATTTAAGTGTTCCAGCCATTATCATTGTGAATTAATTATCACGAGTACCTTTCACCAAGCTATGGCTTACAGTAGTATTTTAACATCTAGGAATCCATCTTCAAATTGAGTGCACGTCACTTTATTGTCATTATAATTTTATATTTCATTTCACAATGACGCAAAAGTCAAGTTTATGCGAAGGTTATCGCGTTATGGGTGATGCAAAATATTCAGATAGCATTGTGGGTAGATTCACTCACATGGTTTCAGCCCCTGAGCGAACCGTACTACTCAAAACGCAATTTAGATAAATGGAATCCACAATAGAGAGTAAAACGAATTATTATTAATTTTTGCACCTTAATGAGCCATGGCATTCATAAACACACTTTATTTTTTACCGTTGACAAGAACACTTATTGTCAGTAGAAAATCTCGTGCAGTTACACCTGAGAAAATCTTGGCTTGAGTCCTTTGCCGATATATTTGCGGTAGTTCGTAGCGGAATTTTTTGGATATCATCATATAATTGCGAATTAGTTTGAAGAGCTCATTTCTTGAAAATTATCGATTAAGTGGCCTATTTTCGATGTTCAATGTGTATAATCCGTCATTAATAACTTGCGGTATAACGGCCAATGCATTTCTTGGAGCATGCGTGTCTCTTCAATCTTTTATATGTTTATGAAAGTTTAACAGCACGAAGGGAGCATTTTGATCAAAATTTTGATATTTGATATATTTAAGTTGAATTAACAAAAGCGTAGACATAGTACTTAATTATACCGATTATTCATCAATCTGGAGAATTATCCATGTTTGATGAAATCATATAGAGCCTGTATCTTGTGTACTGTAAACATTATCGAATTTTGACATCAATTTTACTTGCGTAAGTCTCACTTACCGTAAAAAAATAGAGCACCACTTTATTTCTGGACATTAAAAAAGACTACCACAATCTAAATTTACAAATTTCAGGTAAAAATATAAGTCATCTAGACATTCCACTTATACCAACTACTACATTTAATCGTTACTAAAACAGAAAGAAAACTATAAAAATAAACAACGTATCTATCTCCAAATAAACAACGATTTATTCACTTCAAGGAAATATTTTAAGCCCTTTATTGTATATTATCCATGGACATATCATACACAATATTCTTCAATATGTGTATGATATCTGTTGTACTCGCAAAACCAAATAATCTCAGTGTTACGCACACTTCCTTAACGCAATGAAGACGGTCAGTAAAAAATATTTTTTGATATCAGAATGCAAATAGACATCTGTCACCTTCACATAAAAAAATACACCCATTCTGACACTATCCAACACTATCCATCATAAAACTAGTTTAAAATTTCCAATATTTCATGTAACCAATTTACATGGCGCTCAGAGTTAAGTGATCTATAAGGTGGTAAAGAATTCACCAAATGTAAAATTTTGTTGCAGTAAGATTCACTATAATTTAATAACTTTCGGATATAGAAGCCCTCCATAATTCTGTATATAGAGTTAATAATTGAGTTCATTTTTCAAAAAAAAAAACAAAGAATGTCTAGCGTCTTCAAAATCTATCTACTGTTTGGAATTCAAGGCAGCGATGATGATCGCCACGTAATAAACATTTCTCTAAAACTAACTCCAAACTGTCGAAAGTTTTTGAAATTTCTTTGTTTACAGAGAATCATTGAAAATGTGGCGAAATACATTATGGTTGTTAATGACACATATCTCCAATAATTTGATACTCAAATAAATCAATAAATTTTGGAATGATGTCTGCTAAGTAGTCGAAAATAGAAAAAGCAGGTCAAAATCGATCGAAAGAAAAGCTTGATTTTCACGGGAATTAGATAGACAATATTATTTTAACTCCAATGTTGAAATGAATCCCATGGAAAATACTACTTTTTTGAGAAAAACACAAAGATTTTTAATTAGATACATGTGTTTAATTGTCATTCGTTTAATTGATAGTAGGTTCAAAAAGACCATAAACCGCAGCTGTTAGAAAAACCGTTTTGCTTAAAATGGGTCACTATAAATAATTTGATCCATTTTATAGACCAAATTATTCTAATAATTTTTAAATGTGTGCATATAATATAAATTGAAGGTAAAGTTAATATTAACTTCTATTTTATGCTACCCTATGAGTTATCTTAAATGGCAGTCAAAATTAACAAATTTGTAATCGGTATGTTGGTATAAAACAATGAATATTCTCATTAAAAATCTGTAAAGACCGCACAGCCTCGGCAACAGTTTGTTCAAACAGTGGTATCTTTTGAAAGTTGTGTGACCTATCAAGCAATCTGCGTTTACTTATCTTAAAGATTAATTTATTCTCAGCTCTTTTGAATCGACAAATATTAAAAGCGTTTAATTGAATTTTTGCTAAAATTGGATAAAACTACCAGACTTAATGATGAAGCTCTAGTAAAGAAAAAAATGAAAAGTTTTAATGTTATTGTCAGAAAGAGATGTTCCAAATTATACAGTTTTTTTATGGAAATCACGGTCAGTCTCACAATCCCAGACCTCATTTATTTCAACTAAAGTAACCTTCATACTAAATTCAAGATACGAGTTGAAGTTAATGCGGTCATGTCGGAGTAACCTAAGGAAATCATTTTTTTGTCAGTTAAGCTTGCGTGAATTTATATTTATACAATTATATTTGCATTGAGATCAAAACCGTTATTGAAATTTATAACGTATTATTATGTTGTCAGTATTCCAAAAACGCAATTATAAGGTTAAAGTTACGAAAAAATTAATAAACTGTTTTGATTGTTTTAAACTTTTAATACCTAATTTTCATTGGAAATTATCATTGTTTGAATAAGCTTTTATGTAGAGATCAGTTGAAAGAAGAAAAAGAGTTGTGGACAATTCCTTGTAGTTCATAACAATTAAATTGGAACCGCAAAAATAGCAGCGCTCAAATAATAACTGGGATGACTAGGTATTGAGCTATAGATAAAATTTATGTATTGTGATATCTATCACGTCCATTTGTCGAGGTAAATATCAATCATAATTTCAACTACCCTTACATTAGGAGTATAATAATATTTGACGTTGTCGACTTATTTAATTTTTTTAAGGTTTGGTATTTTGTTTTTGTTGTGTGACCATAATATATTTATGAATATTTATCTGGAAATCTGAAATGACAACAGAACTAACTGGTTGTTACACGTGTAAAAGTTTCATTCATTCATCAACTTCACAAAAACGTCAAGCTCACCGTTGCATACACCATTTTCGTAAAAAATGTTGAAGATAACAGTCCACATGGCGGTAAACTCTTAGAATAGAGACCACCAATAAAATTTATTGTCACTGGTCACATGATATGTTAATAGTTTTGTTTGTAAGAAAACCTATACTGATGAATATTACCAGTAAGAGAGATATCAACCATATTTCTCGAAGCACTTTGTGTTATTTTGTACAATGTTAATAAGCAACAACAATTTTATTTAGATATTAATTCAACCAATAAAGTTACTTTATGTTTATTTATTATCGATTCCTCCTCTGTTCAGATGGTAGAATCACCATCAGTGTAATAACTATACAATTATTGAATGAATGATGCTCCAGCTAGTCGTGATGGAATAGGAATAAGGATTACAGCTATATGAAACCTTTTATTCATTCCTTACTGACTATTCTAAGTTGATCCATTCGATTTATGTGCCTGTTCTACTGTCACTACCTGCTTATATTCGTTGAAACTTTCATGGTACTAGTTTCAAGTATCCTTATAATATCTCACAGCTGGATTCGGTCAAATACTTCTACCTGTTAAAACCAAGATTAATTTTTTCATTTATTTCATATTATGTATTAGTGGAAAGGGATGTTTCTGAACCATGAAGATAAATTTCTTCTTTTTTCATTTCATTTGATTGGAGTCGACGTTCTGGTTAATAAGCTATCAAATTACTGAATCCATAAAAAGTATGAATGACAATAAATGAATACCATTTTCATGATTATTCTATGTAAAATAATTAGCCATCACTTGTCTTTTTCGAAACTCTACAAAATCTTCATAAATTTTCGTTCGATCTTCAGAATTTGCGACACTGTATTATTGCCGTTTCATCTATAAGCACATACTAAACTTATTATTTACTACTACTATCACACGACCATATTCCACACCCATAATATACTGGGAATTGTAAATGAAATGCTTGGTATGAATTTCAATAAAGGTTCAAACACATTCCTGAACAGTATACTCTGTATGTATTTCATATATTTTCAGTTGCTCATCAGCTTTTTTGCACACAAAGTTTTTTTAGATATATCCAGAATTAGTTTGAGTGTACTATATACTATCTCACTTGTAAAGTCAGTACCTTCATCTACCTTTCGCATTACGGTTTCAGAAAATTTCATTGTGTGATCTTGATAAATTACAAATAATTTTTGGACTAACATTACTTTATAAATACGAAATTTATTTATTTATCTATTAATGTTAAAAATGGATTGTAGACTAACATTATGGTCATACGAAGTTTGACTTATCATAATTTGCCAAAAAATCCGGAAAATAGCTGCTCAAAGACACTGGAATATACTAAATTGAAATGAAAAATTAGCATTAATTTGCACATGAGTGAGCCCGAAATTTATTATAAATCATTAGAAGATCCGCAAAAATTAAAAATAGTTAACCTGCAGTTTGAAAGCGATTTCGTAATGTTACTGAAGGAAAATATGGCAAAATTTAATATTCGGTAACATAAAAAGAAATAATAAAAAGTTGTACTGTTTGCACCTTCCAATAATTACAAAATAGACATTTATTTGTGTAAGACGTAAGCATAAATGAGTATATAGATATCAATATTATTCGAATCTTCTTCAAAAAAGAGTTGAATAAGTTGAAGTGTTTTTGATTAGTCCTCACACGTCTCATCAAAGTTTTATTGCAGAAGAATGGAACAGGTTGAAGTTTCCATGATTCTTCATTACACATCTTTAAAAATTTTTTTTGCATTTCAGATTTCGTTTATTTTACAGAATATGTTCGACTCCAATCTCAACAGAGCCTCTCCCATCCTTTTATGTGAATTTTAATATTTATTCGATTAATTTCAAGGAGGAATATTTGCACAAACTGTTACATTCTAAATGAATGAAAATATTACATGTGTTGATAAGATTATGCTGGAAACATAATTGGCTCTAATTATTTTCCATAATTATTTTTATTTTTCAGCATTAGTCTCTGTTTAACTCTATACAATTAGTTTAGCGATGATCTAACCTTCTCATACCTTCCACATAAGACTTGCCGTATTTCTTCTCAAAATAGGCATTTAAGTATGCGATAAGGTTTCCGCCGGATGAAAATTTCAAGTGAAATTTTAAAGTTATCTACTTGAAGTACATTTCGCGAATTTAACTTATGGCCATCACCGAAGTGTTAGGTGATTTTTCTGAATAAGACTCTTTTCCTTTCAAATACGGCCACTTTTCTACAATTTACCCATTACCACGATCTTATGACTATTCCAAAAAACAATACAAAATATCGAACTCATTTGGCTTGAACCGCGTTAATGAAGTCTGTTAATTCAATTCAAATGATATTTTACCCGTAGATTAGCCTACAATCTCGCAGGTGTCCGTAAATGAGTAAACAGAACCTACGTTCGATTGATAAACTAGAACTAAATAGTAAATAGTAATTCAATGTCCCTGAATATAGCTTTATCCTTTTCCGCCCACGAAATCCTGAAATGTAAGCGAATTTCACTTGCCTACTACACCGGCTCTGGTACACGTTTTTAACCTATGCCTATGCGCTCCGATCCCAACTACTAGATGTCACAGTTGTCAAAGTTGCGTATTCGTCTGCTAAGCTTGAATTTTCCACCCTCAAAACTGGCCACCCGGGACTCCGGCTTTACCACTGCAGAACCAAACATTACGACAGATATGTTACAGGATAATTGTCACTAATAAATTTGGATAATGTACCGATACATAATCGAGTACATCTAAAAACCATCATTTCTCCATCTTTATGTGAGACAGGTATGATATTTTCTAAAGATTTTTTGGTCTACTATTTTACATTTTTGAAATGATCCTTGATGTATCTTTTTTGATGAATTAACACACAAATATCACCTAAAAATATATACATTCTCTCTAATGGATGCTAATTGTCATATTTTTTTTTATTTCTACCAAAAGTGTAAGGTCACTCATAAATCTGTAATCGCTCTAGTTGATTTTACCAATCTCAGTGTTCTCAGCTATTTATTTTTATACTTAAACTAGCAAACCCGGCGAACTCCGTTTCGCCACCAGATAGCTTCGTTTTATGTAACATTTCGTTTGATGATTAAAAGATGAAGAAAAATTTTTGTTTTGTTTTATATTTGAAAAGGAAAAATTTTATTTCATTTCACAACAGTAATGAATTCATTTCGATCACAAAAATGGAGTGTTATTTAGTTGAACTTCTCTAAGTAAATGAAAGTGAATCCAAAGTAAATACTGAATCGAAGCGTTATACGTGTCCGCAAATTATCCGTTTCATTGAAGTGCTCGTTGATAAACCACATTTTTTGTTTTTTGGTCTGACGTTAACACAAACAAAGCGGATGGTTTCCCAACTCGTGAACACGCAACGTATAACTGCCCATGTGAAAAACAATTATTTTCTAAATTTATCCCGCAAACACTAAGCGATTGGCCTTGCGACTTGTTAATTGTCATTGCGAACGCAAGGCGAACTGGAAATTGCAATCGTTTGAATTCAAACGGAAGATCAGTCGGAATCATTGGTATTCGAGGAATACATACATTTTCACCTGCGTACTTTCCTTTAATAATGGTTGCCTCAATCAAATTCGGCATAAGTCTTTTTACCGAAAGTCGAGTACCGTTGCAAAGTCACGGTGGATTCAAATTACGCAATATCATAATAACTGTACCAACTTTGAGTTGTAAGTTATGTGGTGGAAATCCTGGTAACTCCAGAGAGTTCAAAAACTCTGTTGGATAATTTACTACATCATCGGGATTTGTTATAGAAACAACGGATTTGTATGTCACCAAATCGCCAGCAATTTTTGATTGAATAGTGAAATTCAGTGCGTGTACATAATTATTCTGTGCGGCAAGAATTGCTCGTTGACTTAACCAAGTATAATTTTGATAATTATCACTAATGTTTGGGAAAACATTTTCAATAAGAGCTAATTGAGAGTCTACAAATCGGCAAAAGTCGTTGATATGGTGTAGTGTGTGGTGTATATGTAGTTGTTATGTGTTACAATTCATTGTGTTGGTGTGAGTGATTGGTTATGTGTGTTGTATCTTTTACCTTGCAAGTCGGCATGAAGCCGCCTTCTCGAATGATATTAGCTCCAAAGGAAGTAATACGAAAGCAGTTATTGTATTCAAGGATGTGTTGAAGAAAATGGCTGGAATCGGGATCACTTCCATCGAACAATGGTTTCAGTGGCTGTGGTGGTGTAAGTAATGGATCCAGTTTGACTTTTCCACTTGCGCAGCACAATCCAGCCGTTTCTCTTTTGTACTGTAACGCATTGAAATATCGGCATATAGTCGTCATTGGTCCAATATCTAAATTTTCATCATCACTGTAGTTCGCAGTGGGATCATATTGGTGCCAAGCGATTGTATGATGCCAATGATCTTCGTGCGCTCACGCATTGTCTCAATCGGGTATTTTCTCTTATTATATTTTCTCTTTCTTCCCTTAAGTTCTGTGAATACACTTGTTGCTGGCTTGCATGTCTTGTGCGGCGGCCGATGTTCGCACGTCGTCCTCTAGGTATTTTGGACTATGGACAGAGTGGTGAATTTAACCTCAAATGCACGATCCACATAATTTACACAGTTCAACTTACCACCTTAAAGACAAATGCCTGCTGTTGAAATTGAATAAAAATTTGCACAATACACGTGATTGATTTGATGGTTTCTAATTTAAATGTTAGGAAACGAATAACTTATTTTTTTTACTTTTTTTTCACAATTTCACAGTGAACACAATACCGGTTTGTCACATGAAAATAACAGAGCAGAAAAAAATGATTAGCTGTCAAACAATATATCACGCACCGTCGCCATCTACTTAAAATATTGGTTTGTAGTACATGCTATGTATCAGAGATAACGCTGTATGTGAAAAAAGATTTTCCCGCTTTTCTGTTGAAATTTTTCCTGAATTTTCTTTGCTATAAACCTCACCTAGCCCGAGACCTTTTCAACGTTTGCAAAACCGTGGATATCGGTTTGTGCGTTCTGGAGTTATAGCGTCAGGAAGGAAAACCCGACTTATTTTTATATAGTAGATAAATATTGCTGATTCTTCCACCAGAAGTGCCCCTTCTGATTCTTTTTAATGAATCCTACTTAACATACCCTCTGTATAACCAAGGTTAAAAGGTACTAGAGCAAATTATTTTCCTGTTTCCGATTTTGATTTTGGAAAAAGTTGTTTTCACAGATATATTTCCCAAACATATTAGGGTTAATTCACCTCTTTACATTTCTATTATTGTAACCGTTAAGTACACCCACATCCTCAAGTCCTTTCCTTATTATTTCTGCCGATGTTAAGTAAAAAATGAATTGAACAATGTACCAAGAAATGGAAGCCATATTATGTCAGATGCGAAGGAACGAATAAGCTACAATATACCTATTCTTAATTACTAAAGTACGTAAAAATGATATCTGTCCATTATTTTCCATTTCATAAGTAAACTTTGTTGATGGACATTTTTAATTGAGTTTTAAAGTAAAATCTTCTATATTTGTCTTTTTCATATCAAATACAGAAAAAGTATCATCTTCATACCTATACCATAACCTGGGTAAATACTGAAACTCTTGACTAATCTGCTTTTCAAAGAAATTCATGACGCCAGGTATCGTACAGACATGTGGATAATATTTTCGCTTTATTTGATAAGACACAGACAAATGTAGAGGATTTCGTTTTAATACTCAATTCAATATATCCATCAATAAAGTGGAATGGAAAATAATGAACAGTTACAATTTTCATAAACTTTAGTAGTAGAATAAAAATATTTGATGTATTCAGGAAAAACAACGTTATGTGCAGATACATTCCTACCATTGTATCTATCTATCTCCATTTTCTGGTATATTGTTTAGTACATTTTTTACTCAACATCATAGGATACAATTAGGAAGACCACCTTTTCCAAAATTAAAATGATCAACAGGAAAGATTTTATGTGGTACCTTTCAATCCTGTTTATACGAAGAGGTTGGAAGGAATTTTCGACAGGGCTTAAAATAGAGTGATACATTTTTGGTTAATCCCAAGGATAAAATACCAGAGTGTTATTTATGTTATTAGCTATAATGATTGTGACATTATGTTGGGCAGAGATTCGTTAATGTGCGGTTTAAAGAGCACATAGCTCATTCAGAATATATATGAAGCCAAAAATCGGATATTGACGAGCACTCTACCTGACATAATCATGAAATTAATATAAATAATGTAATTAGTTGAGGATTGAATCTGAAATTTTCCGCCGAAGAGGTTTTCCGCTGGAATTGTTTTTCGTGGGAGGAAAATTTAGTATAAAATAGTTAAGTAAAGTCAACCTTCAGTATCTGAAAACGATAACTTGGTTATAGAAACGCGCGTTAAGCAGTGTAAGTGTGAATTTTGGTATAGTGGTAGTGGGTCAGTGTGAATATCACCAACTGTATTAGAAATTACAATTTAGTCGTTGTGTATGTCAAAAATATGAGATTTTTTATGTTCTCATCAAGTTATTTTCTTGGTGATTTTGTGTTCAAAATTTTCATACATATTTTTACCTTTGTTGGTAAAAAATATAGTTAAAAAAAATTGGTGAAAAATAATTTCAATTTGTCCGTTAGTAGGCGAAAGAATCAAAATTACTAGGTTTTCTCTAATGTTTCGTGATAAAAATATACCGAAAATGTAGGCAAATAAATATTGAAAACTATAATAAGGAGAAAGGCAAATATAATGAGTAAATCATGGAATATGAATGCCAATTCTATTCATAATACATAATAAAAAACCAAATATATAAACTTTTATTGAATATTCTTTGTAATCTTAACAGACATTGAAATATTAACAACTAAATCACTATAAGTTACAAATACCAAAGAGCTAACAAGAAACGAAATTAATGATTTAATAATTCAGAATATCAACTTTAGGGATACTCTGACAGACTCTTATATGTTTCTTTCATTTAATTCCTTCTCTGTCTTCATTAGAGCATAGAGTTACTATGCTCTATATATAATTCCATACACGCAGAAAAAACATAAACGTTTTATATAATGCATAAAGAAGGCTAGAATTCTAAAGGCAATAAACACTTTATTAATATTAAGTATCATAATTGTTATCACGTCGTGTGCAATAAACACTTTTTGCAGGAGTTATATACAATATTTTTTATGTTAATAAAAAATGTTTTATTAAGGTGTAGAAAAAAAAAGTAATTGAGGAACAAAATATTTTATAATTGATTAACACTAGTAATAAGGAATAATTTAATAATTAAACATTATTTATACCATTAATATTAAAAGTAAATGTACAATATTCGGAGTTTTCATTATTTATATTTCTTAGTGAATTATTGGGACGCAATTTCGTTTATTTACGGTACATATCGATCAATTTTAATCCTTCTTCAGCCTCACCTCTAATGACAAAACTTCGTTCCTTGTCAGTTTTGAACGTGGCACTTTTACAATTAATATTGAACCTACTTCTTCTATATCTTCAATACTCAATTTTTGGAGCTCATCTCTACGGCATGCCCCTGCAATGCCAAATATTGTAGCGACCTACAACAAGTAATTTTAAAATGTCTTTTAGAAATTGATAAATGTGTCCCCTATTAAATAATTTTGACGTTTTGTAACAAAATCCTGCTGAGTTTTGCTTCATATAGCTATTAGTGTGTATTTTTTTATATTAATATTTTCTTTTGTAGAAAGGCATGCTCTCACCATCTCAGACCAAAGTGATGAGGGTTTAATTATTTCGATCTTTTTGAAAAGTATACAAGAATCACATTTTCTGTAGGATTTACAACTTTTCTATCGAAGCACGACTCTTTAAAACTATTATTATGAATTTCATATAGTTTTCTTGATTTACTAGGTAATAAGTAAGATAATGACGCTGTATTTGTTATTTCACTAACTGGGTGGGATTCCAACAAATTCTTCTTCATCACTATCATCTCTTTTCGTTTTGTCAAAATTAATTTTTGACTGACATTTCTAGAGCTGCAGAGTTGCATTATCCAAATCATAGTAGTTGTGATCGCGTATGTTTGAGGCATTTACGTTTTGTTCATAAATTGTAACCATATAGTATTTTAGAAAAAAAATACAGTACATAATAAATATGATTGATAATAAAATAAAATCCGCAATTCTTTGAAACATATTGTAATCTCACAGAAAAGGAACCAAATATTACGCTCATATGAATGTTTATGTTCGTCTTGATCACAAACCTCTTTACTATAATGACAGATGAGTGCAATGTAGATCCACTTTTTCCAGTAAATATAGTTCAATTGTTGTTGTGTTTATTGCATGAACGTAGAAAAAAGTATATGTTGAGTGATGCCGAGATTATTCTCAAAATATGATAACATGGAAATGAATAAAAGAGAAAATATTACTTCTAAATATCTATATATGGAGAATTTACTGATTTACAAATTTCTAAAAATAGATCATTATTTATCAATGAAAAAAGGTCTCCTTTGTAACAACATTAGTTTGCTTGAAGCCATTCGTCTATGATACAGTCAACTTCAGACAAAGGCCACGAACATGGACTACATTATTGAGATGAACACGAAGTGTATGTTGCGTGGCATTAAGAAATGAAATAAGTAAAATACGCTTTGGTAGTAAACGCATCGTATTACTCCTTCGGATTTGGATGCCAAATTCAGATGAGAGAACTGTTCTGTCCTACCTTGTGAATAAATAATTTTAATCATACGTATTTGGGAAAAGGGATATAACCTGGATCAAGTCAAGAAACTTGGATAAACTATGAACCGATGATAAACTGAAAAATAATCTGAATGATAAAATTATATATTCCATAGATCAACTGTATTGAGGACCAAATTTTTATATAGAGGTAGAGCTAGATAGACCCTTTGGAGAGTGAGGGTCAATGCTACAAGTAATTTCGTAATAATGAAGATAATGTAGTCGTTGTAACTGTTGATACAAAAAGCAAAAGCAAAGTCATTTCTGAATGAGAAGATGAATTAGATTCTTTAAGAGTCAAGGGTCATTCCAATAGATCAACCGCGAAGTAGAAAAACGTATAAGCTATATATGTATGTTCTTAGATAAGAAATTTCAGGTAATACCATAAAAAGATTCTGTAATAATTATTCCTCGAGTAGCATATTCCGTATAAAAATTTTGGAATGGGTTGAGCCTATTTCGAATAATATTTTGCAAAAATATATATAGTCATTTATAATAAAAAGCGTAAAGAATTACTACGACGTTATAAGGTGATTTTAGAATTTTGCGAAGATGTATAAATCGACCGTCGAGGATTAGTTCTAGAAAGGTATCCGTTTTAAAAACGTGTTAAGCTATTAATTCATGTATTGGAAGGATATCTGGAAGACCATAAAAACCATAAAATTTTAACTGACGCAGTTGGAAAAAAATTCAAAGTTGCATGTTTTATTTAAATAAATTTAGTGGAACTTATCGCAAATAAGGGAAACATGAACAGATTAATAAGTACATAAAGTAATATGAAACATTATAATTCATTATAGGCTGCAACTTCTGATATTTAAATTATTCAAACCTAAGATCAGATTCTTGAAAAGTTTTAAACGATTCGTTGTAATTTTTTTATTAAAGTTTAATGATCAAGAATAATATTTTTAGACTGTTTTGATTGAATTTCGGTTTCACTTGGTCATTGAGTAAACTATAATGCATTATTCAAATATTCGATTTTCTGTCCGGATATTCATACAGATAAGATATTAGATTTAATATATTCATTAACGTATCTCGTATCTGCTCGCAACGGAATAACTTTATCCATCTATCTATCGATCTATCCATCTTTTTACGTTTATTAAAATTTGATCTTTGACATTTAAAGATCTGTATAGTTGAAATGGATTATATTTTGAAATTTATGTCATCAAAGTGGCCAATGTTAGATAAATTTTTTTCTAGAAAAAAATTTTATTTATGATTAATTAGGATTATCATTTATTCTAGAGAATATACATAATATGTATATACATACATACATATGGGAAAAACAAATACAGGATAAATGAATAAAAGGAAAATCAAGAGACAAGTGACTTGGTAATCAAGGAAAAAGTCAATTACTTAATATTAAGAACAAAAGCAATGCATTTTAATAACAAATTTTGGAGATAATACGTATATTATTGATATAATAGAACAATGTGTTTATATTGGGTACCAAAAGTGCTGATAGAGGTACACAAAACCAAGCGTTAGGGCAGGGCTTTTTCTTTCCCATTGCGGTAGAACCATAGACTATAGAGGAAGACAATTTTGAAAAGATGGGCGACCGACAGTATACCAAAATTAAAACAACAGTCTGATGAATAGCAACATCCAACATGGCCCAGGAAATCAATCTTAAACAAACATTGCCAGAAAATCATGTTCTTCAATTTGAAGGGAGCAACTGGGCGCCATGGCAATAACATCTGCCTTAATATTAGTGGGAATTATATTGAAAAGTGACTTAAAGTATGAGCTTTCAAATAACAATAAAATTACTACGATATTTCTGCTTCTCTTATTCTGAAAAATAATAATAATAAAAATGCGAAATAATTAACAATAAATTATAAAATTGTAATTTAATTCTATCAATACAATTTGATAAAGTAAAGTGAATAGAAGCAAATAGTAGACTACAAAAAAAACAAATCTTTTCGAAGATATTTTAATTACAATTGACTGTACTGAAATAGTTAGATTTTTAATAAACTGTGGCTGATAAACAATAACTAACATGGACTAATTTCTAGCAATAAGCTTATTGGTTTCTCGAAATCAAGAGGGATATGGTATTTCGTAATCGAGATCGGGATATCCAACATTCAACATAATGGTAATGATTTAGTAAGGGTGGTTGAAAACTCGCAGAGGGACCCCTATTTCAGAGAGTGTAAGGTGGAGCCATGGCCAAAGCCATTACCTGGTCAATTACATTGAATAGAATTGAGGTTGTGGAACTGAAGTTATAATTGAAATCTGTGGCATGGCTGAAATTCCCTTAAATCTAGTAATTGTCAGCCTTTTGTACTGTTCTGAAACGTTATCATTCTAATATAATCGCTAGCAGATTATAACAATTTTAATAAGAGTAATACTGCATTCATTTCTATTTCATTTCTAATTTGTTTTGATTATTAGACGTTGAAGAAGCTAGTTTTTCGCAGTATCTCAACAAAATTTGAAATTATTTTATTCAAGTTCATAGATCATCCCGTAGATTGTTAAACTATATTGAAACTTTCAAAAATAGACCACATAAATAAATTGGTATCATATTCTTGTTCCTACTGAAAAATGAAACATTTTTTGAAAGCTATACCTATATTGTATTAGGGAAAGATAATGGGTCTGCTTTTAAACTTAACACAATTAGAACATCCTTTTTGATCTATTCCCTTTGAAAAGTGCTATTGACTTGACTCCACAGGTGGCATCTAATTTAAAATCCCCATATTTGGTTTGCTTCCTTGATTCTTTTTATATAGTTTTGTAACGTGCGATAATCATCTCGTACGTATAAAAAATGGCTACAGATAAATATCTGAAATGAACTACTGTCTTTTCGTCTGTCTGTCATATTAATAGTTCCCGAGATATGATTGGAAAATGCCAGCCTCCAGATTTCAAGGAAAGATTTTTTCTTTCCATTCAAATAAAATTCAATACTTATGGTGATATGGTACCAATACACAGTATGTAATAAATATCACCATCTTATGATTTTCAGAAATGTTATTAGAACTATCACAAAGAGATTATTATTAGTTCACTGTCGAAATAGGAAGAGAAATTCCCCCTCTCATTTGATGAGGTTGTCAGTGCTATTTGCTTATCTAGAAATCGTCTTACGAATAAAAACGACTTGAAAGAGTAGTTTTACTCTCCATACTTGAATTCCTGTTAATATTCATGGATTGACAACAGGCCCTGTAATAGGTGATCGCTCGTCTTTCATTGTTATTTTCTATTAGTGTCTTCTCTGCTATGAATGCCTTGTGTAGTCTTCCCTAGTGTAGTCTAGAAACTCCCTCAGATGAAAGTTGGCGTGGGTTCTCAGTTCTAGATTTTTCTCTTGGCGGTGTCGTTCATGATCTCTCGAATCTTCCTCTGATCCAACTCCTGGTAGATCTGCTGGATACTAAAATAACTTTAACTATTTGCCTAGCACTGATGTTTTTATGGGACTACATATGGTGCTCGTGGCAATGTATCCCTACACTGTAGATGTGTACAGCAAAATGGGGATAAGAATAGACCTGATGTGGTGGGGGTCATCAGGTTCTTCAGGTTCAGCTTAGATCATCTTTTTCTGTCTTTTCTGAAGAATATTTCCTGAATATGTTTGTCATTGAGGCTGATATTACACGTTGTATACCAGTAGTAGATTCAGTCCTTGGCTTCTTAAGACCGTTCTATGACCATCTCCATTACTATTGACATTTCAACACAAATACTGAAAGGGAATCTAATGATGTTGTTTATCAAGATTAGAAATACGACACTCCCAAGACACATATGTATCAATTGATCCAGAAAAAATATACTGGAGGATATATATTAAGTTAACGGAGTATCAAGTTCAAGCCGTAATCCGAATATTATTATCTGGTTTCTTTGTTTCCATTATACTACTTTTTATTATTTACATTCTGAATATCGCCGTACAAATATGTGATTTATTTATTAAAGTTATTCATTTGAACAGCACTTGTAGTTTTGTTGATTGATCAAACGTTGTGGATCAAAAGTGACTTCGTAAGAAACCAATATTTGCCTCGACATAATTGTAACGTTTACCTCAAAACTTCAGTTAAGTTTTGTTATAAACACATCAAACATACATATCACCTAGTTTACTTGTTATAATAGCTTTGTTCACCGAACACATTCTGGATAAATTCTGGATTTCTTTGAACAGTTGAACTCTCAAACTGGCTAGGAAAACATAATGGGTGCTAGTCTTTGGATCAAGGGTTGCGAATAGGTAGCGCAAGAATCAAAATTCGATAACTATTTAAATTTACTATATATTCACGAATACCAAACAAAACAATATATAAAACAAAAAACTAAACTGAATCACGCGTACCAAATCTCTAGGAGCAGCGTAGTTCCACTGAGATCTGGGTGTTCGAGATCTGCTTGCTACGCTGTTCCGACACAGATAGAGTATTCGTTCGATTAAAAACGACTGGGCTCTTTAAGTGTGTTGATTTGTGCTAAAACGTATACCAGGTATATCGGAGAGGATTGAGTCAACTGCTATGAGGACATTAAGAAGGTTATAACAGAGAGGAAACTTGGAATTCTCCAAATAAGGTAAATTGGTATTTTGTCAGGTATCGGTCAGTCAGGGTGGAAGGATTATTGTTTTATTGAGGAAGATATTCGAGGAAATGTGTACCTGTATTGAGTATTTTTAAATACCAGTGCCCAAGGCGAGGTCTCCTAATATATGATATTCACCTTACTGAATAATTTAAATTTATTCTTAATATTTGTAAATCAACTACCACTATTTTCGATTACAAATATGTAGAAAAATACATAGGTTAGTGATTAGGTCGTGGTATATATCACAAAATGGAAAGTAGAACGAATGCGCACACGCCAGATTAAAAATCCTCAACCAGGTCCGAGGATATATTGGACGT
Organism: Diorhabda sublineata; assembly: GCF_026230105.1. Classification (NCBI taxonomy): domain Eukaryota; kingdom Metazoa; phylum Arthropoda; class Insecta; order Coleoptera; family Chrysomelidae; genus Diorhabda; species Diorhabda sublineata. The sequence goes on from NC_079485.1 coordinate 36,090,414, forward strand.
ATTCAGAACACGTTCAAAATTAGTTGTGCTCCACAAACACAGAATTTTAAATTCCGAACGTGCTTTATTCACACTACGAACGCTCAATTTCAAACTGCGCATGAATCTGATGATAGAACATATTCAGAATCGCAAACAAAGCTAAATGAGTATCGACAGTTTAACTTGTTGGATGTACAAATTTCGGTTTCGATATTATTACTTATACTTCATGTCACCACCACTACCATGTATAATTACAATTCACCATTGGTTATATGTGTGCAACAATTATCAATTTACTGAAATTGAGTCTTACACTTAATCAAAAGAATGTCTAGTATAAACATAGTTACATCAAATATATATAAATAAGTTTTTGAAATAAAAAATAACTCTGATAAGAATCTAGTTTAAATGATATGTTTAAGAAGTTTATGTAAGCTAGTGGAAAATAGTAAATAATAATATATACCTAAAATAACTCAGGAAAGACTCAACAAACACTATGAACTTGTCTGATTTCGAAGCAGAAGTTTCTACGCAATTAGAAAAGAAAGAGAATGCTCGCAATATGGAAACAAGCATTGCGCGAGAGGAAAACCAAAACAAAAATAGTGTCACCAAATTCAAGTCGAAGATTACCAAATTCAACTCCAACTAATATCAAAATATTAGAAGAATATAGATCTAGTTTATAGATACTAGAACGTTGAAAATGTCAACAACAAAATATTGTAACAAGCAGTTGAAGAAAAACAACTTGTTTTTGTAAAAAATATTGTGAAAACTAAACGCAAATATTCATGATGTGTAATATGGAAAATCCTAACAGAGGGTACTGTTTACAGATTTGAATTATGTCAAAAATGAATTGCAATTACGAGCATGTACAATTTAAAACAAGTTTTCAAATTGGATTTTTTCAATTCTACTCTGAAATTAAAAAATATAATCCCTGGGATAATTGAAAATAAAGTTGTTACTGTTAAAGTATGAAAAGCGTTATTTCATACAACTGGATATTTCATATAATAACACATCATTTGAAAGGTAATTTATTTCTCTACACAACGTTGCAATTTTTTTTATACAAAAATTACTGTGAAATTATTTTGGATTATCAGGATTAATATAAAAAAATTCACAAAATATTTCCGGTACCGCTATCCTCTGTCGTATCTTTGCCATATTTGTAGGCGTATAGATTCGATTTTAGGTTTTCTCGCACAAAGAAGTTCAAAATCAGGATATCTGGCCGGCTAGTCTACTGGGCTTCTATCCCAAGGCTCTGGGGCACACTAATACAAAAACTATCTAACCTGTTTTCCATAATGTTGAGGTGTCCTATCGAAAAATTAATTAATTTCATGAAAAATTTATATATTTTTTTAATATATCAGTAACCATTGGGTTAAAAACGTCGTCTAAAAAATTCTAATGAGTAGTTCCATCAATTTTACCATCAATAATTTTTTATAAAAGTACGTATAATGAGCGGTTTCTTATTGGGAATGTGGCAACGAAACACAAAACTGGACTAATATATTTTTCGAGGTTTCGAATACTTATGTATTCATCGTCTGGGACTGAACTTATGGTCAAGTACAATATAAGAAATATGTATAAATGTATAACAATAATAAAGTTTTACCTACAATAATTAATTAAGCTTTTCGGTGATTTTGGATAGTATTAATGCTTGTATAAATTTTTAAACTCATAGAATTCAAAATTCCATATTCAAATTTACGTTGATAAAAATATTGCTTAATTGAAATATTGATTCTGGTTACTATAGGAATTTTTCATCAATTTTTGATTGGTTAGATTATGAATGACGTTAAATTTTTATAGGTTAGATAAGGATAAGTTTTAGTGGATTATGTTTAATATTATATGGTGAATTTATAGATAACATTAAAGTTCAATAGGTTAGGTCCTTATGAATGTAGTTGAATATTCATTGGCTGGAATATAAATGACAATAAATTTTATAGGTTAGGTCGTTATAAGTGAAATTGAAATTTATAAGTTAGGTGAGGTTAGTTGGTTGTTAATGTCGTTGAATTTTCATAGAATTTGTTTTTTCAAAATCTAAAAGATATGCATAAATTACACTAATGTTATTTAAATCAATTTATTTGCATTGATGCATTGATCATGTTGTTTCTAAAAATAAACGGTTTTTGTAGTTTTTTCCCAGTTGTCAGATTTGGTAGATTCATAATTCATATTGTGTCCTTTATGATAGACATGAGTCGCTATTGATCATCTATCAGGATATAATCTGCTATCACTCTTGTGATTAGTTATCCGACTGATCAGTGATCTTTTCGACTGACCAAGTTATTTTATATATAGTATGTTAAGCAATTTATTGATTAGTGTTTTATCTTTCACTTTATTAAAAATAGATTGACCGTATGCTATTTTAATATTGTGTTGTTTAATGATTCCAGAAAGTTTAGGAGTAACTGATTTTATATATGGTAAAGGTGTATAAATATATGGAATAGAAATGTTAGAAATGACATTTGAAAATGATTATTCAATGTTTATGTCAATGTCAGATGTATTATACAAAATTCGTTTTAAAAAATATGACTTTCCATAAAAAAATTTGTAAAGTATTTTAATGTTTTTTTTTTATGAAAAATTGGAAAAGAAATTTTGAGATTCCTATTTTTAATCTGTTTGATTAAATTAATTTTAGTATTACGTGGGTGATATGAATGATAATTTATATATCTTCCAGAACTTATTGGTTTCCTACATCAGTCAATTGAAATTTTATCATCTTCGTTTCTTATAAATTTAGTATCAAGAAAAGGTAGCGCAATTTTACAGTATTTCTTTAGTAAATTGTATATAGTAGTAAAATATAGAATATATAGAAGTAAAATAATAAATTATTAATAAAATCCATTACACAATCTGCTTATATAGGGGATATTGAAGACCTCATTGGTGTTCCAAAAATTTGTTGGTAATTTTTATTATTATACGAGAAATATGTATTATTAAAAATGAATGTTATTAATTCTAATAGAGTTTCTTTATTAAGTTTGCAATTTCTACTTATATCGCTCCATTTATGTTGTAGAGCTGTAAGGCTTATATTTAAGTGTACATTACTAAATAGGGATATTACATCCAGTCCTAACAATACATAATTCGGTGGTAATATCATATTATTAAAAGTTTCTTTGATTCTTAAGCAGTCTTTCATTTAATAATCATTGTGATAATCATAAGACTTAATATCATTCTGTCATGTAAATTATCAAATTATACAAATTATACCATTTACAAAAAACTAGTTTCAGCTTTACATTTATTATTTATTTATACAATTTCAGCTCACTTTATATTTATGAGTTGAGTTCACACTCTCACTTTTAAATTCAAATTGTTTGGTGGGAGAATTTATTTACATACATCTTTTACGATCACGTATTAATGAAAATGGAAACGCATTCCAATATATAGATAGTTCTGTAAATGACTCTGTGTAAGAAGTTCGATTTTTGACTACCAAATATAACTTGATACACTCAACAATGAAGCTTTCCAATACTATTTGATATAATTGAAATTAATATGAAATATTTGAGGATTAAAACTATTTGTTTTCGATTTAATTAGATATATAGGGTGTTCCTGAAATTATGCCACAAATCTTAGGAGGTGATTACCCATATAAAATTATTCAATTTTATATTATCAGCAAAACACTGTGTAATGAAATTAGTAGTAGAGCAGGTAGGTATCGAGTAGACCTCGACATTGGTTTTTCATCTTTGTCTAAAATGTCTAGTACGGCAGTGACCATTATATCATTATATCATAGTATTTACAAACGTTGTTTGTCTTTGTTTTCGGTAGTTGGGTTGGGATAGGTCTGGTTTCATTGTTCAGCTGACAGTTGAGTTTCAATTTATTTGGTAAGTATAAGCAATAATGTATGATGTCGCTTTCCACATGTTTTACAAGACATTTGTAACTTGCATACACGAACTATGTGATTTGACAAAACAATTAAAACATAAATGTTTTTCTAATATGACCTTCAGACCATTTTCCCCTGATAGACTACACATATATAATAAATGACGTAAGTTACATACTGGACAAGGGTATGTCTTTTTTTGATTAGGGCTCTAGCCTTGATTGCTCAACTGAGTGAATAATACATGATTCTTAATTTCAAATTTTCTTGGTTTATTGTAGGAAGTTTCGCTTTGAAATGGATATGCACAAGGGCTCTCTGCCCTAAAAATTTTAACAATCATCTAAATGTTTAACAATCATGTAATGTTAATTCATATTGCTAAGCAGCATTCGAGCTGACCTTTGATAAAATCTTATCAACTAACGATATATCTCAGAAATCAATTGGTGCTTTCAGATTTTCTATCGCTCTGCTGTTTTGTTGGAAGACGTCGACAAAGTATCCTTCTGTAACCGAGGGTGTTCAAATTTTTCTTTTAGCATTGAAATAGCACCATCATAATTAGCATTGATAGTTTGAAAATCCTATGGCTCTCGCAGATTAATGAAGAAGATGAATTTAAAGTCCATTTTTCGGGTGTACTGTCAAATGGTTCAAGGTTTACCGAAGATAGATTGATTGCTGGTTTGACGATCGTCATGTTGATAAGTACGGGTTGTATTATTATAGTTCGATGACGGTTTTAATTGATTTAGGAGTTTCAATTGACAGGCTCTATATTGAAAGTTCCTGAATACGTAACACGATTATCGATTTCGGCCTCGTCTAAATCTCCTCTTTTCAAATGATTTGGTAGCGGTTTCTAATGAAGATTGAATGTTCATTTGCATTTGTTGCATCATGTTCGGCACTATCAAGATATCATATATCTCATTGACGCTTGAATGTTTTTGGGTACTGATAATGTAGCTGACTAATTTCATTTACAATGTGTTAGACTATATTGACTTTTACGTTCAGTCAATGGCAAATATACGAATATGCAGCCAATTATCACTTAATTAAGATATTGAATGCTCTTTTCACATTATTGGCTTTAACGCGGATTATTATTCTCGTAGTTCAAGTTGATTATTTCCTCGAAGTATATGGGAAAGTGCTAATAAGTGTTAAGAATTTGGGAGAAAAGTTGCAAAGTCGTTAGTGAAATTGGGTAAATTCTGATTCCTGCAGTAGTTTGTTGGCATTGATTAGATCAATGTTTCGAACCTTACATTGTAGAAACTAATAATAACGTAAAAAAGTTGCATTGAAAACGTTACATATGAAAAATTATAATAAAGATGTGTCTCGCGTTTATTGCATAATCATAACAATACCATGAAAATGCATGTTCATTTCGGAATAGTTCTTATGTATCAATATACAAAGTGATTCATTAATGTGCAATGAGCCTAAAATATGATTTAAATCAAAATGTTTGAATAAAATATTGCTTTGTTATGAAATGAAGTCAAAATAAACAACAAAATGGTTGTGCTTTTTTGTCTAAGATTATTGGATATCTATCTGTCATACTAAGTAATATGCATAAGCATATGGAAATACATCAAAATTTATAGTAGATGTAGTAGTTATAGTTATCAAAGGATCACAAGGGCAAAGGAGTATTTTTCCTCCCTTTATTATACGCCATTGGTATAATGTTGATTCACTGTGCTATCGAAGATTTGATATTGATAAATACTGTATAGCACACACAAACCGTTTGGGGATAGTAGTTGGTTATGGACATAATAATTGGTCTATCCGCAAGGTATCATTTGTGTATGTGCACAAGAAAATTATTCATGTCTTGCTGCTTGTCGATATGCAATATTGTATTCTGATAGAATACAACCAAACCAATAGACTTTTGATAGATTAGAAGATAATGAACATTGAATACATAAATAAGTGGGATCAGATTAATCAAGAAGAATTAATGAAAATCATCGATAGTACTATTTTTTATCTGTGAGAACTTATTACAAAGAGATCATCCAACCAAATCCAAAAAAATCTTCTATCCCTCGATAAGGCCACTTTCGGTAGCAGAGGAATGTTCATTAGGAAATATAGTCATAGTTAGAACATGAAACAATCCAAATTTCCTCTCTTTGCAAGATGAGTTCAAAATAAATGTTTGTTGCGAATTTTTGTGAATATTTTTTGGGGCCTTATTACAGCTATAAACATTGATTGTCACATTTATTTGCAGATTTTATACAAAATATTTTTTTGGTGTGATAAAATAATTTTAACTCATTGTAAGACATGATATGTGATTCATGTAGGATGGGGATCAGAATAATTATCTTGTACCCAACTATTGTTTTCGTTGTTAGAGTCAAGTGTAATTTTTAACTAATTTGTAGTTTTTGGAACCGTTGGTGATATTGATACTGAACACACTGTTCACTACTACCACTACATCAACACTCACATTTACACAGTCTGAAATTGGTTTCGATAAACAAGTTATCTATTCCAAAGATTGAAGACAATAGACACGATAACTTGGTTATCGAAAATACAATCAGACGGCGTGATTGTTGGTGAAAGGGTGGCGGTAAAAAATGTGTTCCGTATATTTTAGGGTTTCATTTTTGAGAACATATACAATCGTATACTTCCAAGAAATGAATAATGGTTGTATAATCTTGTATTTTCTAATGAGTCACAAATATTTGGAAATCTCTTAACAACGGGATAAACAAAGTATTCGAGTAAAATTTGTTATAAACAGCTCTCGCATTTTCGGTATCAAACCTATTATGAAACCTAGTGTCTTCAGATATCCATTGAGATGGTCAAGACTCTTGTTAGTATTAGTGTTTTTACTTTGGTTGAAACATTCAATCGATATTTTTTGTTTATAGGTCTTTGACCTAATTCAACTCAGGTAGATTGTTCCAATCTATTTTCTCCTCTTTACCTCCTTTTCTAGTGTTTTCTCCACAGTCTTAAATCCGATTCAACAGAAGAGCTCATGTCCTACAAAAGCTTTCCTACTTTACTAAGTCTGTCCGCTCTTTCATTTCCATCTATTTCAGTGTGTCCCAAAATTGATTTGAGGGGTATTCTTTTTGTCTACCTCATTTCACTTATAAAGACATATCTACCATGAGCTCAAAGCTGCGTGACTATCGGACAAAATGATATTCTCCTGTTTGGGTTAATTCGTTTCCAAGTTGACGTGGACAAATTTCTACGTAAAGAATACTTGTTCAGGCAGTGTCATTTATATTTACAGATTTGATCAGTTTCAGAAGGAGATTTCAGTTTAACCCTAATGACTCCTTTTCTAAACCATATCGAGTGAAGTTTCTTTCAGCACACTTTCCAATAACATATGAAGAGGAGGAAAATTTAGAATCACTTCTAGTGCAATTGTTAGGCACGTTTTCATAGACCCAGTTGTATACATACCAGTAAATCTTTGGTCTTTGTAACTTTGTATTATTAATAAACTCAAATTAATCATCGGCAAATAGTGAGTTTCATTCTTTTTTGGTATTACATCTTTTTTGTTATTAACAAATATTCACTATTTTAGAAAATTTTCAATGATTGGGACTGTAAATTATCACAATTTGAACAATATATGAACTATAAAATGAAGGAGGAATCAAATGATCAGTCATGGTTTTCTGATAAAAAGTTAGACAGAACTTATAGAATTGTATGCGTTGTCGCTAATTAAAATAATTTGTTAGAAGTATGTTTTCTTTGACAAGATTCATATTATTCAAGACGAAAAGCAGTGCAATTGACTAAGGGTTATGTCTGTATGTGTGGTTAATTTACATTTCCATTATTTAGACTCTAAGTCTGTCATTTTTTAAAGTCCATTCGGTTAAAAGCGCAGAGTATGAAAGGGGCACTCGGTGCATTTATTCTTGACCCAGAATTCATTATAGGTATAATGACTTATAATTAACAATGCCTTGAATATGCTTCGTTTGCAAACAAAAAACTTTAATGATTCAGTTATTTTATAAAGTGAAAGCTTCAACAGAATAAAAAAGCGTTTGAATGAAATACAACCGTATAAATTTTTATTACGTTATCATCCACAATGAAATGCAGAGTTTCTTAAAAATAATTTATCTTTCTTCCTCGTACTTTAACTGTGTCGTTAAATTACTCATTTGATATCAAACCATTCATTGTCGATTTTTTATACGCGATAATATTCTCTTTTATTAGTATCACGATATAAATTTGGGGTAGTCATAATTAAAATTTAGGAATAAGGAGGATTTACAGAAAATAAAATAGTAGTAGTTCCTATAAATTTAACATGATCTAAATACGAAACCATATTGTATGTGAGAGCAGGTTTGATGGAAAAGCCTTTTTAAACATGATTTATGACGATATAATATATAAGAATCCTCGCTTAGATATAGTTTTTATTTCCTCTGACTTTTGAAAAGAAAAGTTCACTTGAAACATGCTAGTTCACTTCATATAATAAAAACAAAATCAAAGAACTTAGGATGAAAATTATTGGTCTGTGAATGTCGTTTATCTCAACTAATACTGTTTTCATCCTGCAATTGCCCCGAAGATATCTCTCAATGTACATTTTATTTTTCCTCATTTATTCCATCATTGGAAATATTTTATGGAGAAATAAGAATCAAGTTGTGTGCGTAATACTCAGATATGAATAACAAAAATGACAAATGTGTTAAATAAATTCATTATTCTTTATGATATTTGTCACATTGTGAGTGGGCTTAAAAACTTTTTTTTCCGATTTTCAGTTAATAAATATTTGTTCAACTGAGAATTGAATTTTTTCCACAATGTTTGTATTTTTTTATTACTTGTAAATCATCCTCTATTACAATATATTACTTTTCTAGTAATCTTAAGAGCTTCTTGCGGCCTACAAAAATACTTCTAGCTTCTGTTTGGAAATGTAACAATGTATTTTCTATGTGAAAATACTTTTATGACCAGAAGTTTGATATTTTTCCTTATCTGGATACCCTGTATGGAAAAAATATCAATTTAGTTATATAATTTCTGGAAGTATTAAAATTTATTAGTGTTTCTACTACTTATTTCCAAGAACAAGAACATGAGAAATATCTAATGTGAGACATTATTATGCTAGATCGTGAAAATCGGTCTACAGAAGAAAAATATGAATTGCTGGTCCTAATTTATTGTATCAACTTCAAAGTATGCGTCTCATTATATAAACCAACAAATGATCTATTTTCAAAATTTATTCGGGAATCGATTTCAGTACACATCACGAATTCTCTTTTATCTCGTCTTTAGACTAAAGGTGGAAATTAGATTATTGAAAAAACAAAACATGTAGTTGAAGCACAGGGATTTAATCTAAAAATCTGAGTATATGGGTATCTCATGAACATTCTTACTTCAGGTTGAAGTAAAACGTGGCAGATAACTAGAAATATTCCTAATTCAAAAAACTGAAAGATGACATGAGTAGTTTAGAGCAATAAATAGATACAAAAGTGTAAGAACAAACAGTAAGCAGCATTAGTAATCAGCAAAATATCTATTCACATGATAAATTTCATTGTAATTAACAATAAAAAAAAGTCATAGTTCATTAATAAACATCAAATTGTAAAAATAGTAGAGGCCAGTGAATAAAATTTGCGCAGACCCAAACTAAGAAGAAATATCGAACGATTCTTACAATATAACATAATAATGTTTCATGTTAGACATTTATGTTTGTTCTAGTTCCAGGACATAAATAGTAGGAATACAAACAAGTTTTACTACTCTTAGAAATTATTCCTCAGAATCAGATAAAAAAATCAAAGAGACAATGAAACCCTCAATTAATAAGGATATATAAGTGTAAGTAGAAATAAAATCAACTTACAAAGTGGAAAATTCCACATGCCTAGGGAAGATAAGTGGTATCCAGGATGAAAATAAACGGATACAAAATCAAAGCAGGTTGAATAAAAAATGAGCCATAGGGTATATATTAACTATGACATAACAAAAAAATGAAAAGGAGATGTAAAAGAAATATTTAGGAATAGAATAAGTAATAATAACAGTAGATTAGGTATACTGAAAATAGTAGATTTAGTTATGATGGTGATAAAATAGTAAAGCTTAAAAAATGAGATAGGATAGTGAGGAATTGAATTATTAGTTTACGTTTGGTTTGGTTTTACGAAACCAAGTGGTTTAACGCACAATATATGGTTTTTGAAAAAAATATAGTGCAAAGTTTTTATAGTTAACTAGTTAAATATAAAAATATAGTTCAAAAAATGTATAGAGCCGCTCACGCTTTTAGAACAGTCACATTAATGCCGTAATTTTTTATTATATTAGAAATTAATTTTCAGATCTAGTTTGATTAAATGTGAGTCCGTGTTTTTAAGTGTTTTTAGCTATACTGTTTTTAATCATATATGATTAGTATGTTAGAAATGCTGCACGTTCATTTATAAATGAAATCTCTTTGTATAACGACACCGCGATCAACCGTACCTATCATCTTTAATCTTGTGGACAGTTGATACCTAACTCATAATGACTATTTTCAATCGATAAATAATGCTATTAATATTATTTACGCCACCGGTATAATAAGTATACTTTACTTCTTAAACCGCAACTGCGAAAGGAAATCATCAAACGCAAACCTGATGAGGACAATGGGATAAAATGATTCAATTGTTGTACTGTTATCGGTCCTCAATAAGTGTACAAAATTTCGAATTAATCCGACATTTTTGAGTGCACAAAAAACCAGTTAAAATATGATTTTCTTCACTTATTTAATATATCATAGTGAACAGGTATAGTCTATTTTTATATATAAGAGAGTAATTCGTAACGCATAAGGGTATCACTTCTTTTAATAGACAGTTATAATATTTTTAAAAGTTATACCTCGAGTATTTTCCTATGAAGTAATATTCGTATATATATATAATGGATACATCGGGTGTAAACTTATATTTTCACTTAATTAATTTGATTATAACTTCTTAAAAGCTGAAGATAAAAAAGTGCAATTTTCTCTAGAACGTTCTGTTTTTCCAACAGGTATATGAAGACAAGACAAGGTATATGATATTATACTGGATTTATAGGTAAAGGAGCCAAAATTTTGACTTTTAAACAACGTTATGTTTATAAATAATAGCTTTAATGTGTGGCTGAACAGGTTCATCAGTAATATTGTCCAGATTCCCCATTTTCTTTTCTTTTGTCGTATCATTTACTGTCTATTTATAGCCTCTAAAAACAACCTTTACTTTTACAACAGTGTACTACTAACCAATTCCGATGTGTCGATGTGTGAATTTTATATAAATATATGTCTATTTTCAATAAACACACTAGAATTCACATTAGACTGCATACTCCACCTTACAAGTTGTAATAAAACTAAACTGTTAAGAATATACAACTTGGACCTCCTCACAAAATGGAAAAACCTACAATCGTATTTTGTGTGAAATTTTTTGGAAAGAGATTCTTGAATTAAAATAAAACAAAATTTCTAATCTTCATTGGCAAGTAGGTAGTCACTTATTGAAAAAAATCTTATTATAAGGTTATATGATCTTCAAAACACAGGGCTTTTTGCTTTTTCTATTGTTCTGTACAGTTTATGGTTATAAAAGACCAATAAAAGATCGATATCTTGTATTAGCTTAGGTAAATTTAGGGAAATTTTAGGAAATATTTGAATTGTTCCGAAAAAATATTTAAAATGATCATACTAAGTTTTGGATTGAAAATTGTTTTCCATTACTCTCTCCTAGATAAAAATAAACTATATAAAATTATAAAATTTGCTTCGTGAGGAAGCGACAACGATAGTTGGGAATTCAAACCTATTATATATATATATATATATATATATATATATATATATATATATATATATATATATATATATATATATTATATAAACAAATGTACAAATCACAATGATAAAGTTCTCTTCTATAATTCTGTCAGTTTTTCTGGAAGGAAACTTACATTCCACCTATAAGTGGTGATATACGATTAAAAGTCTTTTTGGCTTGGAATTAGATGTGTATTTTATATCTTATTTTTTGTTTTGATTTTTAATAATTTGATAAACTTTGAAATATACATTGGATAATTTTAAGGCAGAGAGCTTATGAAACTATCATCTACTGAAAGTTATATTTCATTTAATAAAAACATTTGCCATTCATCACAATCATCCATATCTGTACCCCCAATAAAAAGCAGCAGTGCTGAAGTAACTTCAAGTGTAATGAATTAGGAGTTAGAAGAAAAACCACGGAATTTCAAGTTGGCCTATTAATTCCGTAATTAACAACTGTGATCTCATAACTTATTATTCATCTGTTTCTGTAGATTCCCGAAATTAACGTTATCAGAATTATTAATTGCTCTCGTTCTGACAATACCCCAGAAATAATAACTTTACGTCTTTGAGATTTAGTTTCACCTGAAATAGGGGATAGGAATGTTTTTGTTTGAAGCAGCAGGGATTTATAAGTTAATTAAATTAGTTTTCAATTTCAATGTCTGATATATATATATATATATATATATATATATATATATATATATATATATATATATCAATATTAATATAGAAGCATTTTCATGAGAAAAAGTATATAATACATCTTCTCATGCTAAAATATTCCTTACAGCTCCTTATTTGAAGTGTGAATTCAACAGATATCCTGGGAGTCATAGCATAAATATTCTGCAATTAACATTCAGCAGTGATTCTTATGATATTATATGATATTTGTATATCATATCATATATATATATATATATATATATATATATATATATATATATATATATATAAATTTCTTCAATTTCTTATTTCTTAGACCTTTTGATATATTAATGCATCTAAATGTTCTTAATTTTAGGTCTCTTCTGTTTTAAAATTAGTTTTTAAAAGAAAGATAAATTTTGACGTTTCCACTTTTCTTTAAGTCTTTATTAAAATATGATATTGATACTGACAATTTGTTTATTTATATTGATCTATAGATCACCTTCATCATAATGTGAAAATAAGGATAAAATAAACTTAGAACTTTGTACCAATAAAAAAATTATTTTTTCTTTGGTTCCCTTTAAAAAAAATGTTTTTTCTTGCTGCAAAAACAAAACACCTTTCCTCGTCTTTTCCCTTAATTTTTTCCCGTAGAGTGGAGAGTAATGTCGAGTAGTAGTCTCCAGTTATTGTTCTACTCTTATCCAAAAAATCAATCATGATTATACTCCATGGCAATCCCAAAAAAACTGAAGCAAGAATTTTTGCAGCAGATTTTTGAATACTTGGTCTTGGAGAACCAGAGTGTCGCGATGCTACCCTTGCACGCTTTTGGTCAACATTCAAACATTTAGGGATCTATTTTGCAGCAATTTTTCTCATGTCTAAATTGAGGTGAACTATATGATGATCGCGTTTACCTCTTTTGAAACTCGTAATCCAATTTTTCACGGTTGCCTACGAAGGACATTGATCCGCAAGGGTATTGGAGTTGTGAAAGAGAAAGCGATACTTGTTCTAAAGAAACTAACAAACGAAATTTCCCAGCATTTTTTCAAACACTAAAACGTTCGGAGGAGTATGTATTGTACATAATTTCTAAAATATTTCTCGGCAATACAAGCCGCAAAACTAGTAATCTCACAATTAAATCGTCTCGTGATCTATTGAGAATAAAATCAACAAATATGATATATCAACCACGTACTTTATCGATACAATTTTTGATATTTGATTATCACTACTTCAGCATTTATTTTTATTTGTGTTTTTATGAAGACAAATAAATCGTATATCTGACCCGATGTAACTTTGTTAGAACTTCGGCTATTCTTTGGGTACAATAAAGTTTCATTTCTATCTATTTTATATATGACCCTAGCTTGAGAAAAACATCTGAAGCATTCTTTTATTGAAAAGATTAAAACGTCAACTTACCGACTACATGTAGGAATCCAAATTGTGTTTTGGCTGTGACAGTATTTATTTGACACATATACCGTCCTTTATCTTCTTCTTGAACGTTATTAATATGCAAAAACCATGTTCGGTGTTTGTCATGAGTGACACTTATACGGGGGTTCCTAGTTATCACGTGATTATGTACTGTCAAAATGGCCGATTGTTCGAAATGCATCCAGGCCACCTGCAACAATATAGTGTAGATTTGAATATATTATAGTTATTATAATTATTATATTATATATTATATTATAATTATTAAATTCTCAGTTAATAATTTGTATAAGTACAGGGAACTGAACATATTTCCAATGTATATTATGTATTATAATATTTAAATCGATTGAAAATTTATGATTTTATATCGATACTTTCTATTTGGGTATGTTCCACATTGAAGTATAGAGTTTGAATAAAATAACCGATCGAGAGTTGGTGGAGGATTTGTTATATTGTAGCCAACGTACTCAACTGTGAAGTTAGACACACCGAAAAAACTTGAAATATTTATATCACTTATTGATTATATTTTAAATGAATCATATATTTAGAAGTTATATTTGGACAACTAATGTGCTTACTGATTCTATTTACTAGCTGCTTTTGACTGCACCTTGTAACAGTTGTAGGACTCTGTGAGTATAACTAGTTTTATAAGCATTCATTGCCAAGGAAAATATAGATTTTTGGTTATCATGCTTAATAGAGCAAAGTGGTTGAATCAACTACCGCTCAATTTTTCTATTGTATACTTAATGTATTGGAACCATTTCGACAAGTGTAATCCAAAGAATGCAGCAATTTCAAAACACAAAGTAAAGTTTGGATCCATTTTTAAAATTATGTCACAAGAAGAACTTATTCATAAAAATTTAAATAATTAATAACATTTTTGAAAGCTATGAACTTTCGAGAGTTGGTATTAATTTCTCTTCAATTTGGCTCAATTGACACTCAAATGATTTATAATGTCTCCTTTTCCTCGGGTCCCCTGTCCGCCTATCCGCTTGTCCCTTGAATGTGACTCACTCGGTAGACAATTAAAAAGTTAACCAAATATTTTGCCGTAAAACATTCGGGACAGTTAAACAAGTACGTAAAGAAATTATTCTTTTGGGAGCTTGAACACTGAATAATTAATAAAAAAAAAACTGTAAGTAAACAGCTACTTTAAGACGAAATATTGTTTGCAGAAGATGTTTTCTCATTGAAAATTGAAATATAAAACTCATAAAAAGTTGATTGTAAATTATGTCAGATAATATAATTTCCAATAAAATTAATGAACTCAAATAAATAGTTGAGTGTTGGAAGATCATTTAACTATATCCATTTTAGTATGTTTGTATCTAATATGAGATATCAAACCCTGCACATTCATTTTATGTACTTCTTAATATTTTGACGAAAGCGCAGGTTTTTTTTAGAAAAGAACATTATATAGATTAAACTACACTAAGTATGTAAAAACATCCGACTGAGAGTCCGAAGAATAATCAGCAGAGTGAGTGACATATTTAAACCAACACGATGTTTTAAATATTAATTACGTAATTGTGTACTTTAGTAAAGAGTAGATGAATTAAATATAAGAAAATAGACCGGTCCTATGAATTTATCCTACATGTCAGGATAACCAATTACTAAATATATTAGGAATGAGAAAACATCAAACTAATGTATTATGATTTATTTATCACGGTTGAATGATCTGAATTTTCCAAAATCATCAACAATAAAGCTATATTTTTGTAGTATAAAATTATTTGAAAATATGTGAACTTTTTTATCGACAGGCTTGGATTTTCTATTCTTGTTCCATTTATCATTTCTTCACGAGAAAATTCTTATCTTACAACAGCTGTTAGTAAAAAATGGTATAGAAACTTCCATCTTAAAATAGACAAACGTTGATTACAATAAAAACATTTGAACTTCCTAACGAGCCAACTTTGAGGGAGGACTTTTCCTTGATTCACAAGCTGTTCAACTATCGACTGGTCTTCTCAGTTCTCATGTACACTTGTAAGACGATTTTCATGTTATCGATTGCAACAGAAGAGTACACTGCTAAAACCAAAGAGTTTTTAGTAAAAAACTTGCGTTTCAGCTTGCTTTTAAGTTAAGAATGCCTCAAACTATTTTATGAATACAAAATGATGAAAAGAACGTATCATAAATGAGATGTCTTGATATGTATTTGGAACAAGCATGATACTAAAGAGAAATCGCGGTTAATATCACAAAAATTATGTATGCACGGGGGTATGGGGATACAAAAATATTTATAAATTTACAAGCTAGTAAAGGGTCGACGTTCACTGTTTCCGACAGTGAAGAATTAGTTAGATGCGTTTGGTGAATCAGTATCTATCATTGCGCCCCTAAAATGTAAGCATAAACCGAGTTTCCTCACGGTATGTTGGGATAAGTGCATCAATTGAGTGATATTAATACTTTTGGATCAAGTCTCTTGTAAATTACACATCTTAAATTGAACGATCTTGAGAAACATGCAGGACATACGTTTCGATGTACGTTCGCTATCATAATAGTGTTATGCCGATAAATGAAATCAATCAGTTAAATTAAATCTGGCAATTAGGATGGGAATGAAATTCTCAAAATTTCAGCAGTAATAATTGGAAAAGGATTCCCGCCACAGTATCCAAGTGCATGTATTGCAACCAATACCAACTTTAATTTTAATATTGGTGTAACAAATTATGTTTGTTGATCATTGGAACTTTTGAAATATGTTGTAAGGTTATATTATATCAATCATGAGAAACTTCACAGTCAGAATAGACATCACATTTCTCAGGCATTTATCTTGCCAAAAAAACATTAAGAAATGTGCGTTTTTAAAATCCGGATTTACACAAGCTGTAGCGTACTCTAAATCAACCGGTGAAAAACTCATGTTTAAAGAAATAATCTATTGCGCATCTCCAGGCATCCTCTCAAGTGACGTAGTTGCAAAGTCAGTGTCTCCCTCGCGCCACCATTACGTTTCACGTCTCTGCCGTTTTTGGTTGTACGGTAAAATTACTTCGTTTGTTTTAAGTAACCTTTCCGACTCGTCAGTTTGCTCAAAGCTCAGATACTCGGTTTTTGAATGGAATAAAGTTCAATCTGATAAATCCATATACAGTTTATAGATGTTTATGGAGATAGTCAATTGAATGATAAAAGTGCGCGTAAATGGTGTAAGCTTTTTAATGAAGGAAGAACAAATGATGGAGGATGATATGAGTAGCCTGCTGTCCTGAAACAACTTGACACAAAATGTGATAAACTAATTCGCTTATAGTCCTGGCTTTCATATGATTTCGGAGCTTGAGATAATTCTTGGAAAATAATAGCAAATCGAAAGAAACTGTTCCTGATTGGTTCAACGGGTGCCAAAACTTTATAAATGTTAATGGTCGAAAAGTGAAAAAAATGTTAATATTTCAGTTTATAATACAATTAATGTTAAAAATTTTTTTTCGATCCATTTTCAAAACGGTTCTCACTTAAAAATAATTCTCATACATTGAGAAACGAACGTTTGTGTGGTGCATTTTAGTAGGGAAAAAGAAGGCAGACAGACAAAGTTTAAAAGTAGAACCAAAACTTTTTTGTAAAAAAGCAGTTAAATGAGAAATTTGATCAAATTTAATGAAGACTAAAAGTCTATCTAAATAAAATAGACACGCTGTTGCTTAATGCTCGTTGGCATTGAAAATTCAACGAATGTTTGGATGTCCTGGTGAGATCGAATGAGATTACCGAGTTTTTTAATATTGCCATCCATTATCCTGACACGGATGAAGGCTACGGATATACTGATTAATTTACTGTAGCAAAAGGCACCATATTCGTAACTAGCACTAGCTCTGTAGTAGTGCTAGTCTCGTTATTTAAATTTGGAATCATCTATGGGTATGAGAACGGTTTCCGTAAGATCGATGCCACTTTCTTTTACAATCGACCTTAAAGGAAAATCCAGAGAAGTGTCTGACGTTGATTAACCGCAGTATGGACAAACTTTTAAGCTGTTTCCTTGAACGAAAGGTGGATGCACCATAATAACCACTACCTTTAAGAAGGTGCCAATTCAGATTATTTGTTTGATTTGATGAGAATTTGATATAACATAAAGCTTTTTTATTTCAGGGCAATGCTGGTGCAAAAAAGTGTGTGTTCTATGACAAAAAGCTTGAAAACAGTTACAAATTGCTCCGTCTTTCACCTATTTTCCGAATTCCACCTCAATCGACTAATTGTTTTATTTAAACTAGAAGAAAAAACTCAATGGAAAGAGACATGATTATTTTTTTGGAAGCCATGAAAAATTGGAGAAAGGTTATACAAAGTATAACGGAGACTAAGTTGAAAATTAAAATTATTTTCGATCCTATATTTCACTCAAAATTTATATATTGACCTTCTCATATACTATTGAGATAATATTTAAAATCTAATTGAAAAATAAGTAGTTGCAGTTCTTAGTTTCACGTATAACATTTTGCCGATTCAGTAAGCATTCATTAAGAAATTCTTTGTATTCACTACGGCAGGAATCTTATATTATACGGATATAATTCATGTAATATACTATCGTCACAAGTTACCTTTATAATTGCGAAGCTCCAGTTAATTGAAAAGTTCCTATGTATGTCATTCTGAATAAGACGCTTAGTCAATTGTGTAAAATTTTTTCTCCCAAAATCTCATTTATCAGAATATTCGGGGATGCTTTTACTATTATCAGTGATTAAAATGCTTATTTGATCGATCAAATTCTTAAAAATGGTATTATTGAAATAATATGTTGCTTCATCAACATAGACATACAGGATATCCCAAGAAAACTTAATGCCTCCAGAATGTATGAAACCAAGAGTTTTTCCATGCAATGCAAAAATAAATGAGATTTTCCATAAAAAATCTTGACAAAAATTAAATCTCCTACAGCCTCACGTCAATTCCTAAATCTGTTTAGATATATGTAGTCCGGTGATACCATCATTTTAAAGTATATTTATTTCTCTTTTATTTTGTATATAATTTCATTACGACTATATGGAAAAGTTCCTAGTCAAGCCTCACTAAGTGTGTTCTACTGTGGCCTCCAACATATGTCAGTAGATTCCTTCTGGAGAAACTCAAGATCTAAAGCAATACAAAAGATTCATAATTATATCAGTGAAGGAGTTTGAAATATTAAACTGGTAGTCGATCTTCAGAAAGGTCATTGCCCAATCGAATATCATCTTAAGAGGATAAGGATAGCAGAGGACAAGAACTGCAAATTCTGCGAACAAGCTATTGAAATAGGTAGATCATCTTTTCTGAGAATGTCCTATTTATTTTATCAAAACGCTTTGCTAACTCCAAGGAGTAGTGCCAATATTTTAGGAAGTAGGACATGACATCCTAGAGCCTTCTTTGGGAGGTGTCTACGTATTTTAGAAGCAAAACAATGATATGCACCACAAATTTAGGTATAAGAACAAAATGGCTGAAAAGACAAATGATCTTCCCAAACCATGTGCCATGCCCTTCTTAGATGGATACCCAAGGCTGGATGTTTAAATCAGCAGCTGAACGCATTTTCTAGTTATATGGTAATAACAGGGCACCGTCTTCACCAGGTACTGATAATGAGGTGGATACCTGCAAATCAATATGTGAACTCTATTATCTTTGGATATCACCTCTACCATGTTCCTGACAACTCGCCAATCTAATTGGTTAATCTTGGTCATAGCCCGTTTCTTCACGTTGCCTTCCAACACATAGTCGCGAAGGCAAGCTTGTGATCCTAGTTCGGTGCTGCTCTATTAATTGTAGGCGACCCGTTCTAATTTTCTCTGTGACTGAAATTTGTTGTCCTCGAAAGTCCCGAGACTCTTACATGGATCTGCGTGCGTGCCCTGGCTTACTAAAATTCCGACATTTGCTCTTTCTCTGCTTCTTGTTAACAATACATTTCAACAAGTTGATAATCTGGTCCAATTTGTCCTCGTCACCTTGGTTACATCATATTCAAGAGCAGCAAACAGGGCATCTACCAAAGTTGGGGCATTGACTCGTGTAAAGCTGCCATTGTTTTCGGTATTAAGTATTGCTTGTGTAGTGTGAGATTTCATTTGTTCGATCTTCCTTTCTCCATTTAGAATATCTTATGCTCTGGAATTTGCAATCTTTCTTTCTAATTCCTTGATTTTCTCGTCCATCTGGTTTTGCATAATTGTCATTCCATTCTCTATATCTGATTTTAAAGATGACTTTTTGCTCTCCACGTCAGGGGAATTTCCATTTTCAATGATAAAATATCGGCAGAAATATCGCTCTCTATACTAGAAATCTTTTCGTCAATATTAGCTGAAATCCGTTCTCCAAAGTTGCAATATTATCCTTCATGGTCGAAATTTTCTGATCCATATTGGCGGAAATATCGTTCTTCATAATAGAAATCTTCTTATCCATATTGGTACGAAAATCGTTTTTCGAAGCCGAAGTATTTTCGTCCCTTCTAGTAGAAATTAATTAAATCAAGGTGGAAGACTCCATGTACCAGACTGGTAAACCAGACTGGTAATACCAGTGCCACTTTGAGTCTTTTTATTAATTCACTCATCTTACCGGACGTTTCCAGCTAACGATTCCTCAGTTCCTTTTTAGTCACCAAGTCTCTTAGCCATGTTTATGTCACTATTCGTTTACAATACTCCACAACTGACACCTATATAATGTTTATTCATACTGTATTACTATCGGTGGGGTGAATTTATCAATACTGTCTTTTACACTTCACTTAACTATCTCATAATAATGAACTTATTACTAACACTCAAACAACTTATATAATTTATTTAAATTCTTCGATTACTTTTCTATTTCGCTCCATTCACTATGACTATTTATTATAAACTCAACTCTGCGCTAAACGAAATCGTTTCTATATCCAAACAAAGTTCTCAAAAATAAATAAACAAAACAAATAAATAGATAGACCTTCCTAGAAATTAGTTCAAAAGAAATAATTCAAACTAATCGCCTGCTATAATAGAAACTTTTAGAGTAAACAAACATCAAGCAAATTCCGGATATAATATATCTCAAAACTGCCGCGCCTTCGGTGAATTTTAGAATTCCACTACAACCGGACAGGACCGGCTCAAGGACCCATATTACGGACTTGTTCGTAACATTATTCCACTTTCCTTGGTGTTACTTTTTTTATTGTAGAATTTATCTCTCTACGTCTATACGATTTCAACCTATGGGATTTTATTAATTGAACCATATCTTGTTTTTTTATTATCACTTCCAATTTTTCACACCACATCTTTCTAGTTTCATTTTTATCTATTTTCTTAAGGTCTAGTACTCTTCTTAGTATGTTTGCTTCGATTATACTTATTTCTTCAAATAACACATGGTTTCTGCGGCATATGTGACAGTAAGTCGAATGGTTGCTTTGTAAATTATTTAACTTGTTTTAAAGGTTCTTGTATATCTGAAAATCTGTTGGGTATTTAGAGGCTGTTGGAACATCGTGTATAATACCGCCTTCAGCCATATAATCAGATTCTAATTTGCTAAGATAAATTCAAGGTTCTTCAAATTCAAAAACTCATCTTTTTCTTGTTTATCTCAGTTTATGTTTGAGTCGAAGATATTTGATGAGTCAAAAATGTCACCAAAGCTTGATCTTAATATTTTATAACAGATCGTCTGATGAATTCATCGCCACCAGGATTTGTCGTTGGAAGCCGTTACAATAAACTACGCAAGTGTTTCGATCTTCCAGCAATTCTGTTTCTGTTTAATATTGCCGTGACTAAGTAGCCATTCAATAAATTTATTTTCTTTGTATTTACTCGAGCACAATTACAAACAAAACAGATAAAATTCTACAAAAACTAGAATGAGTATTCCATTTTCTAATCGACTTATGGCTTTTCTTATCACTTATAATTTTTTTAAAAATTTTTATGCAAAGTTTTGTTGCATTGCTACGTGCGATGAATAAGGACAAAGCATAGTAGCTACGACACTTATAAAGTTTATGTGCAGTTTAGGCATTTCGTAGTTTACAAAAGGTGAGCACGCCACTTTGTCTCGTTTTCAATTTATTAAATTTTGTTTAGTGTTAGTATAAGTAACTTTAATTTTGCATAAAAATTTTTAAACAAATTGGTGAATCCAGTTAATTAGCAATAATATACCTGTTTACACCTGGCAACCCTAATGCTGCGGCCGATGAGAGCTAGCATCCATTCTTATTTTGATTTGTCACATGATTTTCTTTCAAATGCTATGAGATTGACTGAAAAAACATATACCTGCAAGTCATACTAGTATATTAATGACATTAAAATTAATTACAGGTAATTGCGGCTAATTTTGACAAGGCAACGTATCCGTAATCCATTCCCTACATCCTCAAGATTCATTTAAAATTAATTTCATCAAAAAAAAACAGATACCTGCAAGATCAACTTTCCTGGCCCAAAAAATACGACCCGTACGTACTTTTAGAAGTTAACAAAATAATATTATGATTCCTCTTATTCCACTTTTCAAGTATATATCTTAGTCACTTTTTTATTTAGTAATATAATCAATGAAAATTCCTTCCTCATCATTTTTGTGTAAAATTTTTAAGCGATTTAAGAATCCCGTAATTTATTTATAGCGATGTGATTCTTTGCAGATTCTTTATGTTCGCAATAAATCTATAATTTACCTTATCCAGCTACACTTATCACTTACTGCCTATTCAATTTTTTTTCAACTTGTTCCTCCAGTAAGTTTTTCACGTACGATAATTCGCACATGTTTATTCGTACCAAGTCTTCTTCTTAGTTATTGAATGTTTAACGAATCGTTTAACGAAAAGTTCTTCACAACTTGTTACGGATACGTGATGTCATATGCTGCAGAGAAACTATTTTCAAATTCATCAATTTTCTTCATCTTCATCCTTGTATTCTTCCAATTGGTTAGTTCCGATTTCTTCCATAAGAGTATAATAGTTAAAAAATTGTGGAATATCCCTCCGGATGTCATTTGAGCTTCTTTATCTTTTACAATTATCATAACTGAAACTCATACAAAATTTTTCATTTCGAATTCTTTCTACGAATGAACTTATTGTGAGTATAAACTTGGTTGTTCTATTAGTTTTTTCATGTAAGAAAACTAAAAGCACTATTATATGGTTTGACAGAGATTTTATTATCCAATATAACTGATCATTAAAACTAATTTATAGGTTCCCAGAAGTAAGAATTCGCCACACTCTGTTTTATAGTTGTGAGAACAGTCATAAGTTAGAGAGAAAAGAATCTGGCGGATAAGGTGACTATTGGAACAGTTAGTATTTTATTTCACTGATTTTCGCGATTACTTTTTGAGCTATATGAGAAAGCGTGTGTTTTATCATAGTGAAGATAATCTGAACGAATTTTTTTCCATCCCTAATATTTTCTTGTTAGATTCCTGAACACTAACTTTTATCAAATCATTATGTTACTCACTGAATTAATGGATTCGCGTCTCCGTTTATTTAAAATTTAACTTGTCCAGAAGTTTTAAAATTTCTGTCCAGCGAGGAAGCACACTTTTTGTTAAATGACAATGTAAATAAACAGAATTGCCTATTTGGGTGATGATAATTGACAAGTTATTGTGAAATGCTATTACACTCTACTAATCGTTTGGTACGTTTTATGAGCCGGTAGTGTGTGTGGCCCTTATGTATTTAGGCTGATAGTAAGAAAGTTACAGTGAATGGTGAGCGATGATTGGAAGGCATTAAACTTACAGAGATGTGATTTAAGCAGGATAGCGCCATTTGCCTCAGTGTGCGCGAAATTTCCAACGCAGAATTGGGGATATACAATAGTACTACAAAGAGTGGGAAAATTCAAATTTATGCGCCTGTAGTGATGGCGATTTTCGAAATAACAAATATTCGTGTATATTAGGTTGTGTTTAATTTCAATTTGTAGTTCTCCTTTCCTAACAAAAAACGCATTTTATATAAAGTACTTTTATTTACCGAATATAAGTAAGAGTAGACCTAGACCTAAGAGTAAACTCGCTAAATAGAATACCAGTGTATAAAGCACACTCAGCTCTCTTGAAATAAATTGTCCAACAACATCTTCTACTTGACACCCCGTCAAAAGCTTTTCGTGCGTTTTGGTTGGATTGAGGTTCTCATAATGTATGTATGTACCATCGATAAACAGAAATAAGACTACTAAAAATATATAATAGATTGTTTTTATATTTTTGTCTTAGAGATACTATAATATTTATCTATACTTGATAAATATAGCAGGTACTTTTTTGAATTTGATCATTTCTATCAAACAGATATAAGACTCCAGATAGCCACACGCCACATTTACAAAGATATTACTTAATATTTGTATTTTTGCAAATTGATAGAGACGTGCATGTTCCTTTTAATAACGAGAAGCATTATCAATAATATTAAACCATAATTAAGCGTTTTCACGTCAGAGAACATAATTTATTATGTAATTTGTGTGGAAGATGCAAATAATAATTTTCACAGAGCACATATTATGTTTTGTAGAGCATTCAGATTAACGACTGCAACCTGTTGAGTGTAATATATGGGCAGTTTTTAAAAACAATAAATAGAGTTGCCAATTGAGTAAAACGTCAAGTCCAGTTTTCCCAATTTCAACTATTTTGTAGTAATGAATATCCAATATAAATATTTTCCCTCAAAAATTTAAGCTATGAGTATATTAGAAATTGATTTTATACAAATTGATCGAATAGGGTTGCTATCCACTATTTAATTCCTTTAGTTTTGGAAAAGGACGAAAGTCTGAAGCTACTTATTCAGAGCTGAACGCTTGATGATTCAATGACAATTTCACAGCATCTTTGCCGCGACGTGCTGCCATCATTGTCGAGGAGTAAAACGACTTCAAGTAACGCGCGTAAGCTTCAATGATATTTTATATTACCTTTCAGTATTTATTACCATTTCCTCTGAAGTTTGATTGTTTTCTATTAAACCATATTTTTCTTCTTTTCTTCTACAGTCAGCAAGATATGAATATTTTTTGTACTAGTAACTACTATGAACAGTTTTCAAATGTCCATATTCTACATAGACTACAATACATTGATTCTATTGTGTTTCATTGATAATAGACCTTAACCAGCTAACAATAATCTTATCAAGACATATAAATACTTCTATGAAACACACCGTAGGAAGCCTGAGTATATTAGGTTAGGCTAGTAAGTACAACCTGGACCTAGATTGGTCGTGGTTCACTCGGATGTCCGAAACCCAATTTGTTGCCCTTTATTTTTCACAATTCTGAAGCTTATCAAACCGCTTAGCTTCCTGCACACTTTTCCCTATTATAGATTATTTCTGAATATTTCCAATACAAAAAAATTTATTTCTATCAAGGCAGAGCACTGCCAGAGCAGTGTCCTACGTTACACTCTTTGCAATTTTTGGAGTATTGTACCATGCTTTGGTAAGTACTCGATCTCAACAAACTTTACTGAATTTTTATATACTAAAATTCATTAACAAGTTTGATAGAAAATATCTAATAGTATTGATGAAACAAGCAAAATCATTTTTATCAAATATTCGTATTTCAAGCTCATGATATCATGTGTAGAATTGTACTATAAACCTATCAAATAATCACTCTGTATATTATCTCATGCATAGAAAAACAGGTAAGGTTAAATAATGTATTTCAAGTATTGTTTCTCAAATCAGGGAAACAACATTTTCTAGCAACTACTAGTGAGGTTATCAGCTATCTCATAATTTTCATGTTCAGAAATTATCATGTACATGGATAATTACTAGTCTTAACTAATATTATAATTAATGTTCCCTTCCTAATAGATCTGATGTTTATGTTATTCAAAACTTAATTAATGAATTTATCTATTTCCAAATGTACATCTTAGTATAGTTGGTAGGTATATACTGAAAAACAAATATGTACTTTCATTGGAGTGTGAGAAATATCTTAATGTTAGCAAAAGTAGAATGGGTTTTTATTCGGAAAGACGGAATTTTTTTTGGAGGCGGTTGTGAGCACGGACGAGTTGTTGTTATAGGTCAGTGTGATGAACTTTCAAAACAATAGCATTTTTTACTTGAAGGAGTTTACATTTAAGAGTTCCCCTAAAAACCATTTCGAAATGGAATTAATTATATTAAATTTATATAAAATGACATCTACAGTATTTGTCTTTTCCATTTGACGAGAGAACCTCTAGAATCATGTTAATTCCAAAGAACAGAGAGAGATTTATATGATTCTCTTGGATTGATCAAAAGTGTTAATTGAATAAAATCTTGAGGTGATCACAAACATTAGTTAGATGTACAAATAACCGTGATTTATTGATATTAATAATATGAACACAGCCTAACAGAGATGTGAAAATTTTCCATTTTCTCAATAATTTCTAGTTGAAAGAACAGAAAAATCTTCTATGGGTCCAAAAATTCCAATGAACTATAGTATTATAACATGGAATATCCCAGTTACATATAAGCATATGAAGTGGTATCAATGCTAGTGTTAAAACGACATATATTCACTTGAAATTAGTTTCCTTTCATATAAGGCAGTGGAGTGGTTTCTAGAATATCGTCAACAAAACGCTTAATTGTCATACTATCTAAAATAAATAAAGGTGGTAATTGGCTAACACACGCACTAAGTGCTGTCATCTAAACAGAATCGCGATCCGTCGCAGAATACAATATTACGCGTTTCTGAATGGCATTAAAAGAGAGACCGAATGCTAGTATGTAGCGATATAGTGCACGCATAGTACGATTTATCTTCCCTTTCAAACCATTGGTCAGCAATTCAACGCGTAGTAGCAAAACTTTCTCGCACAGCTAGTTGTCTGAAGCGCCTATCTTGACACAGCTGGTATTCTTCGTGTTCCCATACCTTCTTTACAAACCAACAAGTCGATAATTCTACCACTATCAAAATCTAGTGTTTGTTCCGCTTATTACAAGTAAATAGACTACCAATAACTAACAATATATTCAAAACTAATATTTATGTCATGTTGGTGTAGCCATAATTTAAAATAATTCTAATACTTTATTTAAAAGTGATTAATTCATTTATGTGCCTTTATCTGACATTTTGCCGACGGTGACAAAACCAGTAAAAACAAAACTTCCTTATGCGAATTTCCTGAGTGTGTGGAAGAAACTAAATGGTAAACAAGGTAGTAAATTATCCTTTACGTTTTATAGATACGACTGGATCGACCATTGTGCTTTTCTCGTCGAGCGTAACACTAACAACTTTATAGACTACTCTTCGTAGCATTTGTTAACTATCGAATTTTTTTAGAAGCCAATACCTAATTTATATCTATTGTTTTCCAATCAAAGAATCCAGAAAAACAAAAATACATATAATACTCGTATGCGTGAACAACAGAACTCACACAAAACTGAAGATAAAATATATATTCGATTAAAAAATTGTTGGAAAAAGTATATGTGGTACAAATATACAGGGTGTTCCAGGAGTTGATACAAAAAATTCGGGAGTATAAGTAGATGACGTGAAAATAATGCTGTGACAAAAAATTTTTTTCATACGACCCCTCTTTTTTGAGTTATAAGCTTTTAAAGTTGTGAACTCAGAACTTTTATATATGCATATTTTTTCTAAATTATATATTCGAACATTGAGAATTTTTAATGGAAGACTGACTACGTGTGTCTATGTAGTGTATTAGGCGAAATAAATAATTCTACACTACTATCTGAAAGCCAGGGGCGGCTCATGCCCAATGATTAACAATTATCTTTTACAGAGACAATCTATTCAATCTAATGATAACAAAAATGAATATTTCAAATGATTTTTCAACAAAAAGGAACATGCCAAGGAAACCGTTCGTCATAGAGAGACATTCTAAAGAAAATTATCATGAATCTCACAAGGTTTTTCACCTTTGCCAGAAGAAGTTTCAATTGATTTGAAGTACAGCACTAAAATGAAACACCATTCTGATGATTTACTTCCGTTTAATATTTTCAGTCACATCAAAAGTAAAATGAAACAAATTAATGTTACAAAAACAATACGATAATTGTAATATAATGAAAATCAAGCTAATTATTCATGATATCTCAAACATTTTCAATTTCTATTAAATTAACGAATTAAATGCTCAAAATGGTGTCCACTGACTTACATAAAACTGAAGACTCTTCGTTCGAAATTGCGTCAAATACTCAAAGCTTTTCAGGAGTTAATATCTACATTTGTCATCTTAGATTTTTCAAAGAATCGGTTTCGTGCTTCGTAAAGGACGAACCACAGGTATTTTTTCAATATTCCCGTTACATTTCCAGTATTTATTATGAATCGTATTACATTTTACATCATTACTGTTTTCCACTCAATTTAGAAACACCCTATGTACTAACCAAAAACATTAAATGTGTTTGCTGATACTGAAAGTGAAATTGGGAGATGTTCTCACTGCAAGAATTTCGATTATTATAACGGATGTACCCTTCGTGTTTCAGTTTCCTATTCGACCGGCATTCGCTAAGACTGACAAATTTTCATGGTCAGCGAACCATCCGCTTGTTGTTCTCCCACCAAATAATTAAACGAAAAATGTGGTACATCATAAGGTGCTCCAATGAAGAAAACTACACTGCATCTCAT
Organism: Diorhabda sublineata; assembly: GCF_026230105.1. Classification (NCBI taxonomy): domain Eukaryota; kingdom Metazoa; phylum Arthropoda; class Insecta; order Coleoptera; family Chrysomelidae; genus Diorhabda; species Diorhabda sublineata. The sequence goes on from NC_079485.1 coordinate 36,119,152, forward strand.
GCAATGCGATACATAGTATCGATCTGTGAACTTTTATTATACATTTGGATAGGAGTAGAACTGATTCCTAATGAGATATTGGTTTACCCCTTTGCGAAATAGTCTGTCCTGTTAACTGTATTACAAAGATGGACTGACCAACCGGGTCGTACAACTGAGCATAATGATATGCGGTTCAGTCAAGTAGCTTACATTACTTACGCCAACTTTTAAGCTGGTATGGAGAAAGGGAACACAGGGAAGCAGAATGGCACAATAACGTATTCAGCAACGAAAAGCGAATCTGCTTTGGTACGCTTGACGCCCGTAGAAGCGTAAGACGCTTCGAAAGTGGGATTGATGTACAGAGCTGTTAGATTGAAGATATATGTATCACTTGAGGTAGATAATCACCACTTTGTTCATTCGAGGTAGTGAAATATCTCAACTTTATGTTTCACTACCCTATCTATATCTCAATTTTTTTCAATAATACAACAAACGGCCACATACCATAGCATTCATGGTAACAGCTGTCGGTTACTGGTGTTTGGTGAATGTCTTCTCTTTCTGTAGCACTGTCTATATAAAAGAACACCGTTTTTATCAAAATAGATCGAAATTCATAAACAATTATCAATTATCTGGTAACGAGAACTGTTTCTCTTTTCAATTATAACCTGTACTCAAATTTTTGAAACATAGCATTTTATCATTTATTTAATTTAAATCAAAATTATACACGTTTATAACAAAATATTCCCCAGCAGTGGAATATAACAATAGATGTGAGAAATTTAAAATTCAAAAGTCACGAAAAGTTTCTAGAATTCATGTAGAATTCAATGAGCTACCGAGAATAAAATTTGTATTCATGTTTCGCATAAAATTATAAATTATTTTCTGGAGCGAAGAAAAAAAAAATTAACGAAATAATTTGACAATTTGGCAAATTCTTCAACGAGCAATACTTTGATTATTTAGGATGATAGGAAAAGTGTAATTTTTTCAAGAACTTCCAGACAAATACTTTATTTGCTTTGATATCAACGTATTTTGATGATTACTGAGCTCCTAGTACCTATAATATATAGGGAGAGTAATAAAAAGTTGCAAAAAATCAATGAAAACAGACAGAGGGAAAACAAAATGAAAAAGTAGATTGACATATCTCTAAGCAATAGACCACTAAGTAAGTCGTGCTAATTATATTCATATTAAATCGATATAATGTTTTCAAAGAAAAACAAAATGTGCCTTTCCAACTATTTTGAGAAAGAAAGATTCCTATTATGTTTCAAATGATTCAAACAGGTTTTTTCTCAGCTTTTTGTCCAGTAATTTTAACTACTTTTACAAATTTATGACGATTCAGTGTAACTTTTAAAGTTACAAGAGAATGTATTTTCAAATATATGTAAGTTGTTTGAACGGAGATTTGCCGCTTGAAAATAAAATATGTTTCTCTTAACTAAAATTGCAATAATACATATAGAAGTTACGATATATGAAGATCTGATCAACAATTTATATGACTCAAAACTATAATGTTTTTGGTTCACATTCTGTTCTATTTAGGTTAGAATACACATTTTACTTTCAAAGTTCAACTTATTCAACTTCCGACTTTCTTTGATATATTCTGTTTCTTTATAATACTATTCGCTCGAAAATTTATAGATGGTGGACTAAAAAAATTAAAATCTCAACAGAAAAATTTATAAAATGGAAAATTAGACACTATGGAAACATGCATGCTAAATGACAGAATAGTAAGACGCACACAGGTGAAAGATACATGGAAATCTAAATTCCGAGATAATAGGCAGTGCAGGGATTACATTGGAAAGTAATAATATTCCTTCATTTATAGCATAATAACGTATGGTAAGTTTCAGCTTGTCGCTGACTTATCTAGGCAAGACAAATCTACGAGAGGCTGTGCGTGTGTGTTGAATTTCAATGCCGCTTTGAACAGAATGTGGAAATTTGGTTAATCAATTTGGTCAGTTTGTCGTGGAGCTGAAGCGATAGTTCCTAAACTTGGTCATCGTATGTTCGAGTAAATGAAAAATGAATGAAATTTTTCGGCGAATCTTTACTTTGTTGAGATCAACCATAGAACGTGTGAATACCAGATTTTACCGTGCAGCTACTGCTGAAGAGATTTTCTATATAAAGTAATATACTACGTTTATTTGAAATGCAATAAACTATGAAATCGAATAGGTACAAGTTTCTCACAATTCCCCGTTCATCTTATTTTTTATATTTGAGAATGTGAATCTTTTCAAAGTCTTTTTATTTTTAGTTTTGTGAGAAATGTTGAAATAAATTTCTACTTACGTAACTTGAACTACCTACGAAGTAGTCCTTGAAGGTGGAAAAATCTGATAAATCTTTCAGCGAGCTACTTATTATACATCACGGTTTTGAGAAGACTTTTCTATTTCTCTTGTAGATAATACTGAAAGGTTTTATTGGAAGAACAAGAAAAAAAACCGATTACATTAGAACAGGATCTGTTCTTACGTTACAAAGCCAACAGATGATACTTGTTTTACTCATACAATAAGTACATCAAAGCACCAAGTGGGGAGAGAGGTACAGCAAATAAAACTAGAATTCTTATTTGTAACGCGAGCAATACCAGTAGACTTAATTTTTCCTGTAAGCTAGCCTTTTATCTGTTTCAGTGCTATTGCATCATTTGCTTACTTAGTAAGTACTCCACACAAACAGATTTTAATGCGAGGTTTTTGTAGTTTTCCCTTAACATATTCATATTGGTATTGTTTAAGTTGGGATTAAAACGATTTCTACATCAAAAATATTTAGTTTTGATTAGTCTATATTATTTTGGTTTTCATTGCAGTGAAAATCAATATCTGATTGTGTGAATGAACGAGTAAATGGATTATTTTTGAAAGGTCCTCTTCCTGGACAAGGGAGTCGCACTGAGCCCTATATGCCTTTAGTGCTGGTGAAAATCTTGGCAATTCCTGTCAGGTAGGCCTCCGATTTTCTTTCTTTCATTGCCGAATCATTTTTAGGTAAAGGATCATTCTCCTGATCTTTTTGGATCTATGTGGGTGACCATTCTTCATTGACCACAGTAGTTCTTCAAATTACGGCTCCCTTTGATACGGCTTTGTCACAGTGGGAGCCGTCTGCTGGACACGATCGTCTAGACAGAGAGACGGCATTGCGATAGCTGACACCGGCTTGATGCTGTATATCAAAATTGTACGTGACTCCTAAATTTGGTAACTAGTACTTTTCACGTCCTACTTCCTCTTTCTACTATTATTCGCTCATCAATTGAATGATGTACTTCTACTAGCGTATTCAAAATTTCCAGTATGATTAGAATATATTTGAGAAAATTCAAGTTCAAATTTTCTAACAAAAAAAAACATACTGTTTTAGCAATGAAAATTTTTCATGCGTACTGAAAACTTTTGAGAAAATCACGCCATGACTTAACTCATAATAAAACTTTTAAAACCAACCCTACATCAGCTGTTATGGAATAGTTAGACTTGCTTTTAACACGGCAAAGGAAGAAAAATATTAAAATAACGAGATTAATTTTACTCACTAAAAGACTAGTTTAAATAATAATAATCTATCATTGACAAATATATTTTCATTTATTTCGTATTTCATTTGCTGCTAATATGTCAGAGGCTTCAAGCGATAAGTTTCTTGAAGAGTTACAGGAGTGCCCGTTAGAGATATATGTTATCATTGTTGTCATTCCCAATATTTACTTTCACTTGCCCTAATTGGCTTAATTGTGTTAATACGTACCACAAACAAGAGTATGTAATAAAATGAATGAGTGTAAAAAGAGAAACCAAGTTAGTTCAAGTGCCCTGGGTATATACAGAAATTTATGTAGAGCATCAATTATTTCAATTATATGTAATTTATATAATAGATGCTGCTGAAAAAGTATATTGTCAATAATGCAAAGGTAGTTGATCATATATAGCTATTACTTTCTAATGATCATAGTAATATCATACAATGTGGGCGTTTCTATTTCGTCTCATTGCTCCTTAACTCACTGTACATCAAACCCCTCACACTTCACAATCAAATTTGCCGACATAATGATCATGTACTATTGAAATCATCATTAAAAACCAAATGTACAATTATTTATGTCACAAACAGCCTTTCAGATAAATTATTGTTCAAAAAAATTTTTGGCACAAATTTTATTTTATCCTTTTTGGTTTCATGAGACTAGAAATAGTTTTAGATTGAAATTCTGAAAGTGACTTTCTATTAAAGTTGAAGTAGATTCAACTTGGTAACCACTGAGCTAAGATAGCTTATTATGAAGCCTCATTTGGCTAAAGGCTCGTATAAATGATTTATTTTACAAAAAACTGGTATGAAATTTATTAAATCCATTTAATTTGATTAAAAGTACGTATGATTGTATGATATAATGACAGAAATCCAAAATTGCACATATCCGACTCCAGCACATGGCCAGTTGCGTGCAAAGCAACGCCTAACTACAATATCCTCAATACATACAATTTTTTTATAAACCCTTGAGTACCAAAATTCACAAGTGATACACTACATCGACATACCGATATTTACATATATATATGAATGAATCTAAATGTTTTTCTTTAAATTTTTAAAAGATAGATAAATATTGACATTTCGACTTTTCTTTAAGCAAAAATATGATATTGACACTGAGAATTTGCTTATATATATATATATATATATATATATATATATATATATATATATATATATATATATATATATCACCATGAATATTAAAAAATCAACTTAGAACTTTGCTCCAATAAGAAAAAATTAATTTTCTCTTTGGTTCCCACATCTCAAATATATAGCAATAATAAATTTATTAGAATTTACAAAATAGAGCTATGAATTTTACTTAAATTATTTAGATCTTTTTTATCATTTATAGCTTTTTCGTTCTTATGAATGTGAACCATTTCTAAAAATTCCCTTTTTCGTGTATAAGATTCCGTTTCAAGAATTTTTGAATCTTTATAATTGAATTTATGTTTTTTTGATATTTCATGGTTCGTTAATGCAGTTCTATTGTTTTTATCGTATTGATGACCTCTTGGTCACAATAACCTCCATTATAGACTCGTGAATAATACTTTATTAATTTTTTAAATGTGTGACTGCACTTGATTCAGGATATTCTAAATTATTCTGGAAATTTCAAGAATGGGAAATGATATAATCTACTTCTGGGATATATCAAAATGTTTAATATTATTCAAAAATAATTTCACTATTGTGGTATATATTAATACATAAAGTCATATCATAAAAGATTATTCACATAATTTTATGGGTTTTTGACGAAGAGTGGAGCGAACTGAAACAAGTCAAAGTCAAGAACAAAGAAAAATTTCTAGCGAAAATATTCCGACTGCAATAACATCTGTTCAACGTAATCAATCAGCTGATCGGAGGGAACACGAAAATGGACAATGGCAATAAGACGGCAACAAAGACTTACAAATGCGAGTTTAGAACTCCAAGCGTTGCATGATCTCAAGAAAAAGTACGATGACCATAGAAGTAATTTTATCGGATGTGTGAATACAGTAGGTGAATACTGTAACGTAAATAAGTTTAAAGATGGAATTGCAAGTACGTCTTGTATTATATCATCACAAGTTAACTTATTTCGGGTTAGTACGGTGTTCAAAATCCATGGACAATCACCGAATTTAGTTTCAATTTACATGGATGTAATTGCATCCATACCAGATTACAGCATTTCCATTACAAAATTATCTTAAACGATGAAAGTGAAATTTACGATTACTTTTAAACATGTTAAAAACGACGTTTCTTCGACAATTTAAGCGTAAAGTTACACTCGTACTCTTACAGACACAAAAATTGCAGTGTTGTGGAATAAGTTATATGATATTAATTAAATTTTACATAAATCGAGGAATTAGTTTATGTATTCTTAAGATATGAAGAATGAAGAAAACACTGTATCACTTTTGAATTGGAAATGTTTTATCAAATTAATTCAAGTTTTTATCTGTCTTCTGGGTAGCCATTAAGCTGTGTAAATAAAATATAGTAAATACTGGGAATTTCCAGCTCCACGGAGAAAAGAAAAATGTCCATCGAATATTGTTTTGACGAAATAAAATATTAAATCCAAATCTTTGAATTTTTTCAACGATATTTTTCTTTAATCCGTGAAGTAAAAACGTCCCATACAAGGAAGGACATTAATCGTCTTAAAAGCTGACCTACCTTAGTGAAACTTTTGTGTTTGTTCATTAAGGTTATCTCTGCGTTCTAAAAATGGATGGATGTTTAATATCAATATTATCTTATATTTTTATCTCTCTGTGTGGTTTTGATTCATATGGAGGTATTTTGTATGAAAAATATCCAATATTTGGGTCCAATTCCATATAATTCGACGAACAAAATAAACAAATTTGATTTTACTCTGAATGATTTTAATTCCCTGTACCAGTCTTCGCGGAATTCAGTTCTAATTTTTTTATTCACTGCACTCATATCTCCATCACACTTCACATAGGAATGTCCTTGTATTAGAAATATCACATTAATCGTTTCTAGTCTTCTAGTAACATTAACAACAGGTAGCGAATCAAGATGAAATTTCAAGCTGATCTCTCAATGAATCATAAAATAAGTAATGGTGACGAATTCTACCATTAGGCTGAAAAAGATGACATTTCGGGAGGTAGCGTTGCAAATGGGATAATCATGGGTATGCCGGCTGATATTGATATCCATAGCTGATTTCGTACCACGTACAGACCGATGATAGATGATCAAGTAGCGGTAGGGGTGGGAGGTTGGGCAAGTATTTACAAAATGAAATAAATGGCATCATACTGAGTGAAAAAAATCGTTAACTGCATCGTAGAGATGGGATTATGCATCAGTTTCTCACATGAACTTAGTAGTAATAATAAAGTAATAGTAGTAATAGTAAAAAAAACCTACTATTGTCCCTACATAAGCTGATAGCAAGTGGACTAATTTGTTGTCATACCAACAACCACAAGAGATTACTCCGTAGATAACAGCAATTTTCCTAACCATACTACCTCGGCCTCACTGTTTCATCTCTTAGTGTAGGCATGTGACAGCCGATTTATTCTGGAAGTTTCTAAAGGTAACAGACAATCTGTGAAAAATAAATTTGTAGCTTGGGACCGTTGAAATAGTTGTCAAAAAAACTTTGAAATTTGGATATTAGGGAACTGTAGCAGTAGGTTTAGTATCTATGTTTTCACTTATCCAAGATCGGGTGCTCCGGCAGGTTGTTAAAATTATAACTGAAACCTGACACTCCACTAAGTGCAACATTCTTAAATCTCAGGTTTATTAGGGTCGTCCTGTTTGAGGTATACCTTGACTTGGTGGATATTATTTGTTCATCAATAGAAAGATACTATTCTCTGGATAAAATTAATAATTACTGACGTATCTCTCAACAAGTGGTCTAATTTTAAAAATTTTGTCATATCCAGGAAAACCAGGACGTATAAACTTGGTGTTGTCGTTGAAAGGTGAATATTATTTGATTTATTCTCATCTTCTATAACTCATAATCTCGAATAGAGGCCGTTGATATATACCAGAATTCCAATATTGCTGATTTGTAGGTAATTTTACTATTGACGTAAACATACGTATCCGATAAACTGCTCAATTTCTCTTCTGGTAATATTAGCAGGTTTGTTGAAATTATCTTGAACAGATTTTAACTTTGTTCCTTTAAGTATCAATTCCAATAATTGTCAGTAAATAAAAACAAATAGAAATCAATTGAATTTTTAACCCCTTCATAAATTCTGGCTAGTCTAATGATCCCAAAATCCTTTTTATCAAAATTCTTAAATTTTGATTCCTTCCAATCTTATTTTTTTTATTATGGATCCCATTATTTAGGCGTTTTCGTCTATTTCTATGGTTGAAGCTTCGACATCCATTTCTAGTTCAGCGTCCGATGAATCTAGAGTATTATCTGATTCGGCAACAACGGTAGTTTTTACACGTTTGTTCAGAGAAAACGGAACATATTCTTCACCAGACGAATCATCAGAGTCATTATTATCGCTTTGCCCACTGTCACTGGGAATATCTTCCAAGAGGAAGTACCAATTATGCAAGAAAATGTGTACTTTTTTACTGGTAAACGAAAGATGTTTGTAGATAAGCTTTTCCCTTTTCGTAACAGTACAAACAGTAGTAGCACGTTGTAAAGAATGCTGGCTTAGTGTCCTAGAAACACGGCTGCCATATTTAGAAAAATTATTCAGGGTTTCAGAAAAATGTACATTTCACATATAAATACTTATTTTTGAACTACTTGAACTGGAATCATTTAAAAAAATGATACAATTGAAAAACCATATTTGGATCTCTACGCGTTAGGGGGTTGTTAATCAGACAATTATTGTTAACTCTTATATAAATAGTATATTCTACTGAAAAAAGAATAGAAATCGTTGAGCTATACTATGACAATAATCAGTCTCACGATAAGAATATTTAATACTAATAACAATCGGAAAAATATAATTTACCAAAACATTAAGTAATCACTAGATTAGTTTCGAGACACAGATGGAGTTTGAATAGCGTTTAGTGAGAAAGTAAATTGAAATCTAGTCTACCTTGAATTGTAGTAATCAATAAGTTTTACCCATTCAATATAAGATAAATGAAAGAATTGAACGAAGATTATCCTGATCTTTAGCCCATATCAACTGTACAATAAATGTTTTTGCCACGATTGTACCTTTATGTTGATAGTCGTATTTGTCGTTTTTGAAGTTTATTTTTTATTCAAAGAGAAACATACATAAATACCTCAGAAATTGATTGCGTAGGCTAGTATTTTAGAGAAACACATTTTTTTTTATTGTCGCAAGTCTTGTATAGATCAACTAACAACTAGTTGCGTGGTTCAATTATTTTCTCTTAATGCATACTTTCAATGTCAATTTATGTTTTAATACTGAATGCAACAAAATAAATTCAATTTACTACCGTGATATCTGACCATCCGACCCCGTTGATTGCAACCCTGTGTCTGTAATAAATCTCTTTCATGCCACAAACTTTCTTTAAAAATATGAAAAAAATGTAAATTGTTTTATGGTTGTTCGAAGGATTTTTTCTGAATATAAGTCTTTCCCAAATTTGAATCTTATTCTATGCTTACACAATTAGAAATTCCATTCAAACTGGGGAGAGGATAATATGGAATATTTGAATTTATTTCGAATTTATGAATTTATTTCTATAGGTTTTAAAAGTATATTAACAATATGCTTACAAAACAAGTGGATTGTGCGAGCAATTGAATCGGTAGAATATCGAATATGTGGTATTAATGAATCCCAATTATTGTATCGCCTTGGATGGGAGCTCAAGCTAGGATTCCGGAATTCACTTAAGCGTAACAGATCAATAAACAGGGGAATACCTTGTACCCGATTGAAACCTCCATCAAATATGGGTCCCATATGTAAGGCCGCCCAAGGATAAAATATTAGATTAGTCAAAAAAAAAATGATCATCAGAATTTCTTAAGCGCGTCATATTAAAGGCAATGTGAGTTAATTATATGTTAAAAAGTGTCTATTCCACTAGTCTGTCAATTTTAGAGGGACGTAAAGAAACGAGAGAGCTACAAAGCTAAAAAATCGTGATCTGGACATTCCCAAGTGTGGCTCATTTTTATTTTTATCCTGAAGGAAATGAATCAAGCATAACAAAAAATATATAATCTGATGATTTCCACAAGCGAAAGTAACAAAACTCCGTCAATAAAATTCGTTACGTGTAGCTGCGTGATGCCTATATTCCCCTCTCCGCGTTTCTATTCTTCTCTCATTCTTTATCTATTTATTAGTCTCTCACTCACAGGTAGCTTTGTTCGCAAGTCAATGTAGAATCGATTCCGAATCAGTTGGTAACCAATTTAGGATCGTTGTAATGCGCATGCTTTATTACAATATTATTCAGTATGCTGATTTATGTATCAATCGTCACGTTTGTTCCTTTTAAATTAATTTTTTTCTAGTTTAATAAAATGACGATTTTTTTTTAAATAAATACTGTAAGAATATAATTTTCAATTACAAACAAATACATAAATGCATATTTGTTTTTGATTTTTTTATAAATACAAGAATTCTTCTTAAAAACATACACTTTTTTATTGGCATCTTATTTGCTGAGCTTTTTAATAAATTATGTTCAATGATTTAAAAAATATTTTTTGTCAGATTGGGCAAACCCCTCTAGATTCTAGATAATCGTCAGATTAGGAGACTAGGACATAAAGATGGACCATTTATATCTTCATATGATGCACTTGAGTATTTCAAAATGTCGAATATTTTTTGCACGTTATAATAATGGCCGCTAATTTGCGTTACGTGAAAATCGTCAGATTATTGAAAGAGAGCTTTTTATAGGATCAATCAATACCCCCTTAGAAAATCTGATGCGTTCGATTCAATTTTTTTATCCATTTTCAGCCCTTACGTACGACCACCCTTATCATGCAAACGATAAGATTAACATACGGACATTACTAAAAATACGTAGGATATTGATATTATCAATGTCTCACCCGCTTCAGTTCATGAAACACTATTTTTCACCAATTTGAAAATCTATAGCCTCTTCCACACCGAAGAAAAGGTATACATTATATAACATTTTTTCTTCTTATTATTTAAGCTTTGCAGCCCTATGACGTTCGAGTTAATCCCCATTTATCATCGTGGGTACATTACATTCTTCATTTACTATTCATCATTTGCCACCTCGCCTGGTAATAATTACGAATAACACGACACAGCGGTAACTAAAAAAAATATCAATATCATCTCCACTCTTTTCTTTTAGGGTTCAAATGGAAAGCGTGGCTCCAAAACTCGTTGGCTGGTTCTCATGTCCAAATATTAACGTATGAGAAGTTTTAGAGACAATTTAATAAGCTCAACTGGAGACGTTGTTGGCAAGCCAGAGCCAAGCAAATTAACTCACAATTGTGTACCAGTAATAAAGTAGGTATATTCACCTACTTAAAGCAATAGAGTTTTTTATTTAATATTTATATATAGTGTAAAACGTCGCTACATAATAGAATGAATAAACAGAACGGGAAATGATACTCAAACTCATAAAAAAATAGAGGACGCTTGTGGTGAGCACAAACAAAGGGAAATTCCACAAAAACTGTTATAAATAATATGTAGAAAATAATTCGTAAGAACTATTTTTAGTGGTTTATTGCTGAGGGCTCTGAGGAAATAATCTCCTCAAAATCACTTTTGTTATATTATATATTATTATATAACAATGTGAGTTTGTTATAGCCAGCTTAGAGGAATATATAATAAACGAAAAACCCTATCAATGAATAACAATATTTCTGCAAATATTCTATGAAATCTCGTATATTGAGTGATATTTCCCACCCATTTCCAATGAGAAATTTCAATATTTTAGGTTGGAGAAACAATCGTACGGATCTGTACACTTTAATTTATACTAGATAAAAATTTTGGAACTTATTAAATTTAGAAAAATGTTTCCTTGGTTAATTTCCACTAATAAAAACTCGTTCGGTACATGGAAAATATCAAACAATAAAAGAGTGATGGTATTTCACAACGCTGAAAGAAATATAATTTATTCGAAATAACGCATGTCGAATAACTAATTAAAATTTGAGCAAACGAGGTCGAGGGAAGAAAAGTGGGGTTGTGCATATCCGTTCGGGGTAGAGGACATTACCAACACCCGGTGTTACATCGCTCCATAACGTTTCTACACACAATAATGTGTTGCCCGAGAACATCTATTCAACCAATTTTACTTTATGAAGAATAGAATTAAGGGTACACAACACGTTGTAATTTATATATATATATATATATATATATATATATATATATCTTATTTCTTAGACCTTTTGATATGTTTATGCTACTAAATGTTTTTGATTTTAGGTCTCTTTTGTTTTAAAATTAGTTTTTCTACTTTTGAGAGACATAAAAATTGACGATTCGACTTATTTAAGTGTTTATTAAAATCAAATATGATATTCACAATTTGCGAATTTGTTTCAATGTATCAATAGATCATCAATAGATCACCTATCATTTCTAGAGATGGTTCAGATTCATAACAAAGAAAAGCTATAAATGATAAAAAGGGCCTAAATAATTTAAGTAAAATTCATAGTTCTATTTTGTGAATTCTAATTAATGCCACAGATTTGATATCTAAGGACTCAGGAAATATATATATATATATATATATATATATATATATATATATATATATATATATATATATATATATTACGTATAAGGGTACGTGTCAATGAAACACCAAAGTGGAGGACTAACTTCTAATATATGACCGAACTTCAGAATAGTTATGTCATCGACTGGGTATTAATTATACTCTATTTGGAAAGAACGTAGAGTAATAAATGCTCATCATAAATGCAAAACACTGAAATTTTTAGTACGGTACTTTACGTCCAAAATTTGGAATATTTTAATATGCCAATGATAAATAAGTAATTGGAGACAGATATATTTTTCCCATAATTGACCGTACTAAAATGTAAGCGGTTACCTAGATAATCCGAATGGCCATCCCTTTCTTTCCAAAATTGAAGGATATACTAATTTCTCTATTATTTATTAATTATTTATTGATATTTTCACACCAACCTCTGAATCTCCCCAAAAGTAAGAAGATCCTTACCATCATAGCCGTTGCAATGGGTTTTTCGTAATTAACAAAATATTATTATTGCTTTTTAATATACATATACAGTTATTTTTATTTAATTATTCACAAATACGAGTATATATATGTAAGTATGAAAAATAAAAATACAAAATATAATAAACTACACATTACTATAATATATACATTATATACATACTTATATACTACACATTACTGTATTATATACAACAGTCTACAAATATTTCCTGTAACATATTTATACATGTATTTTATTCCGAAGAACTAGTGGGTGAATTGTTTAAATTAATCATGAGAGGTTCTACAGTTTGATCCATAATGTTGTCTAATTTCCACATTTTTTCTTCCTCTTTGATAACATGCTGAAAGCATTTTTGTCAGTTTTCAGCAGTAACGTTTTTAAAGCTTCGCTTAGTAATATTCTAACGTCTTTTAAGTTGAATGTTGTGTTTTTCCGAGCTACTTCGCCTTTAATTTGGGCCCATATCAATTCGATCCGATTGAGTTCACAGTGATAGGGAGGAAGACGAATAATAGTAATTTGGCGATTTCTTGCCACTTCATCAATATTATATTTCTAGTGGGGATTTTCATTTATTTTGACAATTGACAAAAGGTCGTTTTTCACCAAGTCATTGTTGAATGTAATATTTTTTTGTATTAACCAGTTAATAATGTCTTGTTTTCTCCATGACGTCGTAGGTAGACTTTAAACTTGTCTCGAATGGTAGTGGCGTTGTCAACAACAATTACAGATCCGGCTGGAATAAGATCTAGCATTTGTATAAAGTATTCCTCGAGCACATCTGCATTCATATCCTCGTGATAGTCACCGGTTTTTTTTTTACTCAAATAACAGTAGGCCATAATCAACAAAACCACTGTTACTGCCAATATGTGTTACTATTAATCGTCTGCCTTTCCCTGTTGATAGTCCCTCCAAGAAAGCTTGTTTAAAATTGTTAACCGTCTTATCCTGCCATATTTCTCCTTCAGTGTGCCCCTCGTGAACCCAAGTCTCGTCTAAATAAAAAATAGTTTTTCCTTCCTCCCGTGTTTCTTAACCGTCCGTAAATAAGACCTTCTCCAACACACGATTTCTTCGGAACCTTTTAAATATGAATTTTTACGTTGTTTTTCCCAACAAAAATTTAGTTCATGTAGAACCTGCCAAAGCTTATTTCTGCTGATTGGTGGCCATCCGTATTCCAAAAAGGACGTCAAAATTTGAACAATGGTAGGAATTTTCTTTTTAAATTAAAATGAGTGGACTTTCCTGCGGATTACTTATTTGTAATCTTCATCGATGTAAACCTTTGGCCTTCCTGACCGAGACTTTAAACGACTTAAACATCCACTTGTTTTCCTTTCCTTAAGAAGTTTGTAGACCGTTGATTTAACTTGACCAGTCATTTTCGAACACATACTTGTTAGATCGTCCACACTCACTGAAGGGCACTGATATTTTAATACACCATATACATTTGAAGCCATGGCTTTCTCGTTAACAGAGAGTGCATGCGTCTTCACTTTATGTATTGGAGTATAGTTTTCAAAGGTCGACATATTGAATATTCACTAAAGTTTTGTAAACGTTTCTGTGACAAACACTACGCTAGAAATGCAGTTGTGTATTGGGAATTTTCTTTTATAGGACTTTTTCTTAAACTGAAACTTGTCAATAACCATTTAAGTATACCTCATATTTCAATCTTTCATTACCCTCTTGCAAAATGTACCTAATTATCATTTTTCCCAGAAGACATTTTACAAATCGTTTTCAAACTAACATGTCTGGTAAAGGTATATTCTATAAAATTTACCTGTCAACATCATTCCCTTCTTAAAATACCCCAAAGGAATTGTTTTGGCCGATAAGTAAACATAGTTGGAAATTTGAACTTGATGCAATAAATTTCTTAGAAAATAAATGCTGGATTCATTTGCTAAGGTTTAATGAAATAAAATAATAAATTGTTCTTAGATGTGACTACGGCTATGGTGGCTAGGAGAGGGATTGATTTATTACATATATTTTAAGTGGTATGGCATTGTGAATTTTTTGCATCTGATAGGGAAATAAAAAGTTCTTCCCAAGATCAAATTAAATCATTATTTTGTTTTTGATAAGAATTCGTAGGGTCCTGCTTAATTTTTTTTTTGAAGTTGTCTTCTCATTCAATAGTTTCATCCTTTTATTATTATAATTTATATTATTATAATTCTCTGAAGTTGGGGTAGAAGAGGTACCTTTTATTATGAAAAACTTTCCAGTCCAGTCTGGTAGTCATCAATCCAGTTTCCCTTGTGAAATGATTAATACAAATATGCAGTTTTGATCTATGATAACAAAATAAGACTATTTTCGTAACATCTCGGGGAAATCACGAGGTAATAACCTTTTTCTATCTATAAGTATTTTGATAAATGTGTAAATGTACACTGTAGTTTTATAATACAAAATTCATATCAACTATAAACTAATATTACAGTTAGTGTCACCGCTATACGTGACTCACGATAGAGTGATAATATTTGGAAAAAAAAACAAAATGTTATTAGATAAGTATCTCACTACATTCTTTGTTAATACACAATATATCATGGAATTTACACTAAATGGAAAATATTCCACATAAGGTCGATGATCTGTGAATGGTTGGTGTAAAATGTTAAATAAAATCAGAGAATAAATAACACCATCCTCTTTCTATAATATGAGTAATGGAGAATGCTTCTCAAATTTATATACGAATGAATTCAGTTTTGTTTTCAGTGGATGTGAGCCTAGCAATTGTTTGTTTCACAAGATAATTATCCGGTGCATTCCTCTGGGGATATTGGAGCTTGTGAATTTTTGTCGTCAATAATATTCCAAATTATTGTTTTTTTGCCATGAGAGATATGAAAAAGAATGATTTTTCAATATACAGAAAGTATATTGAACCACGTACCTCTATATATCGCCAATAGATGAAATCCTACGTCGGACTTATTAAAGCTCATTAACAATTTCCACCGGATTTTTCGCAAATTTTTTAACAAAGGTAAGTAGGTGATATTTTTGAATAGATAGTTAAAGGACCTTTAAAATGAGTAATCAGTTAACTCTCCTTTTTATTATTATTGTAGATTTGTATCCGGTCCCGCTAGAGGGTTTAAGTAATTTAATTGAAAGCCTTTTAATATAAGTGCGTTATGGCTCTGCATATTTACGAATTTTCTATGGAAGGCAATACGTTTCTAATTTGACGCCTTGTATTATTTCATTCGAAAATCATCGTGAATTGCGAAAACACCAATTTTCATAAATTTTCAGCTACAATGCGAAAAAATTGAGCATGTTTAGAAATATGAGTAATCTCATTAGTTACATTTTTTGCAAATTAACAAAAGGTCGGTAGAAGTATAGCCTCCAGTTGTTATCAATATCTCACTTTCCATCTTATTTGATCAAGCTATTGTCCAAAAAATGTATTATAATTTGTGAGGGGAATTTCAAACAGAGGTTTATGAATCTACGGTTTTATGCGGTTTCGTTGAGTATACAGTGAATAGAATACCCTAGAAAGGCTGTAAAATCAAACGGCAATGATTACGAGAGACATGAAAATATGAGACAAGAAAATTTAAAATTATTCATTGAGGTGTGAGATTCTAGGGCACATGAAACTCCATTCATTATTCCCATTATCATTTATCTGAAAACTAAACTTGATAAAGCCTTTGATTTCCAATATTTCATGATGGCTCCATTAATATAAATGATTAATGGCGGCGACTTAATAGGAAAGATGGAATTGAGTGGAAAATAAAAATTTTCCATGGAACAAAGCGCAACGATCAATTTCGTAATTTACTCATTTTTGCAAAGCCCCAGCCTGATACCACGGGACACAGTGATCAAACTCACATTTAGTTTTCATAGCTTTCTAATACTTTTCATTGAGTAAGTTCACCTTGAATCGTGACAGAAAATTAGTTAAATGATATCACGAATTTCATATAATTAATTATGCTTAAATGTATTGATTATTTTATTCTGTCATTGAAAGAGAATAATAGAAGAATCTGATAAAACAATCAGATTCTTCTAATCAGAAACATTTTTGTCTAGGTACGGAATTAATATTCAATTTTATTGCTGGTTTTCAAAACGTACTTTCGAAAGTGATATGTAAAATATTATATTTGTCATTTTTCAATACTAATCAGTAATATCCTTATGACAAATTTAAAGTCGGTTAATTTAACGAGATTTTTTCACACTATTCATTCACAAGAAACGTGAGAAAATTTTGATATAAGATAAAAAACAAAACAATCAAAAATAAGGGAGTAACTTTTTTTGTATTAATTTTTTCACAAAATATGTTGTTTTGTTTTCAGATAAGATATGCCTCACCAATGTAACAAAAACTTCTAGAAAAAGATATCAAGCAAATTCACTCTACTTCTACTCTACTCAAAATTTAAAAAATTGACTTCCCTATGAAATAAGCTTCTTTAATAATAATATAGAGGGTGTGAGTTTTAAATCGTAACACTCTTTATATTTCAACTCCTATAGAAAATTCTAAAATATGCGAAGTCACAGCAAATTTATTTGTATAGAAGACAGTTTGTTGGGCCTCTAGCGGTGGCGGAAACAGTTCCTGAAATCTCAAACGCAAATAAGGGTTGAGTTATACCTTCTTTTAAAGATCGGTAAAAGTTTCTCTGATAAAATAATATTAAACAGGGTATCAGTTTTAAGACGCAATACAATTATAAAATAAGCTAAGTCACAGCAAACATATATATGTATAGAATATAATTTGTTAAGCCGCTAGCAGTGGCAAAAACAATTTTTAAAATCTCAAACGCTCATAAGTGTTGAGTGATACCTTGTTTTAAAGGTCGGTGAATTACTGTTTCAAAACTAGTGAATACTGGAACTTCCATTTCAGTATTTCTGAAGAAATAAAATAGGCGTTAAGTTGGCTGACCAAGATGGCCATTCTATTGCTCATCGTTGACCAATTCATCTGTCGGCAAATCTCTTACTCACCTACTGTCCAACTGAAAGAAAGTATATGGTTACAGCCGCATAAATTAAATTTTCTAAGCTAGTTTTCTAGTTGTTATTGAAGAGTGTATTATTTCTCGAATCAACCTTAAGTAAAATCCGCCAGTTGGATTTTGTTATAAAGGTCCAATATTATTATTTGAAACAATACCAACTCAAACGATCACTATCATTTGATACTATGTCTGAACAGTCGGTTTCGTTTATTAACATATCCAGAGGCAAAAAAGCTTATATCGTACAAAATATTTTTGTTTCCATTTATAAATGGTTGGTGTTTCCCAAAATTTAATCCGCGTGTTCTCCAGCAGATGCATTGTTGTCGTCGTTTATATTTTCTACAGATGGAATTTATTTAACTTTTTTTACTGTCAGTATACATTGTGGCGTGCATGGTTCTGCAATGCAGCTGCTATTTGTGCTACTCCAGGGAAAAGGAGGCGATTATTTTTTTATTTCCATAAGAAAATGATAATAATTGCTAAATCTTCAACAAGCAAAATTGAATTCACAGTACGGGAATTTTGACGATTAGAAATTATGTAAAATGATGAGCAAAAAATATTTTAATTACAATCTCAAGAATGCTATGCCTGTACCATTTTCCTATGTTATTAACTTCAGCCAGAAAATTTACTAGTTCAGATAAAACTCATTCTTCTACAGTAGTGAAATTTGGAAACTGAATATTCACTGTAACCTGCCCAATTAGTTATCGTATGAGGTCAATGTGAGAAATAATTTCAAATGGTACGACAAGGTATTGAAAATACCTAATCAATGATACCATTATTGTGTGCGATTATTGTAGTTTTGCGAGTGAAGCAGAACAGTCAAATTCAAATGAACCTTCAACAAATTCAGAATTCAAGGCCCACCTCTGAAGTTTTTGTAATCTGAATAGGTTTTTTATTATTGCAATTATGTCAAAAGAGTGAGATAGTGATTTAAGAGCGATCCTTTTTTTGACGAATCATTGTAGTTAGTGTAGTCAGTCGAATTGCTGTGCATCGTAGATTAAAAGAAAATATGAATGAAAAATAGATGATGACCTAGACTAGACTGGAATTTCTGATCTAGTCTGCTCTACTTCAATCCATATCTACTTGTAAAGTCAGTTGATGTGCATAAATTAGAAATGGACCAAATTGTGCGAAAATATGGATGTGAAAATTACAGCCGAACTACATCACGACAATTCATTTTAATAATAGTAATTTGTACTTTAATAAGGAAGATGTGAAGTTCAGGTAAGTATGCTGGGAAACCAACGTTTATTCCAATATTTCAACAAAGTAGTACTCCTCTTTACTATTACGATATAGCAAAATGATAATTGGATTAGGAATATCGTTGTAGACATATTGGACGACGAGATCAAGAAAAATGTACTTTTACCGATCAATCAATCATAACTATCATTTTCCTTCCTTGTATCCATGTATGAGGACTCAATAATAGAAGCTACAATTTGTTGATTTTCCATTATACACATACATCACACTCGAGATAAAGTCTTAGAAAACATATGCAAGAATAAAAAATATGTTTTCAAAATTCTGATTCGAAGAAATTGTTTGTGCATAAAAATGTCGGCCTTTGAAAATATTATTAGTTGTAGGATTGCTATTTGTTCTATTGTTTTCATAATATATATGAAATTGGTTGTGTAATAGTAAAACAAGTTTAATTCTGTATTGATTGAATTGATAGGACTATCGCTCTTAAACAATGATTTTCAATGCGTCGAGCTACCAAATTCATTTCATCATCACTCAAAGTAGATATGTAAAAATAAAAACTACATTTAAGGCCTTTTACCTGAATCGACTCTTGAAATTTAACCTATTTCATTAGCAGGGCCTTTTTGTCGGCGACACCTATATTTCAGAGTATCATGGATGTTCTTCTTTCGTGCTGATTGAACCGAAATGATTCAGTTTAAGTAATTGTGTTTGTTCAAATGATGTTCTGAATTCGAAGCCGAGCTAAATTGAATGAATAATGTTTGGAAATTCCTGGATATCGATCAACTTAGAAGTTAAAGATTATTTTTCACAATTTTATTTAGTTCATACATTCAGTCTCAGTATTAATATCTAAATTACATCTACAAACATATACATATTTATATTAATAAAAAAATATCTTGAATATTCCTCAAATTTACAAACTTCTCCAATTATGTTTTTCAAATTCAAAATGAATCTACACAATTTGTTGAAGTATATTCATGGGTTAAATTTTAGTTTGTTACTACAACAAACTAATTATTTTTAAAGACAAAAAAAATTTTACATTTTCTATTCATTTGTGTTTTAACTGCAGTCAACAAAAATTTAGAAAATTTTAATATGCAAATATTCACGTTCACCTAAAAAAGAAGAATGAAAGCAATCATTTTTAAGACCAGTTAATAGATTTCATGGAAGAATAGCATGAATATCAGAAAAAACGTTCTGACATAAATCAATCTAGTAACTGTTATCATACAGTCAATTTAGCACTTTGCATATTGCTGTAATGCAAGTAACCACACAATGCACAATAAATCCTTCTTGGTGCATTCCACCAAGCATTCAGAGCGACTATGATCGTTTTGGTCGCGACGAAAACGTCATTAATGATGTCAAGCCTAATGCTCACTACGACCCATATAAAGTCGAAGTGAACGTTGAAATAATTAGCGGAATTCTCAAAACTTGAAGTGACAAAGATGGCAACTATGAGAATCTCATTATTTGATTAGGAAAAAAATATTATTAGTACTTCCTGGATCATTTTTGTGACGTACCACCAAATACCTCACTATCGCAGACATTTTGATTTAACTTTAATGTAAATTAGTTCTCGATTAAAAAACTCACAAACCGTAACCAACTTTTTGAAACTTTTGCTTTATTTATATTTTTGTTCTCCCATTTGTTATTATTCCCCTCAACACTTCATAATCCATTCTAATTAAGTTTACGATCATAACACTTTGGACTAGTGGAACGAGAAAGATTATGATCGTTGTGAGGGGTTAGTGGAATGCACCATCTTTCAATAATGATTTTATTTACACTTCCAAACTACATCTAGTACACAACAAGATGCTTTCTGATCATTGCTTGTAATTAATGTATTCGTAACACCGGGAGATTATGAAAAGTTTATCAGTAGCTGAACGAAGATATACAACCCATGCCAGATGACTGAGCTAGTGGAGATTGAATGAAAAAAAAAACTGAATGATTAAAGTTCAGGAAACAACACCGAATATAGTCCCCAATGATACATTCAGTGTAATCAGAGAAATATGAGTCCTACAGTTTTTATGTTAGTTTCAAGTGAAATAAGAGGAAACAAAAATTGACAGTGTGAACTGACAGCCCAAAGTCTCGTTACTAAACTGCGAGGAGAGGGACAACTGATGTGCCAAACTCAAATGACGGAGTTATAGCTCCATTCATTATTTACCATATATAGACATAATATATCATTCACAAATACTGTAAAAGCACAATGCATGATTACCTAAAACGACGTAATGTGTGTAACGCCAACCGACTATTTTCTCCCTTAAAGCGACAGACCATAATTCTAAAAATACAAAAAGTGGCATTAAATATATATATATATATATATATATATATATATATATGTGTGTGTGTGTGTGTGTGTGTGTGTGTAGTTTTGTTATGAAGAAGTGGAAAACTAGTTCCTTATAGTTCTAGCGTAATTTTCTTATCATTAAAATCATACTCATTCACATCCACGTCAAATGTTAATTATTCATCGAATCTTTTGCTAAATACGAATTCAATATTGTATAAAACATTTCTTTGTTGTGTTAAATTCTACATCGCCAGCAAAAAAAAACGTGTGCGTAAATAGTAATTAAAAATAGTTTGAAGATTTTTGCTCAATTGATTAACTTACTAATTACAAAAAACTTGTTACTTTAAAACGTTGTCAAACTCCTTAGGTGTAGGTGAATTTCAATACTGTTGATTGTTGTGAGCGGTAAACCCTAATTGTTCTTAAAACAAAAACTTTGTTGTACAATTCATAGTGCTAGACAATAATATTTGAAATGTTTACCCCAAACTGTTCTACTACATTTAAGAGGAGAGAATAGCCATTGTCGAATAGACTGTAGTAGAGTGACTGCGTACTCATACAATTAGTTTGTGCGGACCCTTAATCACCCAAAACCTTACCGCTTCTTGGTGTTTGCTCAGTTTACTTAGCTCTCAACTTTTGTAATCTGTTTAAGACCAGAATATTTCAATTCATAGCACGTACATTCTCTTATCGCAAGTCAGGGAATATATGAACTTCCACTTATGAATTATTTTGCTGTAAATCCTATAACGCCTGTAGTCGTCGAATAGTCGCGACGGAATTGTCTTATTCATATTAGCTTTGAGATATAGCGGTTTCTCATGGTCTCAAGAGAGCAAGAAGGATTTTGAATTTTTTAACAGGTTTTGATATGTTACACTGAAAATAAATGATGCTTACATAAATTTTAATTCATATTTTGTTCACTTTGGATCATACTTCCAAGTTTCCAAGTAGATTAGTATTTATAGATACATATATATATATATATATATATATATATATATATATAGATGCATAATTCTTTTGATTTTGATATAATTCAATAAAAAAAAAATGAAAGAAAATATCAAACTACGAGCTAAACAAGTTTCAATAAAATATGTACCCAAAAGGTTGTAGAAAACAATTGATACACTTAGAATAAGATTTTTGTATTCTATCTAATTGCGCTAGCAGATTTTTTGTTCACATAACATTTTTTGATATATAACTTCATCGGGTGATATTTCAAATGCTTCATCCTGTACTTACAAATTTTTTGAGTAAATATAAGAGTAATATTGCTGAATTTACTGATATCGGGTTTGGTGGGTCTCTGACAAAGGGTCTCACTTGTAACAACTGTTGTAGAAAAATATTGTATCATCAATTATTTCTAATTTTGTATTAAATGATTGATATTTCAAATTACCATTTCTATGTTGTTAAACCGTAATTAGTGAGTCCAACTTCCTAAACAATCTGTAAATTTAGCGATATCATAACTAATCAAAAAAAATTATATATACTGAGTGATGTATTGAAAATATCACTCGTTGACGTCATATCTCAAAAATTGTGACATAAACAGAAAATCTGCGCCATTAGAAAGTATATAAAATATACAAAAACTTTTATTTAAGACAATTTTTCATAGTCATGGTTAAGCCACGAATTCAGTTTCTGTCCATTTTGCTCGACCCTGTATATATAGCAAGTTTTAAATATGAGCTACTTCATTAATTTCAAGAATAGCTCATACACGATTTTCATTAATTTTGGTTCGCAAACGTTTTGTAGTATAGCCGATTTTATCGTGGCATTTCCTTTATTTCCTTTCGTTTTTCTGGAAATATAATAGACTTCATCAAACATATTTTTTTTGTTTTAAAAAGCGCTTAGGAATGCTGATTATTTTTTCTGTTATATTCTCTAAGCCAATTGCCATAATTTCATAAATAAATTGAAATAATATATTAAGATGGCTATGAGAGCAATGAATTTGACGTTTTAACAAATTATTAATAATGGAATTTAAAATAGATCATTTATCTGAGAAATTAATGTTATGAGGATACGGTGCTTAGAAATCAAAAGAATCGTATATTTAATAACATTAATAACAATAACCCTAACACGATTTTCATGCCCCAGATGAAAGTTATTAGTTATTGATAATTTAGGCAATGGAATTTGGTTAAAATAGTATGAATAATTACAACATCATTGAAAATGATAAATTTTAACTTTTTATAGTTATTCTGGATCATTTTTTCTTATTCTAGATCAAATGTTATTCTCTATCTTATTTTCATCTCAGTATCCCCGATGGCGTTTTCCCAAAATCTTCAAATCCCGAAATCAAAACTTTTTGAGTTTGAAGAAATTATTGCAGGGAAAGCATCTTCGATGACATATTCACTTCATCTTATATTTATCATATCAAATCATATATTTATTTTTTTTTAATATTTATTTTCCAAAAATTTTTCGACTACTTTTTTTACTTCCGAATAGTTTTTTAATTGACATAAGAGACCTTCAATTCTTTTTCCGTAATATTTGGAAATGTTGCGAATAACAGAATGCACCATTATTCCTATTTAGCGCCTTCCCAAAGCTTCTTGTAAGTCCCAGTTCAATGTGTAAACTGGATAGAAGAATAATTTTTTGAATCTACCAACGATTTATACTATATTTGATATGCATTTTGATATAGACGGTTTCTTATTCCAATTGTACTATAAAATACTTTCAGAGTGTATTTCGAAAAATCACCTAATGAGCGTTATTTTGTATTATTACAGTTTTGTTTCAACGCTGCGAAAAGTCCCGTCACATCAGTACAATAATAATTTCTGATTATGGACAAGGTAATTTTCGTATCCGTTGCTAACAAATTTCACTAATGTGATCGAGTCTGCTTTATAACTGAATAATTGTGGACATCTAATAAATCATTGGATTCGGTTTGATAAAATAAATGTGAAGTATTTTTTCGAAGAGATAAATCGTCTGATTTATCAGAAAAAGATTTCATTTCAACATAATTTTTTTTGTATATACTACAACATATTTTGACTGGATTTATTAAGACCAATTGGATGTAGAAGATATTTCAAACGTAAAATTGGCCTGGTAATAGACGCAACATCGACTTATATATGACTTATATAAGACTCTTTGTTACAAAGGAGTTACACTAATCCAACCAAATAGAAGACATAAATTTTCTCCGACTAACCATTTTAGTAAAACAGTTCTGTAGCTTTCATGGAACATTATCTTGGTTCGCAAAAGTAATGAAGATATGCACTTCTTAAAGAAACGTCTTAATGTCTTCATTTCTTTGAAAATATGAACTGTCCACAAATGTAAAAAACCGATCAAAACTTTCTTTGGATTGGTCGTTGAGTAAGAAGAGTTAAAAAAATGATTTGGTTGAAGAAAAAAAATGTGAGGTGATGGACTATTGCTACTAGCACTGTAAAGTTAAAGGTAAGGAAATAGACATATTTGTTCCAGGGTACATAAAAAAGTGTAAACGGGTGTAACTTTTACCGTAACCGGAATCCCATAAAAAATAAATTCTGTGAGAAAAAAAATTAACTGGTGTCATAAGTGTATGTAGTGATAGTTTTTTCATGATATTGAATAATGTAGATGGTTACGTACCAATCCTCATTGGATGAGAAAATTTCACACCCTATATCCAAAACAAATTACTGTATAGACTAAAATATAGGTGGACAAGCTAATTGGTTCCCTTTTCTAATGAAGGAAACTCAAATTATTCGATGTATTCAAATTTATTAGTGAATAGTCTTATACCTAAGTTCCCAATCGAAATAGGTATTTTTAATTGCCTTTTAATTAAAACAAGTTATTGAAACTTTCCGACAATAAGGACTTCTCAACTCATTATGTCGTCATTTGTGTCAATAGATATTGTGTTTTCCAAAATATGAATTGGACTTTGTCGAATGGTACTCGCGATCATCCCTTATGAATCCATACGACTATTTTCTGTGGATTCATTCCAAGTATATTGGTCACAAAAAAACATGTCTAATTCATAGGAAGGACTACCACATAAAAATGAAAAAGTTTGACCCCCTTTATAACATGTCATATATATCTAGAAGTTTGTCTTCAGTTGCTTGAGGTTTTCTGCAGTGTAATTCTAAAAAATCTTCTACTTTAGTAGTTTCGTTTTCATTAATGTGTTATGTTATGAGAGGACTGTTAAGAACTAAATTATTGAAGATCATTCAAATTAAGCTAACTTATCTAATCACAGCCATCCTAACGTTATATCCAATTTCAAAAACAACATTTTATTTCAGGAAAAACGACGACGATGTGATTAGTATCATGAAATCGGCAATATTACAAACCCTTATAAGCCGAGATTAGGAAGGTGCGATGCTTCAAACTCGTTAACAACTATAATCTACTAGAAATGCGAACGAGTTTTTTCTGGTTTCCCTCCAAGTATTCCACTTTACATGCAATATTAGTATTGCAACTTCACTTATATCAGAGACTATGTCGCATGGAGGAGAATCAAGATCAAATTACTCCACAATTTCGACGGAAGCCACAAACGCAATTGGATTCTCGTTATTAAACATAATTTTTAATAGTTCAATAATGGGAACTAAATCAATACGTGCATTAAACATGTAACTATTATCTATGATGCATGCCTCTATGGTATGTCCCGAGGCATACAATGAGATTGACAAAAATGGAAACTAGAACAAAGCTATTTGGAAAATAATATTCATAGAAAGATGTGTAATTACATTATAAATCATTAAAATATGGATTTAATAGTTACAACAGAGAGTATGGTAATAACTCAGATTTGTTAAGACTTATTTGAACATATAAAAATTCAGTATTCCCTCTAATGTTCTATCTATCGTGTCTCTCAGCAATTTGATCAGTGGTAGTGGCAAGCCCACCGCTTCATCCCCGCTCCTGGTCGTTCCCAATTTGGCTAGTTTGTCTGTCATTTGATTCCCTTCTACATTGCTGTGTCCAGGTATCCAGCAGTGTCTAACCTTTCGGTCACGAATCCATGACAGGGATTCGCGACGGCTCACCACTGACCTAGATCTCACTGCCGTAGACGATAGTGATCTCAGAGCCGCTTGGCTATCCGTATAGATTCTGTTGGCTCGCACCATTTCATATCAGCATCGGATTAGTTCCGCGGCTCGTTCTATTGCCCGTAGCTCGGCCTGCAGTATGTTGCAGCCATTTATAAGCCTCAAGGATTTCCTTATTCCCAAAACTTCAGAGTATACTCCCGCTTCCGTCCGTTCGTCCTTTATGGACCCGTCCATAAAGATAGAGTTACTTACTGTTCCTGTATTCTCTTCTCAGTCCTCTCTCGTTGGTATGAGGATGTTCAGGTCTATATCAAAAGTCAGTCTGGCGGTAGTGTAGTCGGTATATTATAGTTTGATGAAATGTTTATTTTCTAGATTCTTTTTCAAGTGGGTCCTAGAAAAAATATACTGTTCGACATGTGTGGATTGTCCATATCTCACTCAAATTTCATCCTCTTGCGATATGGCTATCATATCTACAATATACTATTAGAAAATACTATTGTAAACACTAGTCGCTAATAATCAGTTTGGTTTTCAATAAAAACTATGGCATTGTTCATAAAATTATATGAAAACTCTTTAACGAAAACAAAATTGTATATAAAATATTAAAGGTCTTCCAATCCATGGAAAAACAATGTATGGAGACAATGAATGTTTTGATATGGCATTGTACGTTAAAATAACGCATAAAAAAGTAGATAGATAAACAGATTTAGTAATAAGATAAAACTAGCTTTTACTCAAGTAGCAATCTCTTTTGACTTCATGTTCACAGATCCACCCTTAGGGTTCATGAAAATCAATAGTTTGTTGGATAATAATAATTAGTTTGGAAAGTGCATATTTTATAGTAGCACCAGTAGTGAGGAAAATTTTAATGCTGGTTCAAAATTAATCATTAAAATATCGCACTTCATCGAAATAGGCGAAGTTTATAAATATCAACAAGCGAACTACAATTCAACTCAAGCAAGATGTATATATATTGAAAAGCAACGGTACTAATTTTTGTCCTTCTACACTATGTTCATTCTAAAATTCACCACTCTTGAAATTTTATAATTACCAATACATTGCAATATGTCCCAGGAGATGTGAATTTATGTTTTTGGTGAGAAATGTTTGATAGTCAAGAGGTCTTCAACCCTGTAATTACTAACATCCCTAAAATTCCAATCACAGAATGCAACAATTCAACTAATTACTTGAAAGCCTCGTGCATTATATAAACACCACGTCTAAAATTCTTACGTATTTTTAATTAATTTTTTTTATGCCAATTGAGTCAACTCCACTTGAGTTCTATCTATATGCACCTCCTGCTCAGCGGGAGCAGGAGGTGCATATAGATATACTTTTGAATACAGTTGATGTACTAATCAGGGAATCTGTGAATAGATTGAGTAGATCGGCATGACGAAAGTCGTTTACTCCAAAACGACCTGATAGACTTTCAACAAAATGGTGGAGCGACACACTATGCTGCACCTATGTGTGATTGACGGAATATTACTTTTTCCAGTAGGTAAATAGAAAGAGCAGTGGCAAAAGAAACCAAAATTTTGTGATTTAAACAGACTTTGTTCACTGACGCTCGAACAACGACGAATCATTAATATATAATTATACCTATCTGTATTTCCACTCTCACCAAAAAAATCTCGAACAGTCCACAACATTTCAAGAAGTTCTGTGGACGAAACCAGTATATTTTTAAAAGCACGTACAGTATTCTAGAGTTTACTTTAAATATTGAGGAATGATCTCGGTTGTTCTCTAATATTGTGGAGTGTTCTAGAAATATCTGCAGGACGAAACTTCCATCCCTTCTATCTGTAAAAGGTGGTGACCAACCATATTTTAATATAAATATTTAAAAATATATGATTTATAATACCAACAGGGGTAGTTCATTTCAGATTTAGAAATAGTAGTTGCTTGGGAACAACATATAACTGTTAAGTAAGTTCATCCTTGGAACAAAAATTAACGTGTCATGGAGAATTTCCAATATATTCGTGTTTTATAGTTAATAGGATAGTTAATAATTAACTTTTAAAATGATAACAGTTATATTAATATAAAATAATTCTGCTGAATATCTATGGATAATTCACATTTATGTGATATAGACATTACAATAATTACAATAATGAAAAGGTAGCCCACTGAGATATTCAATTTGAGCATAGAAGAACAGTTTTCTCCTTGTCATATAATTGCAAACTTCGAGTATGAAAACAGTAAAAACACTACCATCTCATGTAAATTATTTAGAATTTACCTATTACTAACAAATATTATTTTTATTGATTGACTGATTTATTTGAGAGCAAACTGTGCATTACTTTGAAATGATCGAAAATAATGGAAATGAAGCAATCAGCGAGAATCAGGTTTATGTAGATGCAATATAACTACAAAATAAGAACAGCTGCATGTCGAACTAATAAGTAACTAGTAAGTAAAGCCTACTGCCTATATAGACTGTTAATATTGAGACGGAAACAGAAATTAATGATGATTCGGATCATCTAGTAGTGATGAATTCACGGCTAAATTATTTTCTGTTCCTGCTAGAGACTACTCTTAAAAGCGAGGCTTAAAATAAGAAAACTTAGAGAAGTCTTCATGCAAAGTCATCGCGAACAATGTTTTGTTCAAATCTTGGATTCCTTGTAGCTTTAAGAAATATACTGGCTAAGAAATCAATTGAGTATGTGAAATTTGTAATGAAATTCGGGTATGTTTTTTAAGAAACATCTACTTTCATTATCTTGTATCTCTGAAAAATATTCAGGGTGTACAAGAAACCTTTAAAAGAACAGCCTGTATATTATTCCATTTTGGAATTCTACAAAAAATTGGAAGCTTGTTTTATATGAAAATTATATGTCTAAACTCAATAGCTTACGAGATGGACATTTGAGAAATGACTTTCCCAACATTAACAGTCTATTGAGGTCAAATATTGCGTCAGAAACACAAACGACTCGCGTTCCTATCTTAGTTTTTAATTTTTTAACCAAAATAAACAGAATAGGTAACCGATAGAATAGATTTTAATTAACAGATTTTCCTGTTGTCAGTTGTCAATATATGAATAGTATTTAAATTGTCTACAAATTGCAATTTATAGGGAATATATCCAGTTTTACAAATTCTGAATAGTGATAGTTCGAGTATAGTTTGTGTTTTCTTGGTTATCGACAAATATATGGTGTTGTAAATTGTTTTTCAAACAAATCCCAAAAATCCAAATAAAAATCCAAAGATTGAATCAATTAATTGCTTTTTTTTTTAAAAGTCTCAGATGCAGTTAATTGATTATGAAAAGTAATATTGGACAGTCTTTGGACCTTTCGAAACAATAATAATGATTATAGTAATAATAAATTCTATCTTAGTATTCAGTTCTCTGTTTCCATAATAGTTATCTACATAATATTTTGAAACTTATTTACTGATCATATAATGTCGCTTATAATTTTTCAACTCCTGAAAATTTCGAATAAATAAAAAATATATTCCCGGAATGGATCTTGTATACCTCATATCATTTAAAAGTGCTTAGAATTTGAAGCTGTTAGTAGTAAAATCCCAAATACATCATGAATAAACTCAGATAAAAACGTATTGATGTAATTTG
This sequence comes from Diorhabda sublineata, assembly GCF_026230105.1. Lineage (NCBI taxonomy): Eukaryota > Metazoa > Arthropoda > Insecta > Coleoptera > Chrysomelidae > Diorhabda > Diorhabda sublineata. The sequence continues at coordinate 36,149,405 of NC_079485.1, forward strand.
ATTGATCAATTTCTTACACATAATCTCCTAAAGCTCTGCTTCATATAGTAATAAGGCAATTAATAATATAATAATGTTTTTTTGCTTGATCTATTCAATACTCTAAATCCTCATCACATTGCCACTGGTTTAGAATCACGGTGGTTTAACAGATAACTAGTAAGCCGAACGGACCTAGCTCGAGGCTTATAATCTAATAATATCAGTCCGTTATCAAGCACCCTCTAAAACTCAATACTCAGGGTCTTCCCTCTTCGCACAATCAATGGGAATGTAAAAATTATCATGTCGACATTGTCCTCTGTTTATTTTCCTAATTTTCAATATCTTTAGATTCGAAATTCTCTTATTTAGACCAAAGGAAATTATATATAATAACGAAGTAATGATAAGATATGTTTTAATAAGTGTTAATTTTAACATGTTCATGTCAAATATAAAAAAAACAGCTTGAACATCTCAATTTTTTTTATTTATCTCAATATCTAATTGTGGTATTTCTATCAACACTATCAGGTGACAGCCACACCTTAGATGTTTTCAAAAGCAAAAGGTCTCGTGTGAAAATTTTCAAATATTTTGAAAATTGAATTAGAAGAGTTTGTTACCATTACAACTATTTGATACATGCATCTAAACATTCCCCAGCGAACGCTAAGTGGCGCCATCCTGACTTCCAACTACGAACCACTGGTCAGCTAGAAATCTAACGTAGTCGCCGATAATATCGATTACGATGGATCGAAGAATTAGCCAGGAAAATGATTCCCATAGTAACCAGAATCAATATTTCTATTAACGTCAATTTGAATATTGAATTTTGAATTCTATGAGTTTAAAGTTCTTACAAGCATTAACAATATCAAAAAACACCGGAAATCTCAATTAATTATTTCATTATTGTTATATATTTATACATATTTCTTATATTGTATTTGACCATAATTTCAGGCGTAGACGATGAATACATAAGTATTCGAAAGCTCGGAAAATATAAGATTTCCGGTGATTTTTAATATTTTTAAAGCTTGTAAAAATTTTTTTAAACTCATAGAATTCAAAATTCAATATTCAAATTGACGTTGATAGAAATATTAATTAATTGAAATTTATAATTTTCATTAATTTTTTATTGGATAGATTTTGAATGACGTTCAATTTTTATAAGTTAGATAACGATAAGTTTTAGTGAATGATGTTCAATATTGATTGGTAAAGTTATGGATAACATTAAATTTTAATAGGTTAGGTCGTTATAAATGTAGTTGAATATTCATTGGCTAGAATATAAATGACAATAAATTTTATAGGTTAGCTCGTTATAAGTGAAGCTGATATTTATAGGTCAGTTGAGGTTATTTGGTTGTTAATGGCGTTGAATTTTCAAAGAATTGGTTTTTTCAAAATCTAAAAGATATGCATAAATTACACTAAGGTTATTTAAATAAATTTTCTTATTAATGCATTGATCATTTCGGGCAATATATGTTGTTTCTAAAAATAAACGTTTTTTGTAGTTTTTTTCAGTTGTCAAAACATTAGCAGATTCATAATTCATATTGTGTCTTTCGTGATAGACATGAGTCGCTAATGAACATTTATCAGGATATAATCTGCAATCACTCTTGTGATTAGTTATCCGACTGATCAGTGACCTTTTCGACTGACCAATGTACTTTTTTTCACAATTTAAACAAGGTATTTCATATATTATGTTAGGCAATTTATTGATTGGTGTTTTATCTTTTATTTTAGTAAACATTATTTTGATATTCATGATGAAGGTGATCTATAGATCAATATAAATAAGTAAATTGTCAGTGTCAATATCATATTTTGATAAAGACTTAAAGAAAGGTCGAAACGTCAAAATTTATCTTCCTTTTATAAACTATAAAAAAACTAATTTTTAAACAGAAGAGACCTAATATCAAGAACATTTAGATACATTTATATATATATATATATATATATATATATATATATATATATATAATACCTGCAAATGTAGAGGAAATTCATAACCATAATATTTGTAAATATAATGACAATTAAAAGAATTGTCTTGTGTTTACAATTTGTTGATTTCCAGATTGTTTTTGTTAGCCGGGAAAAGGCTTCAGTGAAGTCATGCTCCTTATACCGATATATTTGATTCATTTTAGTCTGAATGAATCGTAAAAACAACAAAAGAAAGCTTCCCTGCAGGTAAGTAAAAGTTGTTTGTTTTTGTGATGGTTTCTACAGCGTACGCTCGCAAAAATCACTAGAGGGTTAGGCCAAATTAAATAATGAAAATGCAACCTAACTAGAGTGAAGGTTTTCAAACAGTAATGTTGAACTTACATGATAAATATTAGCTTTTCACGGGGTGGTTCAAGAGATACAAAAAATTTCTAAATGAATTTTTCAATCGAATCACACAATTCTAGCAAGTTAGATGATTGGAAACTCTTATTTGTAATAACACCAGACATGTCATAAACCATTATAATATGGGATATAAACTAAAACAAAATATTATATGAATCAAAATTTAAAAGAGTTTTGTTTATAGAATGTCTCGTATAGCGATCTTTTGGAGGTGCAACTTCTGATTTTTTGGAATATATTTTTTATTTCGAATAGATAACTATCACTAAAGATATAAAGAGGGAGTAATGATAGGAGATCAGCAATTGAGATTGAGAAGTTGGGCCGAATATTTCGATAATTTAGAGAAATAAAACGTAAATATGGCAAATAAAAAATAATGAAAATGGAAGAGGATAATAAGAAACAAACTGGTACCAGGTCGGTTAATATCAAAGAGGCTTTAGGAAGGGGCGAAACATGGTGGACTAGATTTTCACCTCAAAAACCTATGGAGCAATATTCAAAATCAAAATCTAGAACTACATCTACTGCTCGTAGATTATAAGCGTTAAAGTTGTGGGTGCCTCAAAAAACTTATAAGAATTGTAAAACTGATTCGGGATAGAACTGAAATCAAAGTATTGTGGGTAGGAAGGCTATAAGAAAATCTTTTAAAACTAATATTGGAAGAATTTTTATGCATCTTACTTTGAAGGCGGATCTTTTATTTTAGTAACCATGCATTAGATATTAGAGATTTGACAGTAAGATATCTTAAATTAAAGATTTCGGGAAATTTGGTAGTAACTGATTATAAAATCAGTATGGTAAAGGTGCATAAATAGGTGAGGTTGTATTGTCAAAATTATTATATAGAATTTAGGCTCCTTAATAAAATATTGGATTCGAAATTTCAAGGACTCTATTTTTTACCTATTCCATTAAATTAATCTTAGTTTTACGTGGGTGGTATGAATGATTATTAATATATTTTCAATTTGTTTCTAATACCAGTTGATTGAATTTCATTCTCTTCGATTCTAATAAGGACTCAAGAGAAGGTAAAATAATCTCTCTTTCCATAGTAAAATTGTATATTATGATTTAATTAAAATAGTGATTTCATCATATGAGAGGGATAAAGTTAAATCATCCATATTATTTTTGATGAAGAATAGTTTGAATGGCAAAACAGATATAACATAAAACAAAGTCCAAAATATAATCCACTACGTAATCTGCTATTACAGAAGAAGAACCTATTGGTGTTCCAAAGATTTGTTGGTAATTTTTGTTATTATAAGAACAATATTTTTATTAAAAATTGTTTTATTAATTCTAGAAGAGATTCTTTATTAAATTTGCTGTTTGACTTATATCACTCCAATTGTGTTGTAGAGGTGCTGGACATATATTTAAGTGAACATCAATAAAAAGAGATATTGCATCTAAAACTAAGTGAATATAAGTATGTGATATAGCATATCATAAAAAATATCATTGATTGTTAAAGACTCCTTGTTGTAATATTCATTGTTGTAGTTATAAATTTTTGTGAAAATTTCAGTCAATATGAATATATGTAAATAGTATGACAAAAACAAATTGTTGAATTCAAATTCCCAGTATATTTTAATACGATTGAATGTGAAAAAGGTAGAAAATGTGTCATATGTTTCCAGTCGAATAAATCTTAAGTATCTACTGTGTTCCCCCTTTTCAGCGATCTTTTGAACGGCCGTTTTCACATAAATGACGTTATTGTTATGAAAATCCTACGACTTGTCACTATCCAGTGGATTTACATTTCCAGCTACCATCGTGTGAACACTTCCCTTATATTACTTGTGTCTTATTCTGACGCTTAATTACGTTTATATTTGTGCTTTCACGACATATACAATAGAAAGTAAAACATAATTTCACATTTCACCCTTTAAAATAAATTACAAATTACACACACACACACACACACGTAACTCACAGAATGCAAAACGAGACGGAAGTCTTGAATACGAAGCAGGAATATCTAAGCCATATTATGAGAAACTCAACTAAACATCTAAAACTAAATAAACCATTAGTCCACAAATAAATACAATTATAGTGTCATCTTTATTGAGGTAAAAACTCCAAAGGTAAACAACATTCATATATATTTTCGCTGAATTTCTATTTGTGTTTGATTTTGGTTTCATAGACACACTTTTGCAACGTTTCAAACGAATAAAAGTAAATTCAAATTTCTACCAATACTTGCAATATTGATAAATAATATCCAATCATACGATTCCATTCAACTGGAACGATAAAAAATTTTGTTTATTTAGCAGAAACCAAACACAGTTTCAGCAGCTATGACTTTGAATAAAGGTATTAACATTTTGTCAACCCAACTTATCAAAAATATTTCATTGTATTGTTTCTATTTTTGTTGCTCTATATCTAGGTGGCATTTATAAAGTATCTCTCTAATGGTATAAAAATTTAAATTATTCATATTGAATATTTAGACAGACATTCTACGCTGGACTTGGAATTATATATTTTAATGCTAATACAATAGCCATATCTGATTCAGAAAAGAGAACGATCTGTTTCTTTAAAACGTTGCCCGATTTATTTTATTTATAGACAGTAGATATCACGTCGTAAAGGAAAGAGTGTGGAAATCCTTCAGGTGATCCATCGCAAATTTGGTCCAAATATTTTTCTCAAAAGGTATCATTATTTTATTCTGTATTCATTGTTCGCTTTTCCAATCTTCAGAGCTTCTGATTATGACTATTTACAAGTAACGTTCTCTACTAAAATCAGGTGTACCTTATCTTATAATGAAAATAACCATTATTTTAGTACCCAGTAGATGTATGTATAAATGGAGCAGACTATTATTAGAAAAAAAAAACGAGATTTGGAGGTTACGAAAAATATAGTATGAACGAATACGACTAAGAATTTATTCTATCAGTTTAATTTAATTTTATGGCTAATAACTCTTTGCACTTTCAAACAAGTATTGCTGTATCAACACCCATTTTTTGGATAGTAAGTGTAGGCAAAGGATAATCATTTAATAGGTAATTTATTTCTTTACGCAACATTCCAACATTTTTCAATATATTTCATAGTGATATAAGAAACTCAAAATTTCACCAAATTAACTAACTTAACGTACAACTTACTTCTTATACCTACGCCTAAGTTGACAATAATCGACATTATGCCACAAAAATAAATTCAAGGCAAGAAATTCGATGTTCTGGCAATAGAAAACATTGGTTCAAAAACTATGTTACGCGTATATCTTAATATGGGGATGCACCGGTCCTGTTGGAAACTTAGTTGATGCTCTAATAGAATATTGTCATGTTCCAATGTGACAGTAATCTTTGGGTCAGTAACATCTCCTAATAGATTGAAATAAGTAGTTCCACCGAGATTTCCGTTGATAAATTATGCGATTCTCCAAAATGCCGACCCATAATTTGAAAAAATTTATGATTCTATTTTATAAAATTATTCTGTAACTCTGAATAATTGATATTTGCCATTGAAATTTGACAATTAAGAATAATAAAATTTGATTATATATATCGGTTTCGACCTTTCTTTAAGTCTTTATCAAAACACCGACAATTTGCTCACTTATATTGATCTATAGATCACCCTCAACATGAATATCAAAATAAGGATAGAATCAACTTAGAACTTTGTTCCAATAGGATAAATCAATTTTTTTATTGCTTCCCACATCTCAAATATATAGCGGTAACCAATTAAATTTATTAGAATTTACAAAATAGAGCTATAAATTTTACTTAAATTATTTAGATCTTTTTTATCATTTAATGATTGGATAGTATTAAATAAATTCTATGAATTTTCAAACTTATAGGATTCAAAATTCAATATTCAAATTGTCGTTGAAGGAAATATTGATTAATTGAAATATTGATTCTTGTTTCTATAGGAATTTTTATTAATTTTTAATTGGTTAGATTATGAATGACGTTGAATTTTCCTTAAGTCTTTATCATCAGATAATAAAGACTTTAAGAGAAGTCGGAACGTGAAATTTTATCTATCTTTTAAAAATTATTAAAAAAAATAATTATGAAACAGAAGAGACCTAAAATCAAGAACACTTAGAAACATAAACAGATAAAAAGGTCTACCAAATAAGAAATTAAAAAATAGAAATACATCAACCTTAGAAAATGAAACTAGGGGTATGAATATATTTTATTTTCAAATTCGTTTTCAGAGTGGCAATTATTTTATCTTTCCTTTTAGTAGTTTCGAAGAAAGATATTTTATAAATCACAGTATCTTGTAATTGAGCATAAAAAGTTGAAAAAGTAACCTTGTTCTCTGTTTTTGTAGAAGATTCGGAATTTGGATTCGATTTCATTCTTTGAAAGTAGAGATCTGCCTTCAACTTCTATTTAGCTTCAGCTACATTTATTTGTGATCAGATTCGGTAAACTCTTCAACTAATTCAAGGTCACATTTATAATATAAATTACTTATATATTCTTCATTCATGTCCATTTAACAAAATCAATAAACGCACAACTTCAACTTGCACAACTAATTTTATAATAATACTACTTATAATAATTGCGACAAGAAATGGTGCTGCGAATAATAAATAAACAATAATCTAAAGAATGCTATACTTGTCTTTTTTTATATTTAGTTCATAGTTATAAACTAGTTGAGGTAAATTATATTCTCTCTAATAATAGTTCTCGCCTCATTATTATATTTATTTATTCATTTTGTTCCATATTGGATGTGACAAAATTTATCGTTGTGTAATACCTATGACTTCACTTTCATTTATTAAAATGAATGAAAAATCTTTTTTTTATAGCCTAAACCTCACTATTTACATCAGAAAATAGTTAAATGGCCTCATAAACGTGATATCAGTCGACCTTCCTTTCTATTCAAGTTTCTAGGGATTACGTCTGCCTAAGTTGTCCCAAGTTTTGTTCAAAGTTATCATTTTAACGGTGAATTCTATATTGAGAATGCAGTTTATAGGAAAAAAAGATATGATTGGGATTTGAATTTGTGAATGAATGTTATCACGAAAACGAAATTTCTCAAAAAAATTGTTCTTCTCTTCTTCAAAAAAAAAAATTTTTTTTGCTAATTTTCTAGACGTTTTTTATTAGGAATAAGATATATACTTTTAAGATATTCAAAAATCAAGGAAAAAAGTGCTTTTATTAAAAAGTATTAAATTATTTTGTGAAGCAGAAACTTTTATAATAGAATTCAGAAATATGAAAGAAAAAGCCTTGAAATATATTGCAGCGATGAAGAAGGAACGTGCGGTTTGCAACTGTAATTTAACTGTCATAATTTTTTGCCAGAAGTAAGCTGAAGAAATATTATACAGGGTGATGAAACGAATTTATTAATATCTGTCAATCAGGGTTTTGAGGAAGTTTTACCACTTATTGAAAACAGCCACAAGCACGGCAGTATAATATACAATAGAATAAGCAGTCCGGAAGTTTTCGGTGTAATATGTACAAGAATAAACAATAATGTAAAATTGGGAATTTATTGAACCATGAGAAAAGAATGGTAAGAGTATAAAAGAACTTCTTCCTTCCTCCACCGAACAAAACTTCAAACAAAATCTATTCGTAATGTAGTGGAATTAATAAATATTCATATTATATTACATTAAATATTTATTTTCCTGTTGTTGGTTTCAACCGGTTCTGATATTTCTGACAATATTTTGTTGAAGGAAAGAACAATGATATATGGATGATTCTTTAATACCAGACAGATATGGCATACGGCACATGATTGATTTGTCTGTAGACATCAGATTTGAATCAATTCAATTCCATGTAGATACAGAAATCACAAACGCTTTTGGAAAACTTTTTTTTTTACTTAATTCTCTTTGTCTATGCAGTTTTTTTCCTCAGATTACTTTTTTAATATGTCAGTCGATCTATTTAGTGGTGGAGAAGTTGGAAACTTTTGTCAGTATAAAGGAACTTGTTTCAATTGAACAATCATTTATATCTTGCCTTTTTTGTGTGATTCCATTCAAGTGTAAAATATGTCTCATCTGTAATGCTGACTTTTTATATCACAGTCAATTGGAACAAGTCGAAAGATATCCCAAGAAAAATTGATTGCCAATAAACTTTATTTTTTGCCGCATCTCGGCAACGATTAATCTGAGTATGGTTACACTATATAACAAAGAGCTATTTTAATAATAAATATAGTATTTCTACCTTAACCTACACAACATTTTGAATAACAGATTAAAAATAAAATTTTTAATAATATTGAATAACATATTCTTAGAAAAAAAATTTTTGAAAATAATGTTATAATGAAATAATCAACTGTATTGTAACGAAAATCAACTAAAGAAAGTTAAGATGCAATCAATGGGTGGGTTTTGCAGGCTATTCAATACATCATCTCAATTCAATGCCTGGGAAATTTTTTATTAAAATATTGCACCACAGCTCTACTTTTAATTTCTCTCTACTACACTTTTTGTGTGACAGAAAAAAATCACATATTAAGGAAACAGCGTTATGTTTTATTGTATAGTTGTAGCAGTCAGATATTGAAAAAAATTGTTTGTTCATCATTTTGTCTGAATATTACTTTAAATCCCATTTAAATGAAGTGGGGAAGTGGGAAGGTGGTCACCATTCATATGCGGGGCACATTCGTACAGTTACGGATAAACTAAACGGCACACAAACACGCATTTGCTGATGTGCATAGACACACGGGCCACCATGTTGCTAGTCGCACCACGGTGTATTAGCTGACGAGACAACATGTTTTCGAGTAAATTTTTAACTAAGTTTATTGAAATAGATGAAGAAACTGATGATCGTAGTATCAATTATAACTTAAGTGTGATACCAATGAGTATTAAAGATAATTGTTATGTTTTGGGAGAGTTTGAAAAACAGTCTTCTGTTGTTTATCACGATGAATAAGTTCTTAGTCATTATTCGGTTACAGAAATGTTAATATCTTATCTTCGGAAGAAACCGGGATTATCATGGTCATTGTTTTTTCCTGATATTGAAGACATACATACCCTACATATCAGCGATGTCACCATGATCTTCGGTTGTGGAATGAGGATTGAGATATGAAAGATGTCAGTATGTGTGACGTTGATTGGTATATAGATTGTTCTCAATAAGTATTCCCACATCGGAGCCGAAAAGCACTTATTCTGGCCATTTGCCCCAAAGTTCAATTATTTTTCTGTGACCCAATGAGAGAATTCTCGCAAGAATGTGATTTTTTTAAGACTTATGCTCTTCTAATTTTTTCACCGTTCGATATTATCAATATGCCTATTTATGGAGATAATTATCTATATGCCCTGAAACATTTATTTTCCAGCACAACTGTGTCAAAAATATCTCCGTAGGTACAAATTCTGTAATTGAAAATTCGTCTTATTATCTTGAAAATTTAGATGAAATTATGAAAATTTTGAGTTTGCTGACCTTATATGTTCCTAAATTTTTGACAGAACACGCAAATCTCACATTTCTGCCTGCAGCGACGGTGATATTCTCGATAACGTCTGTGAACTCCGGCTCTTCAGTAATCACTGAAACAACAGAAATGTTAGATTATTACAGATAGCACGAGGAGTAATTTGATTAATTACAATTATGTTCTAGTTAATTTTAAACAGTTGAATTTAAAAGCGAAAATATCTTTGGAAATGACAATATTCAAGTTGAAAAACTTGTGAATAAGATACATTTTACTGAAAATATTGACAGAAGTTTATGATTTTATTTTATTAGAAATAATATTGTGCACACTTTCAGTTGCTGATCAAATCTTTTAGAAAATTCTTTTCGCATAGATAACACATGTAGATTGATATTTGGGTATGTTGTGCAATCCGAATTCTTTCCATAACGACAGATCGCCAAGCTTTTTGCGTTCGTTTATAAGTGAAATGTTATAGAAAAATTTATGCCAAAATTCTAACAAGTCCTTAAAAAAACCACTGTGTTTTCTTGCTCAGTTGATTGAAGTTTCAAAATGCCATTTTTAAACATCCTTTTCCAAATACCAGCAATCTGCAGCAATTTAAGTACGTAAATATTGAGGGTGAAACAGCTCGACTTTCTTTCCAGAAAAACAGAGCTGTAAAAACGGGTCAGATAAAGCACAGATACAAAATTCTGTTGCTCATCTTCAATTAAACAAAACTTCCGTGTTCGTTGATTATTAGAAATGAAAGATGAAAATTTCCATTTTTGAATTGACATGAAGCTTTTGATATGAGCTTTGGATAATAAATGTAGGAAAACATGTCTGCGGTTAATGAAAGAGTAGTCTAGTTCTAATTTGAATTTAATAGGAAAATACAAAATTGAAATTCATAAAATTTAACTGATCATTATCTGTACTCTCAATAATTGAAGTATTGAATGACAAAACTAGAGCTGTAGTGGAATAATAAAGAGCACTCCGCAGTAAAAATAAAATATCGGATTCTAATCATGGAAATACAGTCTATGGTGTTTGTTCATGCTAGTTAATGCATGGCAAACCGAATTCGCCAGCAATCTGAAATACGAACCAATTGACTGATTCACATAATACAGCTGTATCACTACACGGATTGTTGATATTCGACAATACCATTATATATGGCTCAGTTGGTAACATTAATAGCAATTAATTGCTTATATATTTCATTATGTTTGTGCAGAGATTGAGTTATTCACTTTTTCTTAGAAGAGCGGAACTTTATCACGATTTAGATTTGTATAAATCTGCATTATCAATACCTATTTATTTCTATAGATGAAGACTAACAATTAGTAATAAAGATAAAATGTATATTGTTATTATTATTATTATTATCATTATTATTATTATTATCATTATTATTATTATTATTATTATTATTATTATTATTATTATTATCATCATTATCATTATTATCATTATTATTATTATTATTATTATATATAAAATACAAAATATATGTATTGTCCATCCAATTGTATGATTGATAGTATTTTTACAAATAGATCTCTTGACTTTGTAGTGAATATTATACCATCATTTAAAAACGAGTTCCGTGATATGACAATTTGGTTTTGGAATGAGAAACCCATTCGTATTTAGTTGGATATACTTATGGAACAAAAGCTATTAAAGTATTATCACAGCCTGGTAAATAATTTGTTCACTTCTTATTGAGTAATAATACTGCGAAATAAGAGTGAATTATGTCTCTCGACCAGCACTTGTGTCGATTTAGGGGAAAAAAGTTCTGTTGAGAGTTTTTTCTTAGCTGTATCTTGAAACGTATTCCTTGTTTGTTAGGTTGGTACAAATTGTTTATTTTAATACTTGCGTTCTAGTCATATAAATAAAGGTTGATACAGAATACAGATATTGTTTTGCTTACTTTTGAATAGCAACCCAAATAGAATTATTTATAAAGATGAAGGAATCAACATTACTATTGAAGAGAAAACAAAAATTATTGAAGAAAACATGGTTAAGAAAGAAGAATTTGAACAATAACAAAACATGAAGACAAAAATGAGGATTAAAGAGGACAACATCAATAGAGAATTTTGAAAGGAATTCATAGAAGAAATAGGAAATTGGGGAAATCAACAATTAGAATTGAGACAAAATGTGGAAAAAAAAATTAAAGGTTTGACGTCCAACAGTATAGATGAATAGACAAGAAATAGACTTTAAAACAACGAAGAGAAAATCAGGATAGAATTGAATAGAAGGATAGCGAGTCAACAAAAGGATATAGAAGAGCTGGGAAAGAACATTGATATTGAAATGAGAGCACTGACGGGAATAGTTTAAGAAGAACATATTAAAATGGGTAGAGAAATAGAAAAATAAATCAACAATGAGGTGAAGTACTCAATACTAAAGAAGAAACGAGAAACAGAAAAATGAACACAATATATTGTTTCGGGCGGTTGTAGTAACAATAATTTTGACAGGTATAAGGCCATCAGTCCATTTATTTTAACAATAATAGTGGAAAAAATAGAGAAAATAGGAATATTCAGTATCAAAGAAATGCTGATGACGATATTAACCAAGAAGTTAATCATAATAGACGAATTTACCATAAGCGCACTGTTAGTCAAAAATGCAAGACAACAGAAAATCAACAAGAAGTTGAGTCTGCATAACAAAATGAAGCCCTACCGAAAGTAACTCAAGTGGATTTTCATTAAATTATGATGTTTGACGGAATCTGTATAGCTACGTCCATTCTCATGAATTTCTTGAAGTAGAAGACTTGGACCAATACAACGCGAATTAAATAATTTTGAAGGTGTAGCTTTTAGGTTATTGTTGGATAGTGATTCAGAGACATCATTAATCAAACACTCATTAATCAAGAAAATAAATCTGGAAGAAAATATCAACAAAGTTGAAAGAATAAATTTGATAGGCATCAACGACAAAAAACTATGTGAGAGTAATAAAGCAATAGTAACTGATATAAAAGTGAAGGAGACTATTATTGCAACACAATTACTCATAACAAGTCACCTGAGTTAAGATGTTTCACTTTGCATTGACGAACTCGAGAAAAACAAAATATATAATATATGAATAATGTATATACATAAAAAAGTATTAGTAATGAATAAATGAAAATATTGGAAGAAACAAGCGACAGTAACGACGAAAAAATGATGAGATTAAAAACGTAATTGCGGACTGTTAGAAGAGTAAAAGAGATGTTTGAAATTTATTTAAACATTATTATGAATTAATTAATGATGAGCCAAGAATTGTCAAGCATCATATCAGTAAAAAATTTATTAGGAACAAAGGCATCAGTCTATTCTAAATTAGACCTATACATAGTTTTTGGTTAATTCCATTACATGAAGAGAGGAGATAATATTGTGGTTTCCATGTATATGGGGAGATAATAAATTTAGAGTTACACCTTTTGGAATACAATCAGCCACTTTAGCATTAGTGAAAGCTTGCAATAAATTAAAAAGAGAATATGAACATTTTGTTTTACACAACGTAGAAGATATTTTGATATACTCAGAGGACGACGAAATACTCGAAAACCATATCAAACAAGTATTAGATGCATTATTCAGGGAAGGATTGAAATTAAACATAAAAGAAGTGTCAGTTTTACAAAAGAGAAGTAACCTATCTTGGCTATAAATTGGATCAAAGTGGTATTAGTATAGATCCGGATAGAACAAAATCATAGGAGTATAAACGACTACCAATTCAAACACCGTAAGAGGATTTCTGGGTATGTTAAATTATTTTTAAAGATTAATAACAAATTAATCCGTGAAAGAGATTCCTCTTGTGGAACTTTTGAAAAAAGAAATGTGAAATGTAAATGGGAAGAGATATAAGAGAAAGCCCTTATGATGATTAAAGAAGAATTCACAAAGAATGCGACGATGATCATCCAGATTCCTCAAAAATTTGTAATTCAGGTGGATAAATCAAGACAAAGATTCCCAGGTGTTTTATCACAAGAACAGAACTGGATAGAATTTCCAGTGTCATTTGTTTGACGACTAACTTTTTGTTAGTCTGAAAAGAATTAGAATGTTAATGAACTTGAATTGGGAAATATAATCCTCTGCGTGAAAAAATTAGGATATATCCTATTTGGCAATGAATTTATTATACATACAGATAACCAAGTATTAACGATAATCCTAAAAAATAAGTACAATAATGCAAGAATACATAGAATACATTACTTTTATCAAAGTATTCATTTGAAATTGAATTACCAGGAGTAATGAATATAGTAGCAGATGCAATCACGAGAATGAATGGTAATAAAATCAAAGATATAAAATCCTACAAAGTAGATCTAAATTAAATGAAAACTACAAACAATAAAAAATGATCAAAGAAATTTTTCACAGGTCGAAAATGAAAATCACTAGAAAAAATGGATGGATGGACAGAGAATGCTGTGAATAGTTATTAATTGATACACCCAATAACTGAGAAAGTGAGAGAAATATTTCACGTTTCGCAGTTATACGGACTCCTATAATTTCTATTCACGAAGATGTATTGATATCTAGTTAGATTAGACCAGTTCCATGCATAAACAAAATATTGCGTTACCATAGCAACAAACAATAACTTATTAGAAGTGTCAGTGTAAAGTTTGACGTCAAAAAAGTAAAACAGAGTTACGCAATAAATTAAAAGAAGAATGAATGAGACTTGGGTACATTTCTACGATCCAGAAACGAAGCAACAATCGATGGAATGGCGTTACTCTGGTTCTCCAAGACCTAAGAAGTTTCGTGTCCAAAATTCTGCTGGAAAAGTTCTTGCTTCAGTTTTTTAGAATTGCCATGGAGTAATTATGATTGATTTTTTTGATAAGGGTAGAACAATAACTGGAGATTAATATTCGACATTACTGACCACTCTACGGGGAAACATTAAAGAGAAAAAACGCGGAAAGCTATCCGAAGGTGTTTTGTTTTTGCAGGACAACGCTCCTGCATACAAATCCCATGTTGCCATGCAAAAAATTCGTGATTTATGGTTTGAATTACTGGAACACCCCCCTTATTCAGATTTGGCTCCGTCCGACTATCATCTCTTTCCTCAACTGAAAAAAAGTTTAAAAGGTCGTAAATTTTCTTCCAACGAGGAGGTAATAAAAGCTGTGGAGGTCTGATTTGCAGAGCAAGAAGAAACATTTTTTTAAAGGTCTAGAGACGTTGCAGGTTCGCTGTGATAAATGTATCCAATTAAGAGGAGAATATGTTGAGTAATAAAATATTTTGACATTCATATGTTGTTTGGTTCTATTGTAGTTTAAGAATTTTTCAATAAATCCTCGTAGCTCAATTTTTTAATTAATTCAATTTTACTGAATTTTGGTTAATAAGTTTTATTTCGTCAATTGTTTAATTTAGTGATAGGGGAATTTTTCGCAATTTTTGCACACATATAGGAAATGTAGTAGTGAAACGATAGCATACTAAAAATAGAAGAATTCTTTATATATTTATATAATTGGTTTCAGCGTAATTAATAGAGTCAGAAATTTCAGAAATTTTATGATGAAGGTATCAACATTTTTAAAACTTTTAAAATAACATAGTCATATATAACCCATAAATTGATGCTGAATCTCACAATGTCAATTTTATAACATTATAGTGTATGTGAAAAAACCGACATCGTGAAAGTTTATAATTAGAAAAAGTGACTATCGTTGGAAAGGAATATAAAAAATGAGAAAAACAAGGTTATAGTAAGCTACTAAAAATAAATAAGAAATTCTGAGAAAATCAAAACGGAAAGTTTCAAAACGTGAATAAAATCCGAAAATGTACATACTGCTTAAGATTAAATGAATGAAAGTTATCATCGTAAATATGAACTTTCTTTATATTGGATCGTCACGATAATTGGATTAGTGTAATCAGACATAAATAGGATATAAATTTTTAATACATAACTTTACGAATTGTCATTATTTACTGTATATTTGTCAAAATTTAATTCTTTTTTTCAGAATTTGTCATCAATGCATCACAAAAATTTATAATAAATCTCTTTAATATTTGATCTAGATCAGTATCTTTGATTCAACACAACTGTTTGGGATAATTATTCGAAATTTTATCATAAACTTTTACACATCATTATGAAACCTAGAGAGAGAGTTTCTTCATGTTAGGTATTTGATAATTATGACGTTTTGATGAACTGTCAGTGTACAGTGAACAGTAATTGAACGTTTAATTTCGAATTTATGTGATTGTTAGTGTTGCAAAATGCCAGATACTTATTCAAATTTAGAATATGCAAATATGGTGTTTGTTTATGGTTTCTGTAATGGAAATGCTACAGCTGCTGCTCAAGAATATCGTCAACATTTTCAACACCAAATATATCCTGATAAAAACGTATTTATTAGAGTGCTTAATAAATTGTGCGAGACTGGTAAGCTTCCCAGTGCTAATATATCATCTGAACGCGCTACTCGACAAGGTTTGGTAGAAGTAAAAAATATTCTGCATCTAGTAGAAGAAGATGCAACATCTAGCTCACAGAGAATTGCCACTCAATTGGGAATTCCACAAAAAAGAGTGATAAACACACTCCACGAACAAAGCTTATATCCTTATCACGTACAGAGCGTACAGCACCTACAACCAAAGGATTACGCTAACCGTATGGAGATTTTTGTCGATGGATAAATAATAATCATCTTATATCGAGTATAATCTTTACGGATGTAGCTACATTTACTCGTGATGGCATTAATAATACTCGTAACTGTCATGCATGGTCGGACGAAAATCCCCACGCAACAGTCGAAAGCAATTTTCAACATTGGTTTTCTGTAAACGTGTGGTGTGGTATTGTTGACAGTTATTTAATTGGCCCTTTCATTTTGGAGAATCTTCTCACGGGAGACAATTACCTAAATTTTTTACAAAATGAAGTACAAGGCCTACTAGAGGATGTTCCTGTAAATATTAGAATGCAGATGTACTATCAGCACGATGGAGCTTCTGCACATGTCGCTCGTCAGGTCAAGCAATATTTGGACGAACGTTTTCCAGGGCGTTGGATTGGTCGTGGAGGTCCCATTAATTGGCCTGCAAGATCTCCAGACCTCACACCACTAAATTTTTGTTTATGGGGCTGGATGAGAAATGAAGTCTACAAAATAAAAGTGAACACACGGGTTGCACTAATTAGACAAATTGAGAATACTGCAGCCCATATTGAAGAAGAAAGAAATGAATCAATTGGGGTGAATATTTGATATTAAGATTCTTATATATACCTTCTTCATTTTTGCATGTGGATTAAAGAAGTCGTTTCCATATCTATCTTAAACTATTCAACGTTAAGCCGTTCATTTCTTATTTCGAAACATCATAGTTATATTTTTTCAACTCTATTCGCTTAGTTATTGTTTATGATTTCTGAATTCATTGAAAATTACTTTAAGATTACTTTTTAAAATTATCGTTCCCACCCGTTTAAAGCTTTGCTTTCTTTTGTTCGTTTTTTTGTCATTTGTTGAATTGCGAATTTCCTTAATAGAAAATTGATATTTTAGGAAAGGCAAAATTTCTATCGAAGAAATGTGTTCGTATGATGATTATTTCTAAATTCAGTGGTGTTCACCTGTCCAAAAATAACAATTTTTCCTATCAACAATAGAGACTGGTAGCTATACAGAAAAGGTGATATATACAACGGTAGAAGGAAAATTATGACGGATAACAATTTGATATTTCAATTTCTGCTATCGTGGAAACAGAAATTGTGCTAATTTAAGAATCAAATTATTCTTCATAGTTATTGGAATGTTAAAAACTGTTAGGAACTTAAAATTCGAATTTGAATTCGTGATATTGGCACTTTTTTCAGTGGAAATAAATGCTACATATATATTTTATAACTGACAAAAATGAAAAAATAGTATAAGATTTCAATAACTTTTGTTTAAGCGTGAGATGAATTTGAAATTCAGTAAACAAATAGCTTGGATGATAATTGAAGAAAAAGTCTATTCGATAATTTGAAAACTAGACATTCGTAGTGACTTTGGAAAAGCAATTTCCCACTATTATTGAATATTTTGATAACTAGATATTTATAGTGACATAAGAAAAGCTTCAATGTTTTACACATCGAATCTCTTTTTTTATAAATCTATATTCGTACGGTGTAATTCTCGTAATTTTTATGCTATTCATTACAATTTAATCTTATATTGTTAATTATAGTGACATTTATTTTTGAATCCTTTTTTTTATTGGCTACTTTCACTTCATCATTTGCATATGCCTATAGAGTTTAAAACTATTATGTGAACAATTTGCATTATTCCAGCCCAGTGAAAATGCATCGCAGATGACAATAATTCTCTATTCCCAGGTAAAGCCACAAATTGCAATACTGGCGACATACGCTCAACGGAACATTAAAAAGCGTGTTCAATAATATTAAAATTATTCCGTTATTTCCCTCTCATTACTCACTCTACTTTATAAATGTGCCCAAGTTCATTGTGGCCATAAGTGCCATTAAACTGAGAGTCATATACGAGCGAAATTATATTTCTTGCACGATTAGTTACCCTACCACTCATTAGATACCGAAAGGTGTTAAATAGCTATCTATCATCATGTACTACACCAAATCGATACAAATGTTACAATATAATGCTGAATGGATTTAAAGCGTAAGCTGAAATTGTGACGCCAGAAAAAATATTAGGGTAAATTATTTTCCAAGAATAAATTCTGAATTATCAACAATTTCAAAACTATACTAAAAGACATATTGTTTCATTTCGTATTTGACTTTCTCTTTTCTAATATCCAGTGCTATAAAAAAATCCTCTTCCCCTTTTCTTCTCTGGAGCTGAATATTAAGAGCTGTAAAGTTCCCCAAAAATGACGATACATGACGTATTTATCAAATATAAACTGATAAGGTCATTGTGGTCAATAATTTCAAGTGACAAGTACAAGTGTGAAGAAAAACCTATTCAATTATACTAATTCTTTTTCTCTTTAAGATTTTTAGCTACTGGCATCAAAAAAATCGGAGCTATGATTAATCATATCAGTTAACACTAAAATTTGATTTAAGTTCCGCAAATATTATGTTGTATATTTGTATTTAGCATAACTTGAAATTATCATTATAGATAATTTCGAAATATCTAGTTTCCTGGATATTTGACTAGCTATACACGTTCTGATAATCAACGTTATATTACCAGCAAACGATGAGTTTGTAGCGACTACATATTATCAACATTCTAATAATCAGCTAAGTAACTTGACTCAACATCTACAATCCTATAAGAGGTATAATTGGCATACATTTCAAGAAAATGCTGATTTTAGATTCTAATATGGAAAGAAGGTTCCATATCAGGCTTTAATATTATAAATGAAAAAAACCGGCAAACCGAAAGATTTTCCACTGTGTGTTAGTAAGAGCTGGACTATTGCAGCCCTGCATTGTTTCCACCGCCTAGTCTAATGGGTTTCTCCACCAACATTAACATCACAATATTCCTCGTACGTCTAAATTAATCCCAAAAATAATATATTTTCAGGTGGAGATGGTAGATTTGTAAACCCTCTGTCAATAATACAATCATCAAACTGAAGGTGAAAGAAGTTGCTGATGTAACGTATTTTCTTCTCCTTATCTTCTCACCACCATGTATAAATTTTCGTGTGTAAAAAAGCATTATTGAGATATAACAAAACCGATCGAATACTATCGTTTGTCCCCTCGATATAAAATTTTATAGGAAATAAACATTTTAATATCGTTTTCGTAGTAAGGCGATAAATAAACTTATTTGAGGACTAGTTCTACTCTTTTCGTTTACACAATTTATATTTTAACGAAGAGAGTAGGCAAAAGTAAGGGTGCAAATTGACAAGAGCTTCATTCTGCATACACTAGTTTATGATTTCCTAGTGCTCTTTAGATGACTTTTGATGCTTTAACATCAGCCCTCAGATTCCCTCAAAGGAATAGTCCTTTGGGAATTGCAAATATTTTCGCACTTTCTCACTACGAGTTCATGAATAGTTTTATACAGTTGAATTGTGAAGTTTTCAGAGATTACAATTTTTCATTATTCATTTGGATTACTGTCGGAAAATACGTTAGTTTTAGTGAACTACATTTGTTACATAGTTAAAACATATATAGGTGAATTCAGTATAACGTACGGATTTGTATGAGCTATTCTTGGACTTTTTTCCAGAAACATGTCCTGAATTTTTATTATTCATATGTGTAATCTCTCTTGGATATTATTTTCAATGTATTCATTGAATGCAAGAGATATTTAAATTGATCAATTGTGCACCAGGGTTGGTAAAAACATGAAAAACTCGGATTCAAGTTACAATAAATATAATGTAAAAATCCAAAATGGAATATTTAGTTAATAATCCATACAAAAATTTGATTTCGGTAATCTAAGTGGGTAAAAAGAGAAAGGAAAACAAACAAGAGTAGGTTATAAGAAACTGCTATTAAATGGAAAACTATGGAAGTGAGATCAACAGCAGCATACTTCGATAGCAACAAAAAATTAAAAACTAGGTGTCAAAAAAGTGATTGTCTGTAAGAAACTAATGAAGGCTCTGTAAGGGAAAGGAATTAATTCACGATAAAAAAATAAATAATGTAAAAATTATAATGAGTCAGAAGAGGCAAAGGGAAAAGGAGAAATGAAGGTTAACGAAGGAGCGATTAGGACACTGATAGAAACAAGAGAAATATACGGCTCACAAATCTTAGCTTTGCCAGAAACTGAAGACAAAAACAAGGACTTACTGGATTGGGAGATTATTAAAATGTTTAGCAGAGAAGCTTATATGAAAAATGCAATGAAAATAAAAGACTGCAATGGAAATGGAAAACTGCTGGTTGAATTAACAGTGGAACAATCAAATGAGGAAAATATACAATTGTGCCACAAAGATATCTACAAAGCTACTTGTACCGGGTGGACAATTAAAAGCGGCCGTAGGACATAGGAAGTGACTATATAACAGCTTCATGAACAAAAATATAACAAAAGTGGACTCAAGAAACACGTAAGAATTATTCTCAGAATTTTAGGTCAACCATTAGTGTGCGTATTTAAAAATATAAAATTAAAAAAGGAAAATTTTCAAAAGTTACAATTTTTATTAACAAGAAAAAGTCATCAAACAAACCATGTAACAAATCTAACAATTAACAACTTAGATTACTCACTACATAGTTATTGGCGCCTTAGATGTACAAAATGGCGTCCATCATTTTCTATACATGAAATCTGTTCCTGAGATATGGTTCTTGGATGCCTACTCTTCTTTTTTCTTCGAACTATGGATATAATTATTATAAGCACTCTGCACTTGGTGTGTAATTTCATTAGTGTAAACTTGAGCTCTTATATTGCAATTATCTGGAATGTTTCTTTATGTAGTAGTAATTTATTTAAGTCCAGATTTATCATGTTAAGTAGAGGTAAATATTTTAAGATCTCAACTACAACTAGTCAATCATATTTTGTTTTCAGCCCTTCTAATTCGATACCTCATTCTTTCAACATGATAATGATAACCAGCATGGTAAATGAGTAGCATAAATATAAGAGGTAAGTTGAAAACTAATTTATCAAGAATTTATTGTGAAGTTTTATAATCATCTCATTATGGTAATGTTGTTGAACTTAAAAATAAATTTAGCAATTAGAAAACAAAAAAAAATTCTATACTGCTGGAATGAAAATAATTATTGTCTGAGCTTTTCATATTGGTCGGCGTACGCGGTAACAATCACATCTCGTTACCTGTAAATTCAATAGCAACAAACTATCATTGGATAATAAATAACAATTTTGTCATGTTGTTTTAGATAACACTAAAATAAAAGAACCCATTGTCATTTACGTAAAACTCAACTCAATAGAAAGGTAAAAAGTTCTTACCAGTTTTACCTACGGCATCTCCTCTTTCATTTCTATCTCCATTATTAGCTGAAAAAAGAAAAATACTGGATTACTACGATAAATAAATCTTGAAGATTTAGGTAAGGAATTTCCGAAACAGAAAAAATTTTAATAAAAGTACAACTACTAATCAGATAAAAAAGTGAAAAAATATGGAATATAGGAAAAAATAATGTCAACGTTTTGCTTCAAAAATTTATTGGCAAAACAATTCTCTATTCTCACGCAAAGTTTGAATTTATCTACCATTTAATCAAGTCCATTTCAAGTATGTTACATCATAGCTAGAACTATTTTATTTTAAAGATCTCGGACTCTGGCAGAGGTAGTCACCACCCCCCATCCAAAGGTCACTAAAATAATCCCTCTATAAAGAATGTTCCCGATGAGTGATTATTTTTAAAAATCCGTTTATCCAAATTATGCTAATTTTCAAACTCTTGGTTTACCGTGCATCTTCATCCTTTCTGTACTCAAATCCAATTCCTAATTGTTGTACAACATATAAACATTTCCAGCATGTTTTTGGAAACAATTTTCAGCGTTCCGGCCAAACAATGTCTTCATATTTTCTGGTTTTCTGCGATTCTCATTTGTCCGAATAACTGATACGATATATTTTCAAGATCAAATTCCAGCTCCATTCTCCCTTCTACAGTACCTGGTGATAAAAATTCAACAGAAAATTTATTTACAATACTGTTGTTATGAATATGAACTCACCTGACAAATCAGACACTCAATTCCAGTCAAATTATGCCTTTGAGAAAGCCTAGTTATTATCTCATATTCTACTTTCACCTCAAAGTAATATTGGTGATACAATATATCTTTTTCTACACATTTGCATACTTGTGGGGTGCTTTCTAAGTAGTAAAGTGAATGTATATTTCCAATACATCCCAATCTTATAATATGTAATATATAAGCATGCTTAAAAGTAAATTATCAGCCTATTGGCAAATGAATTCAATACTTATTATTATAATACTTATAATTCCAATTATAATTACCATATAATTTTCAGTGATTTTTAAGCAAAAGAAAACTATAAACGTTATTACTAGACACAAAAATTAACTAATTTCCTCAATATCTTTTGAAATTTTACTTGTCATAAACAGCACTGCAACTTCAATTTGAATTTTTCTGTATAAAATACTGTTTGACAAAGTTTTAACTCATTACAAGTAATGGCTACCATTTTTACGTAAGCCTTCTTTACCTCTATATAGTTTGATAAAGCAGAAGAAAAAGGAGGGCTTGATATTAAAATGGATGATTACAGTTTAAAACATTACCGAACAGTATTTCCTGACGGTCCTGCTTCTAGGTACGGATTAATGAAGGAACAACATTTTCATTAGAAACTCTTGCTTTATTTTTATATGGGCTCTAAAATTACGAGTCATGTTGAAACAATTCAGACGTGCTCGAAGTGAATTGATTGAATTCAATCTTGCAAAATGGAGCTTCTGTTAAAAATGATGTTTTTTCACCATCTACTTTTTACTATTATGCATACGGGTTGGCTCATTTGGATAACGCAAAAAATCAAGCTTCCTTAATGTCTTCCAGAAAAAATGGAGACAATGAGGAAATATTCAGAAACCGAAGTGAAACCTAAATATCTATTGTTTCTTTAATAAACAGGAAAATAGAAGAATGACTAGAATTTATGCTAATACCTACATCTTGCGATAAAGCAACAGTTTGACGCTCGATTTTGAGATCAGTATTTTTATATTTAGTATGTTGAATAAGTAAAGTAAATTGTGTATTGTCGATGTCTGACATGGTTTATTTCATTTCAATAAGTTCATTTTTTTACCAGTACACCTTATGTATTTTCAGCTCTTCATATTATAGTAATAAATTACTTTCAAGCTTTCACTATGTGAAGCAGGAAAGACAAAGTGTTATATCATAATTCTTCAAGGATGCGCAAGAGTTATCTGAAAATTATCATTACCACAAAATGAAAATTTGTGAGAACATATTATAAAAGATAAATGCATGTCCTCATTTTACAAGTAATTTAGTTGTTGCGATGAAGTCACGGTTATGTTAAATGGTACAATTAATCGCCATAATTGTAGATATTGGAGCGATACCAATCCCCACTGTTTTGGTACCATTCTTTGTAGAAAACAATGTGAACGCACCAAAGTAATTTGAAATAAAATACTCCCCGCAATAAGAAATGTAATAATGAAAATAACAACAATTTTAATGCCATTTGGTTTCAGCAAGACATCACTTTAGTGTTACTGATCTCAATACAGATCTCCTGATTTCTAAAAAAGAACATTTTTTGCAATAAAACATAATTTAATCGAGTTGAAGTGAGAAACAGAATACTGAGAACAGCCCCGTCAAATTCGAAATCAACTATTCCGCTATTCCATATCAACTTGGATAGTCTCAAATAAAAGAAAGAATACAATTTAAACACATTTTTTCACGAATGGGAAAAGTTGACCATAGCAATT
Source organism: Diorhabda sublineata (assembly GCF_026230105.1). Classification (NCBI taxonomy): domain Eukaryota; kingdom Metazoa; phylum Arthropoda; class Insecta; order Coleoptera; family Chrysomelidae; genus Diorhabda; species Diorhabda sublineata. The sequence continues at coordinate 36,173,834 of NC_079485.1, forward strand.
CTATGAGTGAAAAAAGACATCAAACATACAATAGATGTATAATGTGTGCGGTTTTTTTTTTAATTTTTGCTTCAATTCTACAAAAAATCTAATTTGAAGGCTTCAAGTATAATCGCGTTTAGCTACTACATTTCAATGGTAACAAACACTTGTTGTCGACTATGATTACAAATATTGTCCGACCCTCAAACTTTTTGCTTTGACGGAACATGACAGAACCCTTTTTTAAGCGAAAAAAAATTATTCACAAGGTTGATGTGGGTCGAATGTAACGAGCAACTTCACACAACAAGTGATCCTGACATCCCATTATCTGTTTCTTCTTATAATATTTCAGAAATCATGTCAAAAATCAAACGGCTATACAGAAGTGCTCTATACAGAATGAACACTTGCTAATAAATGTCGTATCTTAGTAAAATTGAACTTAACAATGCATACAAGGAAAATATTAATTAAGAAGAGTCATAGAATTTTCTATTTGAAATCTATAATTGGCATTAAAATGGCTCCACGACTTGAGGGAACCGATCATTTGGAGTAGTTGAACAGATTGGACATGCGATATTGTCTCTAATAGTTCCACATGAGGAGCCGGAGGTGCAAATGTAACGAAAAACAAAATTTAATGTATCTCTTCTTTACTCCGAACCAAAAGAACAATCCTGAAAATCGATAACAAAAACGTTTCTTTTGATAATAATAGCAACGATGAACTCAATTTTTCCCTCCACAATCCCATCATAAACTAAATCCTTAAGTCTCCATTCAAAATTATTCAATGGAATTGTGATAGATATTTCCTCGTTTGGAAATAATCCAGCAAATAATAACAGCAGAACGTCCTGAGCATGGCTATTTACAAAAAGCAAAATCTAAAATGGATAAAAATCCTAATCTAAGAAACTATGAGGATTATCAATATGTTCATTTGAACTGCGCGAAAGCCATCGCAAGTACTTCAATTTTTGTTTTAAATGAACTATTTTTCTCCACATTCCTCATCACTACTGATCTCAAAGCTATTTTTGTTACCACTGGATGCCCAAATAAATTCACTCTTTGTAGCTCACATATTCCTACCAACTACCTCTTAAATGAAATAGTAGTTCACAATCAACATTACATAATAGTTGGTGATTTTAATGCTCTAAATACATAGTGGGAATCTAATTCCACCATGAACTGAGGGAAAACTGTCAAAATTCTAATCAATTGTACAGGTTTCTGCTTGCTGAATAGTGATTTTAGAACACACTTGAATTTCTCCTCTGGTACCTTCTCTCCCATTGATCCCTATTATACCCACTTAAATGGTATTGGTGCTTAAACAACACCCACTGAACTAGTTATTCCTCTTAAACAGAAACAGCTTTATTCGCAATAACTCTTTCAGATAATGTGAACAACATTCCAAATTACACCCAAAAACAGAAAACTGTAAGATGGTAGAATTCCTACTGTGCACGTGCTGTAAATCAACACAAAATGTCAGTAAATATATACGGTAGAAATAAATCACTAGAAAATCTTACTTATCTCAACAGATCCAGAGTCAAAACTTGATATACTATGAAACAAAGTAGAATATCTTCCTATAGAAATTATGCGTCTTTCATAAATGTGAATACAAATTACATACTTCTTGAGAAAATTGCAAGATATTACATCTCTTAACTGCTTCTCCTATTTAGAGTTATCCTGAGCTCTATATGCCTGCAAAAATACTACACCCAGACCTGATGATATCCCGTATATATTTCTTAAAAAAAATTTCATTGGTGGCTCATAGGTTTCTAGAATGTTACAATTTAATATGGTCTACCAACCAATTCCCTAATTATAGCTGACAACTACGATAATTCTTATTAAAAAGCCCAACCTAGCTGCAACTTCCCGAAACTCTTTCCACTCTATATCACTCACTTGTACAATGTGGAAAATAGTGGGAAATGGTAAATAAACGTGTCCTCTGGTTTCCGGAATAATATAATGTTATCTCAAAAGAACACGAATTTCGACGAGCTAGATCATCTTAAGACAATCTAGTTGTTCTTGAACCCCCTATATCGGTGGACCACTGTAAAATTTTTAGTCTAAAATTCTACTCCCGACCCGACTTAGAAACAAGATATCCTAGAAATCAAACGCCTACAAATCCGACCTCGACCTTTTAAACTCAGGGCATAATATTCTCTATACGCCCTATATCTGTGTCTAGGTGCTTTTCGGTCTAGCCCTAGAGAAAGCCTTTACTCTGAAGCTAATGATCCCGTACTATGAATCAGACAACAATTTCTTCTTTCTTAAGCTGCCTTTGTACCATCTAGTTCCTTAGCCCTGTTTAGCCTCTCTTTATAACTACTACCAAAAACTTATACCATCTGTCAACCATCCCACTAATAAAACCAATCCCATTATTTTATCACAACTTCTTGACGCCATAGACCTGACAAGCCCTGACCTGCCGTCGAAGGAGTAATTAGTTGCAACTATGATTTAATTTCATAGACATCCTAAATGACTGGGAGCAAATTTCCTTCGTATTTCAATCCCTTATGGATGTGAAACTTTACTATAAACTATAGAACAATTGTATATTGATAATGTGTTAACTACTAATATATTGTAATCACACCTGTATAAATGGCGATAGTAGCCGTGCACGTTAAAAATATATTAAAAAAATATTGTTGAAATTTCTATTGAACGGTAAATATAAAACAGGTAGTCCTATTCCCATTAATTCAAAGTTATTATTATAATCTACTTAATTTATTTAATCGAATATTTGAAAATTTTACGATTATAATACTTTCATGATTGCCATCTATAACATGCTAGTATTACTATGGATATCGTCACTTTCACAACATTGGTCACTCCTAGGTATAAAATGCTGTTTTCGAAATTTTAATTAGACTTATTATACAAGTGTTATATATGATCGGGAGAGTCAATATTCCAATATATTTTAATAGTTTATATCTTTTTTAGTGTAATTCCTAGCTTTAAGTGCTTTAGTTGATCCGTACCTCATAAGTAATACGTGAGCTCATCCAGATAAATTGACAATTTTTTTTTGTATTTATTATTCAGTGCAATTTTTGAATAGCCTAATCTTTTTGCTTTACTTCCTATGAAACAATCTGCACGAACGACATAATTATTTCTACTCAATCTTACGCATCTGGAAAACGCCGTGTAAACAATAAATTATATCAATTATCATGCACGTCTCTATCAGAGGAACATTTCAGGCAAAGAAATATTGAGTAATTTGGAGTTAATTGGATTTTCAGTTACTGTTATTACAATTGTTATCCTTTGTTAGACAAACCATTTGTGACTTACGAGCTAAAATCAGTACTGATTAATCTTTATGAGAAGAGTAAATGAAATTTAATCTCGAAAATGTTACCCACAATATAGAAACGTTTGCGTACGTATTTTATGTCCGTTCTAAACAAATATCCATCATTTTATGAATAATTTCTGTTTTATGAGAAAATATTCTATCTTAAAGATACATTACGGCAACATTAGATATATGACAAACATCTATATCCCTGAACCAATTCAATGGGAGTTAATCTTACATGTATTAAGTTTTCCAGTTATTCTAATTCAGATCCTGAGCTGAGAACATATATGGAAAGCAGAAATACTAACTTCTAATTTTATGAAAATCTAGTAAAATACAATTTTCCACTATATCTTATGTATTGAAAGTTTGACGTCTTTATAGATAGAGTTTTTTAATTTTTTATTGAAATGGAGTTGACGGAAACAGAAAATGCTCCGTGGTATATTGTACCACAGAATTGAAAAATAAAGTATGAGAACTGATAACCGAAGAACTATTAGAATGTGGTTAAGTTTGTTTTCATATCGTTTCATTGGTCCTTCATTTAGCACCGAGATGGACCACCAGTGGTACACGGTATACTCTACGGAGATCTACGTTGGGTGTGACAAAAAATGGGGGTTTACAATCGTAACCAGGTTCCATGAAAAGTTATTTGGTTTCGATAGTGAAGAACTAAAATGATTCCTTGACTTCTCCTATCAATATAGGAAGATAATATTTAAAGAAGCTCAGCGATTGCTACTTGTGAAAACTTGCATACTCCATATTCAGTACAACGCGTCGATATTTGCCGGTGCACCCTAGGCCCGTTCCCGTCAAGCAACGCTTATTCAGACGAGGAAATTAATACAAGTTGTAGTGTATGTGCTCGCAATCTTGCATGAACTTGTTTGATTCTTCACGAATATAAATAAGAATGCGAAGATAAATGTTACTCATTTATTTCCGGAATTTCATAGAGAAAAGTGAATCGATATTATTGTTGGACAGTGACAGAATTTGTTTCCAGACGTTCGAAAATAAGAGCAAAGTTAATCGAGTTTAGTGATTCCCAGTGTTGGAAAAGTAAGTACCTAGCTGCCAATTTGTTATATGCATATAGTTTTTAAAACGGCGAGAGAAAGTGGAGAGTGTGTTACTACGTGAGAAGCTACTCGAGCTTAACAGTAATAAGGAGCCAAAAGTGATATTTGAAGAGGGTATTAAAACTTTTCACTACAGGTAGAAATACTCGAAAAATATACTGGGCTGCGGACGTTTTCCTCATCATATCTTGTCGAAAAAAGTTTTAGTACTGTTACAAACTTATAAAAAAAAAGGAAGCAGATTGAATATCATAGAACGGGAAGATTTGTGGCTATTACTTACTAAACTCAAGCCAAATATTGATAATTTGCTGTCAATACATAAAGTACAGTCCTCACATCGAAATAATATACTTTTTTTGGATGTTTTTTGTAATTATCATTGTAAAAGTTACGTTACGTAAGTTAAGTTTTCAATTTTGATTATATAACGACCACTATAACAATAATAATTAATACTGTCATAATTTAAATATTTGAACAAATATCTACAACTGAATAAAATATACTATATTTCTTTTTACCTCTCCGACTCAAGCACAATCAATTAAAATTGGATCGAATTTGTTCAGTTAATTTTATTATCAAATAATTAACCCTATGAAGCAATCAATTCTATCCTATTTTGGAAAATTGTTAATTCGTCTTTGAATCTCAACAACGCAAGTTTCCATAGATACATCTAATCTTTTTTTCGAGATCTGAAAATTGGTAGTAATGTAGCAGCAGGGGCTCCACCGGATCCAGCAAAATTTTGAAAATGGTCTATGGAATAAAAAAGTTTGAGAACCAATGATTTAGCACATTAAGTAACACATTTATACTCCATTCGGAAAGAGTGTAGAGTAATAAATTAATCCCTCTCCCGGCCACCATTACCGTAGTCACATTTAAGAACAATTTATTATTTTATTTTATTAAACCATAGCAAATGAATCCAACATTTATTTTCTAAGAAATTTATTGCATCAAGTTCAAATTTCCAACTATGTTTACTTATCGGCCAAAACAATTCCTTTGGGTTATTTTAAGAGAGTAATGATGTTGACAGGTAAATATTTACGCCCTTTATAGTATATACCTATACCAGACAGGTTAATTTGAAAACGATTTGTAAAATGTTTTCTGGGAAAAATGATAATTAGTCAAATTTTGCAAGAGAGTAATAAAAGATTAAAATATGAGGTATACTTAAATGGTTATTGACAAATTTCAGTTCAAGAAAAAGTCCTATAAAATAAAATTCCCAATACACAATTGCATTTCTAGCGTAGTGTTTGTCACACAAACGTTTGCAAAACTTTAGTGAATATTCAATATGTCGGCCTTTGAAAACTATACTCCAATACATAAAGTGAAGACCCATGCACTCTCTGGCGCGCATGCCTCTGTTAACGAGAAAGCCATTGCTTCAAATGTATATGGTGTATTAAAATCTCAGTGCCCTTCAGTGAGTGTGCATTATCTAACAAGTATGTGTTGTAAGATGACAGGAAAATCAACGGTCTTCAAACTTTTTAAGGAAAGGAAAACAATTGGATGCTTAAGTGGTCCAATGTCTCGGTCAGGAAGGCCAGAGGTTTACATCGATGAAGATTAAAAATATGTAATCCGCAGGAAAGTCCACTCATTTTAATTTAAAAAGAAAATTCCTACCATTGTTCAAATTTTGACGTCCTTTTTGGAATACGGATGGCCACCAATCAGCAGAAATAAGCTTTGGCAGGTTCTACATGAACTAAATTTTTGTTGGGAAAAACAACGTAAAAATTCATATTTAAAAGATTCCGAAGAAATCGTGTGTTGGAGAAGGTCTTATTTAGGGACGATTAAGAAACTCCGGGAGGAAGGAAAAACTATTTTTTATTTGGACGCGACTTGGGTTAACGAGGAGCACACTGTAGGAAAAATAAGGCAGGATAAGACGGTTAACAATTTCAGACAAGCTTTCTTGGAGGGACTATCAAAAGGATTGAGAGCTCCATCAGGGAAAGGCAGACGATTAATAGTAACACATATTGGCAGTGACAGTGGTTTTGTTGATGATGGCCTACTGTTATTAGAGTAAAAAAAAACCGGTGACGATCACGAGGTTACGAATACAGATGTGTCCGAGGAATACTCTATACATATGCTAGATCATATTCTAGCCAGATCTGTATTTGTTGTTGACAACGCCAGTCACCACTCGAAGTAGTTGAAAGTACACCTACGACGTCATGGAGAAAACAAGACGTTATTAATTGGTTAATACAAAAAAATATCACATTCAACAAAGACTTGATGAAAAACGAACTTTTGTCAATCGTCAAAATAAATAAAAATCCCCACAAGAAATATAATATCGATGAAGTGGCAAGAAATCGCCAAATTACTATTATTCGTCTTCCTCCCTATCACTGTGAACTCAATCCGATCGAATTGATATGGACCTAAGTTAAAGGCGGAAAAACACAACATTTAAATTAAAGGACGTTGGAATATTACTAAACGAGGCTTTAAAAAACGTTACTGCTGAAAACTGGCAAAAATGCATTCAGCATGTTATCAAAGAGGAAGAAAAAATGTGGGAATTAGACAACATTATTGATCAAACTGTAGAACCTCTCATGATTAATTTAAACAATTCATCCACTAGTTCTTCAGAATAAAATACATATACTGCAAATATGTACATACTTTAAATATGTTACAGGAAATATTTGTTGTATATAATATAGTATACATATGTGTAGTATATAGTGTATATATTATAGTAATGTGTAGTTTAGTATATTTTATATTTTATTTTTCATACTTACATGTATATACTCGTATTTGTAAATAATTAAATAAAAATAACTGTATATATTAAAAAGCATTAATAATATTTTACTAATTACGAAAAACCCATTGCAACGGCTATGATGGTTCATACTTTTGGGGAGATACAGAGGTTGGTGTGAAAGTATTGAAATAGAGAGAGAAATAAAAACATTCTTCAATTTTTGTAAGAAGAGGATTATCTAGGAAACCGCTTATATTTTAGTACGATCAATAATGGGGAAAATATATCTCTCTCCAGTTACTTATTTATCATTGGCATATTTAAATATTCCAAATTTTGGACGTGAAGTACCGAACTAAAAATTTCAGGGTTTTGCATTTATGATGAGCATTTATTACTCTACGCTCTTTCCAAATAGAGTATACGCAAATATGAAGCTAGCTTTTTTAATTTTGCCCACCGATCCACCGAACTTAGCATTGCACATATTGTTATTTCGACAGGTACGAATGACTCTCATTTCACCGGCAGTAATTAATACTTTTTTCTTATTCCCAATCCCAGTTACACTCACTAACATTATATTTGGACTTACATATTCTCTGCAGAAAAAATAATTTTTTTAACATAATATCATTTTAAGTCTACACATTTAGTTAGACGAGTTTTTGAAATGAACTTTCGTAAGTTTCGAATAAATAAACGAATTTCTTGCCAGAGCTCATATTTAGAATTTTGTTTACAAGCAGGATTTTCAGCCCTACTGCAATTCACATTAATTCCAAAAGATACCAGGTAGACTTCTGGTGAAATTTACATATACAATGTATGGTCGATATTTTAAGAAACTTTTTTATATTATATGGCGCCTGTTGGAGACTTGAAATTGTTATTATTTAACTTGATCTTTGATAAAAGTTTAGCTTCAGGCCCTGTTTTACCAACTTTGCTAAGCAACATATTCATTTGCGAAGCTAAATTGGATTGAAAAGATAAGTATGAGAAATTGGAAAAAAATTCGAATAGTGAAAGAATAATGAAAGGTCAGAAAGGGTGTTCAAAGAAATAAGTGTATGATTGGAAACAATTCACCCCTCAAAAACAACAATTAAATGGAGAAAAACAACAATCAAATGAAGAAAAATAACAATTAAATATACAGAGTACTTGATTTACTATTATTTTAGTTTCTCATGCACAAAAAAACGAAAGTTCCATTATTGTTATTAGTATTCAAAAATTCCGAAAATTGCTATATTTCTGACACTTTCTTCCATGGTTAACTAATGGTTTTACCATTCATTGTTCGTTTTCGTCTCGAAAAAATTGAGATAGGTCACGTGAATATCAGTCTTTGTAAAAAATACTTTACAAAACTGAAAATATCTACAAAAATTTTTGGATGAGGCCTGATACATTGGTGGAGAGAAAGTTTCAAAAACAAAAACAACAAAACAATAAAAATTTTCACTCAGAATTATACATTTTTAGGAATAAAAGGATATACGAGTAATAGTGTATTATTTCGGAAACTTAATTCAGAAATGTTAAATTAACATTTCCATTTTATTTTTATCGGTACATCAAAACGTGTTTTATATCCAATATATAAAATGAATCGAATTTTCAGATTTCATTTTCACTAAAAATAGTTAATTAAGTATTTATATCTCTCTTTCTATTTTTACAAAGTTTCGCAACAAAATGAAATCGAAAAATATTTATATAGTTATTGTTTAGAAATATATGTCAGAAAACAAGCTATCAGTGTACTGATGACAATGTAAGGATTTTAAAAGGCATTTGTTGGTTAGGGTACTTGAAGATATTCCATTTATGGTAAAAAGGCTCAAACATATTTTTCTTTTCATGGTTGATAATATTTCTTTAAGCAAAGTGATTTTTTCCCGAGCCAATGATTTTTTTTACAGAGCCGTTTAAGATTTCTCCATTGTCTATCAAATCACTATCTAGCTTTAAAATTTCAATCATTATTTTTATCGGTTAGCAGTATCAAATAATATTTTCACGATCAGTTATTAAGCTTGCCCTATTTAAAGGGCATTCCCTTCTTCATTTGACTTTGTTTCTGAAAATGATCCATCTTTTGTTTAGGCCAAAGTTAAAGAAGCACTTTGAAATTGTAAATTAACACTTAACTTTTTTTGATATCAAATATTAAGACCGTGGAAATAAGGTGAGGTAAATCTAGCTTTTCCTGCTTTCATATTTTGGCCATATATAAAAAATGAAATGAATTTAACATTCACTCAAACTAGTTATTTGGTTGTTATCGAGCCTTGAATTAAAAATTGCTGACCTTTAATAGTATAAAAAAGTGGAGCCCAATGACTCTTCCTGTACCTTCAATTCCAAAACCCTTGGAAACGATCTTTTTTGGAAACGTCAAAAATCAATTCAAAAAATTATAAGAGTGTTAACAAAAGGTGCATACATATTTTATACGGTATTTTGTTCTTTTGTTGCCGCCGACCTAAGAAACAAGAATCGGAGAGTGGTTTTAGGTTTTGTTTAAATATAAGGCTCGCAAAATCTTTGGAATTAAGATACAAATATGTATTAATAAGTTTTATCGTTTATTTCCAAGGTATTTACCCACATTTTCTATATTGGAAACATATGTCAAACATACTTACCTTAACATGAGAAAATTGAATTCTATCACATAATATTTTTTTTAATTTAATACTACAATTATCATTATAGCAATTTCTTGTTACCATAACAACTAATATTGTATAACTTCGTAAGAGTGTGGCTCCTTCTATTCAATAACTTTCCCGGATTCGCATTTAAATATATTAATAATTGAGCAATTGTTTATAAACTTACTCTTGAAATGGTATTTTGGAAGAATCTTTATTCTTTGTTTGACTATTTTAAAACACACTAAAACTGAACATTGTACCATTTTCACGTCGATAATTGCGATAGTTGGATGTTAAATGTCTTTGTAAAATATCTGTACGAACAATTAATCACGACTAATACGCTCTGTCATATTTAACCATAACTTAACCATACTGCAAGTTATTCCCTATGCTTCAAATGCCTTGCTTCTTGCGTTTATCTCCTATAAATAATTATTTTATTCTGTATTCAGATTCCATCACACTGAAAATCTTAGCTGAATAACTATATATCAGAGATTATATATTTTTCTGATCTACGAGGATAGTGCCAGAAGTATCTGGCCCAACAAAGAAAACACAAAATTTTTGGAAAAATAGTACATTATGTTACTTAGAATAGAAGGCTATCGTTATTGTTGAACCCAGATTCTCGCACGAGGCATTAGCCGAGGCTGTGCAAACTGGGTGAAATATATTATAATGAGTCTTTTGGTTCGAGTGACATATACTATTTTTTATTCAAGCGTGATAAATAAAAATTAATTGTGTGTGTCAGCTCCGACGCACGACTGGAGTTTACTCCTTAAGTTCGATAATCTAACCAAAAAGAGTTTATTTAACTTAAAAAAGATTGATACTGTATAAAAGGGTAAATTTATTAATTAATGAAAATAATATACATATATAAATATATATTTATTCAATTTATTCATTTCATATACATTTATTACAACTAATCCACGAAATATTTTACATTAAACTTTTTACAATAGTCAATTCCAGATGTGCTCGATAATTCATATTGGGTTGATTATCTAATTTTATGTGTTGTTTTCAAATATATATTTATATGAACTACATCGATAATTATTAAAATATTTAATAAATACAAATTGCACATGCTCATACATATAATACATGAATTATAACGTACCTTACAACCACGTGTTTGTTAGATGTTCCGGCAATATCATCTACACCTCTTTCTGCATAGTTATTTGAAAATACTTTCAATTCACTTTAGCGGAACACAATGATAAAAATTAAAACTTCACAATGACAGCAATATAAGTATGTTGACACTGACAAATTAGAAAGTTGCACATCATAGGGTGCGCACCAAAAACGTAACGAGGTCATTCATCAATAGATTTTACTGCTCACATTTTTCTCATACCGGGCCCCTTATATATGCAAATCGATTCTTAAGGAGTAAACTCCAAAAATAAATTCTTCTTCTTGAGACATTTTTACAATACACTTTTCAAAACTGACAAACATCAAATTGAATAACAATTAAATGACAGTTCCTGTCTACTTGGTTACAACGCCCATAATAAGACGTTGCTATCAGTCTTAATATTTTGTTACTAGTACAATAATGAGCGTTCATTATTTTACTACTAAAGGAATAGGTTATTTCTACGATCTGTGTTGCCGAAAATAATATAGATATTTATTATACGTTTGAAGAAAAAATATATTAATTTTTAAATGTAATATTTTTTTAACTTCATACATTTTTCCTAGCGATGTTCAATAAGATCGATACCCTTTTTCAGAAAATAATCCGAGGGGGCTTAATCTGACGAAAAGGGTGCATGAGGTAGCAATTCAATCTTTAATTCATTAATTATGGCCAATAACGGATGTGTGTGCTAGTGCATTGTTTTGATGAAACAACATTTTCTTTTTAGCCAAATGCAGCCGTTTTTACTTGTTTTTACTAGTTCGTTCTAGATAGTTTTTCCTTTTTCAAGACAGTCGATGGAATCATCTTCACGACACTCTTTTTATTCCATTGTGAGCAAACGCAGCACCCATCTTGCAGCTTTCTTATGTCAAAATTTTCAGTTAATATACGATGTATCGCACTTTTTGAAATGCCTACTACGTCTGCTAACTTCCGCACTTTTACTCGACGATCATCCAGTACCGCTTTGTGGAATTTCTTCAGCATATCTCGAGTCATCACCTCATTTGGTCGTCCACTACGATGCTGGTCTTTGCAGGTCGTACGAACTCTGCTACCCAATATTTTACTGTTGATAACAAAGGAGCAGTCTCACCTAGAGCCTAAGGCCTTTCAAATAAAAGTATTGTATCACATAACGATGACCAATTATTTCTACGTTTACAAATTCACTGAAAACGTTTACTATTGATGATTGTTAAACAAATACCAAACAACGTGGCGTCTTCAATCTTGAAACATATACTGTATAGGTCGGGCCAGGTACTTCTAGGACCATCCTTGTATATCTCTGCATGTATAATATGCTCTGAATAGAGCGATAATGTGTACCTCAGCTATTTATTGCTATGCTTAGGGTTAAATTTGTGACTTAAACGATGGAGATAAGTGAAGAGGTTATTATAACGATAAAATATCCACTTCGCTACCAAATATCCCGTGTTTTATATTCACATGCAGCTCAGATTTGCTACCACTTTATTTTTGAAGGTAGTGAATATCTTAATCCACCGTGTTTTCCGTCCTCGCATTTGCAAAAAGCAAATGGGCTCGGTTAAGTGAATCATGGTTTGGCAGAAAATTTTCTCGAAGTATTTCATATGTTATTCGATGTAGAGATTTTTCAAATTACATCAAATCTTATCTATATCTGGGGCATGTTTATACATCGTTATCCAGTTACATAGTCTGTATATAATTCTGGATATTTGTATCCACTATGTGTGTTGTTACTACTTTGATTTCTGCTGAGTTTTTTAGAATAAATCAAGTCAACTGCATAGAATAACTAGTATATAGCGTCCACTATCACATATTCTTTTGCAGCACATTTTATGTTCTCAGTTTACATTCTCTTAAATTAAAAATACAAAAAATAGTAGGTTTTCCTGCAAAGACTTGTGTGCTAATGTCGTGGAAGACCTTATAATGAGAGAGCTCAGTTATTAAATAATGTTTATCTCAATTGCAACCAAATTCTAAAATTGTGAAACGTTTAAAGAAGTGAACAAAGAAAAGTTGATATATGAACAGGTATTATCAGCACCATTGTTCAAGGGCTATTATTTGTGGACGGAAACTCGGAAACTTGATAGGACCAAAGTATTTACGAGTTATGGGAAAACCATGTAATTTCAGCAATAAGAAATGCACTTGGTAACAAATTTGATGATATTTGGGAGCAAACCTTAACAGTTCAGTGTTTCTGTTCGAGATGAATGCAGTTTTCCAAGACAATAGTGTGGCGAATGGGTAGCAAGATCACCCGATTTATCGTCTTTATACTACTTTCTCTGAGTTTTTTGGAAAAAAACTATTAATTAAAAGAAAAAAGACAATTTATTATCTAATGAAATATATTATTTTCTAAATATTTTTATAAAAAAAACGTTAATGTAAATTATTTCTTTCAACTGTGGAATAAACGAAGTAACAAGGAAGGATTCTCACAACCTCACATGCTGTTGAAACAAGTAGAAGAAAATTGGTTATATACACCAAGAATCATCTAAATGGCTGGATATAGAACAACATAGTATAAAAACATTGATTATCCTAAAAAAAACAATAATAGGAATAAGATTTTAACAAATGGTGATAGTTATGATGGAAGTATTAAAAAAACATACAAATTTACAGTGATGGATTGTTTGAATAGTATATTATATCATTTTATAAATTATTTAGACCACTAGATCACATGCCTAAATTCTGTGGTTACGTAGATATGGACGATGGACACTCCAATTATTGCATACCCAAATACTATTATTCCTCGGATCTAATTGATGGCAAACATAAGAAATAATTTTACACGTATTGCAGGATTAACAGGGTAAATACTTAACTTTAATCCCAATACCTAATGACACTCACTATTCAAAGGGTAAATAACATACAGACTCATTATATGAAGCCACATGTTATGTAAATGGTACCGTTAACAGACCATATTGTCGCTACTGGGCACCTACAGATTCTCACTGGATTATGGAAGCTCGTACTTAGTTCCATCATATTGACGTCTGTCTGTCTATCGAGAAAGGAATTTTACTGTTGAAATATTGAGGCAATAAATAATAACAGAATTAATTCTCCTATTTCCAAATGATAATCACCCAAATCTGGCAAACGAAAAATATTGTACTAGCAATAGGAAGCTTTTTCTCAGTAAGGTGTGAGCATTCGTAATCATTTAAATGGAACATTTCCAATAATCAAATCAATGAATTGAGAAAAGGGGGCTTATCCAATAACTGCTCAGATCGCCAAATATTACTTCACCAGATTTCTTTTGTGGGGTTGTTTAACAGCGTCAGTATACATCAATTGATCCAATATTTGGATATTCGAAGATATGAATTCAATATCATTTAAACGGATATGCCGACCACCTCATTTAAACATTTCCTGTAGGCGTTTCATGGAATTAAAAATCTACTATTAGAGAATGTGAAAAATAACAAAATACAACTATTTTGTTATTTTTCTCAGTATTAACTCTCCAGTTCTTTTGTTAATTTGTCCATATTATCGAAGTCTGCGTGGTTAAATAATTTCCACTACGTACTCCTCAGTTTTTTTCAACAACAGTGCACTGTGATTTTCCTCGGCATTTTTTATAATTAATAATAACGTCTAATACACAATCTGTCTTCGACTTGTTAATTTTCATGAGGGGCATGAGCTATTTCCCAACCGGCATACTCGGAACGTGATACAATTAATTTAAATGAATTCGTAATTCACAATTTAATCATCCATTCTCTCTTCTACTCTTATTATAGTAGTATACTGTATTTTACGATTTTTACCGCATTTGTTTGGAAAAAAGGCGATATTACTATCGTTTAGTCTGTCCGTCTGTCTGTAACAGCGCTATCACAGGAAGCATGTAGCGATCTCGGGTTTTTGCATTTACATCCGTTATAGCTGTATATGTGCCGAAACGAAAGAAATCTTGGGCATTACTATGGAATTTGTTAAATTAACCAAAATGTGATTGTAAATACAGGTAAAAATTTGACGTTTCGATCTGTTGTGATCTTTATTAAAATATAATTTGACAGTGACAACTTGAAAAATTATATTGATTGAATTGTGACCTACAACATGAATATCAAAAGAGAATATTTTTAACCACATTTTTTGCATTTTTTATGTCTCGAAAATTAATAAAAGCTATCAATTGAATTGATCAATGATTTTCATGTTGTAGGTGATATATAAATGAACATAATTTTGTAAGTTGTCAATGTCAAGTAATATTTTGATAAAGACTGCAACAGGTCGAAATGTCATATTTTTCATGAATATTTCCTTTTATAGACTGTTGTTAATATTTAAAAAATGTACTATAGTCTCTCGCGCCGAGAATGCGACGACTTTTTTACTTGATTTCATTCTGATCACGTCACACTTGGCTCTCAATCCAATTAATATCGTGAGCTACTATTTTCACTATGTTTATTGTTATATATTCTGCATGCGTTACTATTTACTTATGTACATGTCAATTCAATGATACACCAAGCTTAAGATTACTCCCAATTCTCAGCCAAGAAATCTATTCAGGTAATTTGATTCATTGCTGCATCTGAGTCACGATGAGGTTGAAATATGCATTTGTTATGTCATGTGAAATAATCAATTCCGAAATTGGAAATCGAATCGAATGTACGATTTCTACAAGGTTGTATTTCTAGTTACATCCTAACGCTAGATACTCGTAATTCAACACAAGCGTTTGGTTGCTTATTAGAAAATCTAGAAGTTACGAATAATTTGATTTTTGATTCAACGACAGCTACAAATAAAAATCTACAGATATTTTTATATGAAGTATATTGGTTTCATAAAAAGGTTAAGTCCTCATATTTAGATTTATAATAAATAATTTTCATAAAGTGGAAGTTGAAACAAAAACATGTGAAGATACATTTACATAATTTAAACATGACATGGAGCCGCTATATTTGAACGTCATATTTCAGTTATTGACTTATATTCTTGCATGTACTAATTAGAGAAAAGTGACCTAAACCTCCCCTATTTTATTTTAAAATAGTTTCAAATATGAACATCAATCGACAAGAATAAACATTAATTGACGTCTAATATTGTCGATTGATGTTGGTTTGCCTAAAACTGAAAAATAGTATTTGGTGCGCCTACTTCACATTTTCTCTGCTCTGTAGAAAGCTTTGATTTACTGATGTTTGTACCTTTGACATAGGTTTAGAAATAGAAATATCGTTTTTGTCTGCCTCTCTAATCTGGAAACAATTTTATATTCACGGGAGATGTACCTGCTCTTTTGAATCCATTGTTTGCAACATGAACTGTTTGGCATATAATATAGGCTTTTTCAAATAGGTTCATTACCGTTGACTTTGCCATAGCCACTGCATTATTTTCTCATTAGACTAAGCTTTGATAACAACCATGATTGTTTCATTTAACGGTTGGAATTGGAGTAAGCAACAACAATTTGATTAATCGACATTCGGCGCCTAAAATGGCCATCCAAGAGCAACAGCACAGAAGTTTTTCTCGTAATCTCAATGAAGTGTCAAAACCATTCAGTGGATTAATTGCTTTGACCTATGTCAAAAATGTTCTAAGTAAAGTTACATTTTCAACTTTCAGATCATATTTTTCATAGATCAAAATATGCACTTGTTTTTTGTTAGTAACAGTTGTACTGCCATTTCGTGAGTCGAAAAAAAATTCTCTAGAGTTATGCAATAAACGAATTTTTTCTCAAGATCGGTGCCCAAAACTGTTAGTCTATTCTACTTTTGTCGCTTCCACACTAAATACTACTTTTTTTATTCAAATGAATTGATATTTTTCCTCTTTTTGGGACTAAAAATACAAAATTTTCATCCATATAGAAAATTTTTAATCTATTATCTAAGATTTCTCTTGGTAATTTAGATTTCATGTTATAAAACTTTTTTAAGTCGTTTTCTTCAATAGAAAATCTAGCTCTTATTAGATCATGTGTCATTCTAGGTTCTATTTTTTCGTGCCTTGTTAATACTGGTCTGTCTTCTTAAAAAAATTATTTTTGAGCCTACTCGACGTATTTAAGGAAGATTACCAGTCAACTTAAAGACCGACCGAAAAAAAATATTCGAATCATTGTACGTTATAGATTCCTATTTAATAATTCAACAAACGGGTACAGCAAATGTATATGAACCGCGCCGCGACTTCGGCGAATTTTAGAATTTCACTACAACCGGACAGGACCGGCTCCAGGACCCATATCGCAGACTTGTTTGCAACAATATGTCTTATTCAAGCTGTTAGTAGTGGGGATTCATTGAAAACGATTATAAATGTTATAAGAATAGGTTGATTAGAGTCCAACACCAATCGTACTTCCTGTACCAGAAAAAGATGAAGATGGATTAATATTATTGGTTTATTAATAAGAACCTCTCCATATTTGGAGTGTTTTATAGTTTACGCATCTTTTGTGAAGAAACATTATTGTTATTTGGCATCATCATATATTCGTTGCAATAAACGTGAAAATATTCTCCTATGATGAAAATCTCAATTATATTCAAAAAGATTCTTTCTATATGAATTTACTGAATATTGTATTTGAACAGTTTATGTTTAATACATTGAAGTAATTAATAACCAAATTATACTGTTTAATTTTTAGAAATAAATGGCTCACGCTAGGACTTCCTAAGCCTAAGAGCAGCTGGTTCTAAGAAAAGGAGGTAAAACTGTTAGCTCTTAATAACACATTTTATTTGTTTATAGTCAAAAAGAAAATTTGCTGAGTATGTTGATTATAAACTATCCGTCTAGATACTCATTATTGTAGTTTTCATTTTTAGATTTAGAATAGTGTACTTTTATATGATACAATATCTTGAGTCTTGTTCTTTTGTTACATTCCGCTCGCTTGAACGAGGCATATGAGAACTTTAGTATACAGTTAGGTTTTTTTTTTATTTTTGCTATATAACTGTTTTCAACGGTGAGGTGGATTTATATACACGTTTATTACTTATAGAATTTGCTTATAAACTAACACTAACTATATTAAACTATTCACTATTTACTAAAATATGGGGTAAGACTTATTACCAAACACTTATCTAATACTCGACGTATTAATTTTTTTGTACAAGCTGTTCACTTATCTACCTAAGTAAAGAAACAATCGAACAAATATGAACGCCTTCCTAGAAACTGATTCTTAAAAATCATGTAAAAAAATCGCCACTGTATAAATAAAAACATTTGGAAAAACAAAATCAAACGGCTTTCGAAAAACGTTGCATTCGCCAAAATTTGGATATAACCGAATAGGTCTTCACGGTCCATGTCGAAGTCGTAACAACACTAACTATACTGTTAGGTAAAATGGGATACTGAATATGCAGTGATCTTGAAATAATCACTGCGGATATGATACAACCAAAGTTCAATTGTCATTTCAAGTTAGATGAAATCGATCGCGGCTTAATTTATTAATTTAATTTATTTTTTAAAAATTCTGCTAAACGCAAAGCTAATGACTAAGAGATTAGGGATAATAAAATGATCAAAAAAAGTTAGATAAAGTTATATGTGAACAAATATACATCTGTGTCATAATGTAGAGTGATATGTATTATGATTTATTTTTCAGTATTATACTTGGAAAACAATCAACAATGGGAGCAACATATTTAAGCTCTCTTATATGAACTCCTTTGCAGTACTTCATTTCAGAAACTTTGTGCCGCAAATCTACGTTGACGTCTATAATTCCTTGTGAGTGTTTAATAAGGAAACAGTGAATGCTAAGGAATCTAAAGATAAAACTTTTGAGTCGAATATTATTTCGTTTCGCCGTAACACACTTTAATTGACATATCCGCTAGCATTCCAGATTAAAAAGGAAACAACTTTTCGTATTTTCGTTTACGAAACTTTATTATAGAGGTGAAACTAGAAATATTCGATTTTCTTTACGTATATGGTGTTGAAAATACTTGCTCGTCGGTTATGCTCGAAATTATTTGTCAACAGACGCGTATCTAATGTTAGATTAGTGGAACTATACTAGTCCAGTCAATGTTATCAGTGTTGCTTGAAAATTGGTATAACACAAAATCATATAGTATTAACTTGGTTTCAAACTTATATGTTGAATCAACATATTAATTTTCAGTTACCATGAGAATAATATTGTAATTACTGAAGTCTATTTATAAGTTTAATTATTCTATCAAAGCTTGATCTTAGTGCTGTTGCTGGTTGATCTAGGTTTGACTTCTGCAAATGATTAGAAGTGTTTGGTGACAAACTCGTTTCTGGCTTAGAGCTGGTTCTTGTTCTTGTGATGAAATCTATGGCACTGGTAGACCTTCAGGCTTTTCGACCATTCTTGTCCCTTCCCATTGCATCGCCAACAGTTTTATGGCTGACTTTTTCATTAATTTCAAAATTGTCTGGTGTTTTGGTGTGCTTATTACTGTAGTTGAATTGTTCTTCTCTTAATCGTTTTAGCTCTGCTGTGACTCCTTGCATTATTTTTGGTTCTGGGTTACTGTCTTTTGTAGGTAATTGTTAGGTTAGGTTACGTTATTCTGGTGTATAGATGTTGGTTGGGTGAACATAAAATATCATTTCTTGGTGTATTTCTCTTGCTTGAAGTAAGTTGAATGTCGGACTTGTCAATACTACATTTTTTAATATGCTCTTGGCTACATGAGCCTTTTCGATGAGCCCCTTGCCTTGATGGTGTTGTGAACTGGATGTGTTTGGTTAAATTTCCATTCTTTTCAAAAAATCTTGAATTCTCTAGACATGTATTGTGTTCCATTGTCAGTTTGTACTTTTCTGGTATTCCGTGTACAGCAAACCCTCTTCTCAGTTGCTCTATAACTTCATATAAAGACTGACATTTTAGCTGAATCTCCAGAGTAGCCGTCACAGATTACAAAGAAAGTTTTTCCTTTTAATCCATATAGATCCGATGCAACTATTTACCATGTAGTGTAGGTATTTGTTTGACTAGCACTGTATCTTTAAAATTATCTTTTTGTCTTTGTTCACTGACACAACAGGTTTTAAATAGTTTTGTGATGTCGTCATATTGACTTTTTCTTTGGGTATTTTGTCTCTTCTTAAACAGCTATGTAGTTGTAGTTCTGTGGGAAGTTCCCTGACTTTTCAGGAAATCCTTGTATTATTGTCTGAACTAGTAATTGCGAATGTGATTTTCCTTTGTAATTAACTCTTCTTTCAGATTAGATGCATCGCAATCTCGACTAAGAAAATATGCTGATGGTATTTCTGTGTTTTCTAAACTTTTAGTGCGTATGGTGCCAGATTAAATATTATGCGCTGCAATCTTGCTGTGCAGATTGTATGTTTGTCTCAAATATTGTCTCAAGTGGCTTATGGTCTGATTCTACTATCAATTCTTTACCATAAACACATTCGTGAAACTTCTTACATCCAAACTGTTAAGCAAGTGCTTTTTTTTTAATTTATGGATAATTATCTTCAGAGTTTTTCCGTAGGCTATTGGTTGTCCTTCTTAAAGAAGAGCAGCGTCAAGGCTTTTTCAACTTGCGACTTGAGGACTTGGGAGAACTTGTTCACTTTGTTCAGAGCTTCTTCGTGATGAATTTTCCATAAACAGCTTGTATTTTTGTGTAACAAATCTATCAGAGGATTTGTTAGATTAGATATTTTCCAAATAAATTTATTTATATGTGATCATTCGAAGTAGTGTCAGTAGCTCTGTTTTGTTCATTGGTGCCTTCATTGCCTACATAGCTTCTACTTTTCAAGGTCTGCTTCTAGTCCTTCTGCAGGAACAATATGCCCCAGGAATTTTATTATTTCCGATTCAAAAATGCATTAATGCATTTCTATCAAGTTTGAGGCCAAATTTCTTTAATGTTTCTATAATATCACTTACTGTTTTTTATAGCTGTTCTCTACATTTTGCATATATAAAAATGTCATCGATTGATACTCTCACGTTTTCAAATTTACTGAGCAAATTTGTTCAATATTTCAGGTGCTAATGATACTCGAAACGGAAGACTTTTGAAAGAATATCTTCCCCATGGGGTAGCAAAAGTTAACATTTTTGTGTTCTTTCTGAAAGTTTAAAATGCCAGAATCCTTTTGTGTAATCTAATAATGCAAAGAGCCCCTAATATAAGCTGAAATATCCTCTATAAAAGTGAGTAAAAATTAGGTCTCAGTATGTTTTTATTTCCTTTCGATGAATCTTTACAGATTCCTATTTTTCCTCCTTGCGATTACCATAAGACTTACAGCAGAAATCTACTCTGTTTCTAGTTTTAAGCCGTATAATTTTACTGTTATGTCAAGTTCTTGCTTTACTTCGTCTCTTATAGCATGTGGGATTCTTCTTAACGGTTCAATTTCAAGTTTTGGGCTCTCTTCGAAGATGTTACCTTCACATTCACTTTCCTTGTTTCTACCCTTGTAATAAGTTGTAACTTTTCACAGGTCCTAGGATAGGTGTAACCTTTTCTTCGACTATCTTGAATATAATGTTGTTTTCTTCATGTTTATTTCACAGTAGCTTTGCTTTAAGTAGAATTGCCATTTTACCTTCTGTGTAACTAATTAAATGTTTTGTTCGTCTTGGTTCTAGACTTGCCTTCGTTTTGGTTATTAAGTCTTTTCTTTGGCACTTATGGCTGATATGTATATTTCATCTTCAGAACTATTTGAGATTTCTTTTAACGTTTTCACTCTATATTTCTGATTGGGATGTTTCTTCTTAGTGCGGCACATATTGGCAAAGTAACCATTTCTATTGCCCTCCGTAGACGGATTGTTAAATGCTGGATATCCTCTGCATTTATGTTTTGTACCATACCACTTGCAGTCAAATATTAATTTTGTTTATTTTGGACACCTATATTTCTCACTGCTAATGGTTTATCTACTTTATTTCTACCTTCGAACTCGTCTAGTTGTTTGAAAGCTTGTTCATTAGTTTACAGATTGTTATAGCTTTGATCAAATCTCGTTTATCTTACGATAGCAATTTAACTCTTACTTGATTCTCTCGGATTCCAAATAATCTTTTCTCTTACCATTTCTTCGAGTAAATTGTCAAATTGTCAAGTTACGTAATGAATTTCTTGTTAAACTTCTTCATATTATCACTAACCAATTAGAGACTATTCCAAGTTAACCAAAAAAATTTTTGAACATGTATCATGTTGTTTATGACTTTTGTCAACATTATTAAATAATAAATGAATAGGACATAGTATGAAATACGCATGTGAAATATAGGAAGCCTATTATCACTTGAAGTACAAAAATAATTGACAGTTTTATCAATAGATAAAGAAACAAAAATAATTGCTGCAAAGTACAGTATTTTGATGAGTACAATTAAAAATTTATCGTAAAACAAACTTCACTGTTGAATTAAAACAGATGAAAACACGTAACAAAGACTCTTTTAGGTACTTTGTATCACCTAAGAAATAAAGTTTTCATCGGATTTTTATACAACGTAGAATTTGAATACTTCGAATAACTTTGTTTTTGATCAAATCGATACTCTTATATAAATTTCAAAGCCTCTGAAACATGATATCGATTTCAAAATTAGGTAATTTTTTCCCAAAGTTTGCTCCTAAATATATACTTAAAAAGTTTTATTTTATTTGATTGGACTCACGGTTTGTTTCTTCTGAACGTAATCCAAAAAATCTAATTTAAAATATATATGTTTTTCTCCATCTATATATGAAAAGAAAAAAAATTAATTATGACCAATTTCCACTTTTTGCTAGAGATTATAAATGGTTTGTTTCTTTGGAAATTGTCTAATAGCAGACAGTACATAACCAAAAGCATGAATACTCAACAACTTAAAAAAATGAGAATATGTAATTTTATTATTTAAGAAAAATAACCTTGCAATGAAACGAGTGAGATAAGCAGTAAAGAGTTTTTAATATAAACAGTTGATAGAAAAGAGAAAAAATAGTAATATTGAAAAGATGTAAGGGAGCCATAAATATTCTATTCTTGACGCGTTAGAGATATTGAAATCTATAATCGTTAATTTATTATTTCTTAGACCTTTTGATATGTTTCTGTTTGTAAATGTTCTTTGATAAAGACTTAAAGAGAATTCGAAACGTCAATTTTTATCTATCTCTTAAAAATTATTAAAAAAACTCATTTTGAAACAGAAGAGACTTAAAATCAAAAACATTTAGATGCATTAATATATCAAAAGGTCTAAGAAATAAGAAATTGAAGAAATTTAAATATATATATATATATATATATATATATATATTTATATCAATGAATCAATCAATAGATTACCTACATCTCGAACATCAAAATAGAAATTTATTGTTTCCGTTCTATTCATTTTTCTATTTTACTTAAACTAAAGTTCCATGTTTTGGTTTCTTCAGCTATTTTTCTCCTTTTTCTCCTGTCCTGGGTATTACTCCACTATCCACGGACTTCCATTGTGTTCAGACCATTTGTTACTTGACTTTACCACTGGCTTTTTGGTCTTCCTCTGGGTCGGTTTCCTGAGGGCCATTTTGTTATTCTTTCAACTTCACTATTACTTTTTATTCATTTTATGTGTCCTATCCATTGTAATCGCTGCGATTTTAACTGGTGATAGTTTCTTCATTCAATATTTCTTAAAATTAAGACTTTTTATCTGAAATATCCCTAATTTCATTGTTAAAAACTATGAAATGCGGGCGACTCAAAGTACCGACTTTAATGTTAAATTTTGTTAAACCTTGCTGAGATGTTATATATTGATAATAATTGAGGCTTGAAGTGAATATTATATAATAACTCTGCTTTAATGAATTTTTGGTATAGGGAAGTGTTCCATTTGAAAGTAGAAAGAAAATGAAGGGTTCCAGTTTTCGTACACTTAGTATTCAAATGAGTAACAAAACCTAAGCTTGAAAAACATTATAAAGTATAAAGGGGTTCTCTCTCGAAAAATCAGATGTTTGGTTTGAAATTAGTGTATAGTTTAAGGTATCTATCTATAACTTTTTGATATCTCTAGAAATAATCGATATACCAAAGTTTGTGGTAAGCTTGGGATAATATTGGAATTTCTTACAATAGTGTAGTTCTTGAGGTTTGCCAAAGAAATCTGTTGAAAAGCAGTGATAACAAAAAAATTTTTGAAAAATTCTCACTTTCACATATCACAAAATTTTACACTGAAAAAAATAGTTTTCCACAGAGAAATTGTTATATCACATAATAAATATTACCTTAATATTTCAAAAAGTAAAAGAAAAACAAAAACTCCAGACGCAGCTCTGTTTAAACAAATGATAAATGATAAAAATGCGATTATGTCAAAACAGAGATTAAATCTCAAATTAACAAATATTTACCGATTAAGTTAGATTGGGGTAGAATTAATGTATATTCATTTGCAATAACCATCCACACTCAGTTGGAAAATAAAATGTAAATATTTTTCCAACGTTTTATATATGAAATTCCTTGTCACAAATAATTAATCTGATTCGTGTTAAAATGGATTAATGAAATAATTTGTTAGCTGTCGTTTTGCAAACAACGAATAGATTAAATGTAAAAATGAAAAACTTTATATATTCATTAGTAAAACAAATCTACACAAACAAGTTGATATATAAGAATATTATAATATTATTGAAATTACGAGTATCTATATTGTAGGCATAGAAACACATTATTACTATACTAACGCAACACCAGGTTATTGAAGGGACTTAATGAAGAAAAAAAAAAAGAGAAAATGATGGGTTAATTCAGTCTAAATGCATTCTCAATGCATGAATATAATCCGTATATTTCTATGTTTGTATCGCATTCCCTGAGAAATTACAATATAGGACACTGGAGTCTATAACCAGTTCACACTTATAACTATACCAAATGCTCAAAGTAGACTTGAAGTGGAAGCTTTGTATAAGAGAAAAATGTTGTAAACCTAGCTTTGACAAGTTTGATAAGAAGTTATCGCTGAAGGCTTGTAGTGCATTCATAACATTTCACAATTCCTATTTTTCTTCAAAACATCATTACTGATATTGAAATGAAACTGATTCTACATTTATTTATCAATACTTTGATCTATTTCTTTATGGTTGGAGCACAAATGTCATACATATTTCCGATCCGAATCCGATAATACAGTCGATCGAGTATCTGGATTGTACATGGATTCAAGCGGTGTATTATTCCACATTTTTGTAGAACGTCTCTGAACCGTCTCTCACCCGTCTCCCATTCTTGTCGATTCGGCATTCTAAAATTATTCGAAAAATGTAGTTTTGTCGTCCAGTAGATGAGATAAGAGTGTGTTTGCATTTTCTGGTATATTCCACTAAATTTTTGCGAATTTGTTAATCTTCTTTTTTGAAAAATTTGCTAAATCGCAATTACTAAACATTTTCGCGAAACACCGTTGCGACATTGTTTGAATCAAGACTGGCGAGTTTAACCGAGAACCGGACATGAGCCGGAAGCTTGTAAGATATTTGTCCTCAATTATCGGAGTACCGCATCGAATCGCTAGTGTGTCCCAGCCTTTAGACTCGATAGGGTTAGTGTTGTATTCATTTTTTGAATAAAATAAATCTAAAGTTGGACAACGTTGGAATTTTGAACAGTCTCGACGTTTCGGGATAGGGTGGTTATTGTGGTTATCTTATTTGACCACCTATAACAGGAGTGTCAATGATACATAAAACGAATGAGCGGAGTCAAGTTGAAACGAATTAACAAATTTTTCGAACTTCTCGTGAACCAAAAACTTCTTTGTTATTCATCAAAAGGGTTGATCACTGACACGCTATTTAGGAAAGATTAAACCAACATCTTTGGAGGTTTCTATTCAAGATTTCGTATCCTTCAAAAAAATCCCAACGTAGTTTATAAATATGTGTATGAAATACTTCTTTTTAAACAGAAAGAAATTCTCAACAAAAATGTTTGTTGAAATGACAGGTTAAATTGAATCTATCTTTGATTAATTTGAAAAAGGGATCTAGTTTCTATTTTAAATCATTGAATGTATTAAGAGGATATAAAAGAAATTATTGGATGCACTTGATTGTGAGAAAGCACTATAATTGAAAACAAAAGATATAGTTCGTTGAAATATACATTATTATGAACAATATCTAGAGTCCCAGCAATAAAAAGGGTGAAAGTTTTTCCTTAGCAGTTACAGTGGAATGTTGAAAGCTGCCTTCACCTCTCCATGACCTTCAATGAATAACTTTCTATTTATTTAATCTATGGTTACCAAGTTGATTCACTCAATACTGTGATGTGGACTGTCCAGAGCAAATTTCACAGCCCTCTGGTGATACTATATCTTCATTTTATATGCAAAAAAAGAAATACATGAGAAGATAGTCCTCATGTTTCACTATAAAAAAACTCTCATAGGCAGGGGACGACTAACTTGTTAAAGGCTTATTTTCCTTTTAATGAACGATGCGACGTTTTAAGAATAATGAGTGTATACTCACATTAAATTTATGACTTTTATAAAAATATAGTACGCATTTATAAAATTAAAAATTTTATTCAAAATATTTCATAATATATTGCTTAACTCATATTCTTACTGTTGACGGCGCCTAGCGACGCTCCTGATCTTTTTTAGTGCCCTTGGAAGGGAAGGGAATCGTCCCTCCGACCTTCAACTTAATTCGCCCCTTCATTCTATCATAACTCGCATATTCCATAATCTTGATAAAGATAAAAACATTATTGAAACAATGTATTTTATGAATAATAATCTTTTTTCGTTGTCAACGATGGCGTCTCAGAACGAAAGCAATAATAAATTTGAACGATAAAAATATAAAACGTAAAAATACTACCATATGAACTTAATTTCATATAAAATATTCATCATTTTAAACCTGATAAAAGAAGTGATGAATTGACCAAAAACGTTTGTTCACTTGTTTTCATTGTAATTTTCTAAATATACAATGAAATTATATAAAAAATATTTTGAGTCATTTACCAAATATAAATACGTATTTCGTGAGTTTTTGGCCACTTTATATGCAGCTTATTTGAAAAAAAAAAATAAGAATAACCGGATGATCAATAAGTTCTGTCGTTAAATAAGAGATAGTTTCAGGTTTCTCAACTCATTCAAATATTCTCAGTTTTCCAAAATTGACTCGTCACAATACTATGGTATAGTAGAAAAACTTGATTATCGTATAGATATGAAATTCTTAGTTCAGTCATAGCAAAAATATAGGATATGATTATCCAAGATTGTTATTTCATTAGATATGTTAGCTAAAGTTCTGGATTGGAAATTGACCTGAGGAATAGAAAATACTTTTTTCGTCGTTTTATAACTGCAGATGAGTCCACCACTATGAACCTGAATCATAACATGCTATGAAGTGAGTAATGCGAACACGATACTTCCGCTCCAAGCAAGGCAATAAAATAGAAAAGGTGCTACTAATAATTAACTCTATATTAGTGAAACAATAAAAGCAAAGTACTTTTGTAAGAAAATCATAATTTAGGCATTCGTTGAGTTTCTTACTTCAGAGGCGGAATCTAGAATTTAGAAGGTCACTGAAACAAGTGGTTTGAAAATAAGGTAACTTATATTGGATCATAAAATCTCTAATTATAAAATCGGGTTTTTCTTATCAAACCACAAAATATAATCAACAACCATGTTTAAATTCGAAGCACGATTCTACTTCGAAAATGTATAGAGAAACTACAAATGACTACTAACACAAGTTTCCACCCTCATTGGCATTATTAATAACAGAAAAGCAAAATAGTAAATTATGTTATATTTCTATATTTCAACGACATTATTTTCCTCTTTAGTTCTGATATATTCTTCGTCACTTGTATTTGTTAGAAAAAAGCTAGGAAAAATAAGCTGAGCACTTTCTTATTATACTAGTGGTAGCATATTTTGCTACCCCTATGAAAGAACTGTTAGGATATATTATCTATTAAAACAGGACTCCTCCTCAACTCAAATATTTTTGCGATCATGATCAAGTCCAAAAAGTTGTAGCGAATAATTTCTTCAATTAAGGAAACATTTTAATGTAGACGGACTGTAATTATTTGGAAGCTTAGATAATTGTCTTGTGTAAGAAAAAACACATAGATACTCACAATAAAATTTGGTAATTTCTACTTCAATTATTCATTAATTTTATTTTTCTAATGCTCGGTTAAAGTTGTTGTTGTTGTTAGAAGTAATCTATAGACTGAGGGTGCAAATATAAGAATGATATTATTAATACATATAAATGTTCTTGATTTTAGGTCTTTTCTGTTTCAAAATTTGTTTTTGTTGATAATTTTTAGAAGAAAGATAAATTTTGACATTTCGACTTTTCTTTAAGTCTTTATAAGATTGATTATACCACATACTTTCGATTTTCTTATTTAATTTGAGTTTATGATATAGCGGGCCTGTGATATTGTAGAATGAATTAATGAAAATATTATGAATATGAGAAAATATATGAATAGAACGTTCTCATTAATTGAATACTCTCTGGAAACTGGCATACTTTTTCGGTCCGCTGTTACAAGAATATGAAACGAAGACATTTTTTAAAGGATAAACGTTAACATGCCATCAAGAATGTTTGATGAATGTATGCGTTAAAAATTTATTAGAAAAATGTTTCATCTGTTATAATTTTCATATTACATATATGAGGAATGTTTTAATATGTTTAGTATGAATTGGAAATGATTACAATAAAAATGATTGCTAGGATATCGCATTTGAGGTTTCCACTCGTGTCAACAGAAAAATATCAATTTATATGGCAAATTGGTGAAATTCGAGTGAGTGTTGAGAAATTATCTGGTTACTATTCAACGCACTTTTATTAGCTTTACTTGTGTGCATCTAATTAAATATTTGAATTGGATTTTCGTCCACTTCAAAAACAGACACAAAAATAAGTCCATAAAATAGTCTCATTACCCTTTTCAGGATCACCAAATTGGCATATATAATCTGTAGACTCGATTTTTTTACCATTTTAAATCATCAGATACATTTAAAATTGTGCGCATATAATATAATACACTACTTTCATAGAGTCGTATCTTAATCTCTTCAGGATCACCAAGACAACATGTAACTGAATTTTTGTGTTCGATTGTTATCAATTTTAAACGATAAGATAAATTCAAAATTTATTTAATAATTTCGTTTCATTCTCCTGAACCATCAGGTTCAACAATTCAATGTCCGAAAATGGAATTGAATTAATAGAAGTGTTTACAGATTGTAAATTGTCATCATTGGCATCAACCAAAAATTCAAAAGACGACCAGCTATTATGATCATAAATCGTGGATAGGAAAATGTCACCACCATTTTTACTGATAATTATTGTTTTTCTTTAAGCTAGAAACAAATAAGTTTGCAACGTTTTCTTATATTTCGTGGAACCAGGTTCTACGGTTAGATACTGAGAAATTTCACGATGTTTTCAGGTTCTACTACACTAAACGATAAAAAAACACGAAAAAATGTAATGAGCGATTTCTAATCAGGGTATTATACGCAGTGTGCTATGATCACTACTCCACCAACTGCTACATCTTAGTTGTAGATTGTAGGATATCAGCTAGTTATATCACACCACACCACAAATTAATGTGATCATGAAAACAATGTCAATATTTCTACTAGAGTTTTAATAAATAGAATATCATTACTGATATTATTTTAATTGCAATTCACTTATTTGTATGTATCTATGAGTGAAAATGTCCGTTCAATGGAATACTGCGCAACCACCTTACTTCATGTTCTATTTTAGTGTACAAATTATTCCAACCCAACGTACGAAATCATTTGAAACAAAACTACATATATACTACCATGGCGTATCAACAAGGGACACGGTTTTCCTCGGATAACACATGGATTATTATGAAAATGTTTACATGCAGATAGCACACATGAATTTAGTTAATGAAACTAACATGCGTATGCAAATCAGCAGCAACAGTTGACTACAAATTTTAATTCAAAAATAAATCAATGATTTCCATACGACTCAAAGTACTTTCTTTTATACTCAACAGAGATTTGCGTGAATAATTTGTGTTGTTTGGCAGCAAAGATATTATTCAAATACTCAAAAATACTTGATAATTGTTACATTTACTTCAATAGTAGTAGTTTCCAATTATAAAACAATTTCATTATTATTTGAAACAACAATATTTTAGTATCATCTCATCACAATAGCAAGTTACCGTACAACATCTAAGTAGGGCTAAGATACTTTGAAATTTGATTCTTTTTAAATATAGAAAAACTCAAACATTTATTTGCGGTACTCTGTGGTAGAATCTAAAAGATCAATTTCAAAGCTATACTCTAAACAGATCTCGTAACAGTATGCCGCCACTAGCTTTGTAGATCGATGGGTGTAGCTCAGTGTTTCTTAATTTTTTATGAATTTATTTACAAACAAAATAGTCACTATAATGTGAAAAATGACTTTCCATAACCACTACTGAATAAGACGCTTCCTAAAGTCATTAATGTATTGTACTAAGCTGGAATTTCTAAAATCGGTATCGATATTCATTTTATCACATCGTGGGTGTTGCAGGTTTTCTGCGGTTTCCCTGTAACCTGGTGAACCAGTTCACCATCCAAATGGCCGACAATAGGAAATAATGCAGCTGCAGCTGTTGATTGGTACCATTTCTTGACCTAGTTGAATGAATGAATGAATGAATGAAAGTATCTGTGAAGAACTCAAATAGCACTCGTATGGTGACACATTCTGAGAACGTTCACCATTAAAAATGTCAAACTTCTTGATGGCAGAGTAGTTTTTTATTGAGAACGTGGCAAGGAAACACCAAAGTGGACTAACTTCAATATACTTTCCGAGCTTTCGAATACTTATGGATTCTGGGAAATAATTAATTAGTTGATAGAAATATTTCTATCAACGTCAATTTCAATATTGAATTTTGAATTCTATGAGTTTAAAAATTTTTACAAGGTATAATAATATCAAAAATCACCGGAAATCTCAATTATTTCCCATACGATGATTAAATAAGTATTCGAAAGCTCGGAAAATATATTGAAGTTAGTCCACTTTGGTGTTTCCTTGCTACGTTCCCAATAACAAACTACTCATAACATAGCTGGCAAAGACTTTACAATTCATTATGTATATATATATATATATATATATATATATATATCTATATATATATATATATATATATATATATATATATATATATATACATTACATCTATCTTCTTTTCTTCAGTTCTGTTCCAGTTATGTCAATTACTTTCTTGTATTTGACCAAAACATTTGAAACGTTTGAATTATCTACAAAATCGCAAAATGGTCAATACAAAAGTTACCACTTCTGAATCCAGCTTGGTTTTTGCAAAGTTTGTAGTTTATGAACTAATTTTACCTAACTTATGAAGTTCACCTCTATTCATAACGATCTAGCATAATCTAAACTATAAAAGCTTGAGACTTTTCGACTGAAAAGCTAACCAATCGTTGCAGCAGCATACTGGCGGTCAGACGAGATTACACAACTAAGAGGATCTTGCCTCACTCTAAGACAGTCCTCGATCAAAAGAAATATCTCTGAACCCGATAGAGAACATCGTAGACTACAGTATAGATCTGCCAGGAATCGACTAAAACTATCTATCAAAGCTCCTAAAACTAAATGTTGATAAAACTTTTGATTTAAATAGATCAAGACGTCTAGGGTGAAAGCTATACAATTGTCACATCCAAATTGAAGAGAGTCATGTCGTGACTCACTATCACTTCAGGCAGGAAACTACTCATTACAGAGATACTTTTTCCTCATCCCCGTGAAGAGGGAACTACATTGATATCCATATCTCATCATATACGATTCAGGAAATCATATCCTTGATAAACTTGAGAGTTATAAACATATCACAGATCTGTTCTTGGAAATTTTCAATCTTGCTTCAGATGGTGTAAGTTTGCAATTTGCTGTAGTGGTAGCGAGAGGGAGCTCATTGAAAATGATTATGGGTTCGCTATAGTTGTAAATTGAATTCCTCTTATGTTTAATACCAGCTCTGATAAATAATGGAATTAGTGAGAGGTGAAACGGAATAATTTTGTTACAGAGTCTATAGTTTATTTCAGAAATGTATAATGCAATAAAATCTCATTAGGTATGCAAAGTGACCCAACGAATATTTAAGCCACTTTCTCATAGTTTGGCATTGATTTAATTGTAAAAATTTTTTTTTTATCAAGTGCAGTTAATACTATCCGGGTTGGGGTCAATTTATGGGTTTAGCCTATTGTTATCCATTCAAAAAAACTGAAAATAGTGTGCTAAAGGCGTGCCGGTAGGATACTTGTGAAAAGGAAAGAGTTTTAACAGAATAAAAGTTAGACATTATGTACATAGTAATAGGTACACTTATTTTTTATTGCACATTATGCAAATAATACATTATACAGAAATTAAATTATAAAAAATAATATTCTTCGTCATCTGAGGAACTGTCATCTCCTCTTGATGTTATAATTAACGGGTCGATGATCCGATCGATCAAGTAGTAAGATCCCACATTTTCTCCTCTTCTTTAATGACATGCTGGACTCCTTTTCGCCAGTTCTCTGGCATCACCTCCTTAATGGCTTGATCAAATAGTAGCTTAACGTCTTTCATTTTGAATGTCGTGTTGTGTCTTGCAATCCTTTCACTTGCGCCCATATAATTTCTATAGGATTTAGTTCGCAATGATATGGCGGTGTGCGCAGCACAGTTACATTATGTTTTTCTGCTATATCTTCCACGACGTATTTCATAAAACGATGTTTGTGTAAATTTGCTATAGCTATAGCTCTTTTTTATCAAATCATCTTCAAAATCAATACTTTTGGTGGTTAACCAGTCAATAATTTCTTGTTTTTTGGAATTTTGAGTCTTCTCTATGCGTCGAGAATGATAACTTGTGTTATCCATAACTACTACTGAATCAGCCGAAAGATATTTTATCATTTCACCAAAATAGTCTTCAAAAACATCCGAATCCATGCCCTCGTGTTAATCTCCCGTATGGCACGACTGTAAGGTTAGCAAACCTTTTAAAAATCTCTCTTCGCTTCCAATTTGGACGATTATTAGTCTTTTGCCTTTACGTGAAGGCACCTTAATACCCGTTGACAGGCTTTCCACGAAAACTTGGCGAGCACTGGTTATATTTTTGTTTTGCTACATTTTTGGTACTGTATAACCTTCGTTAATCCACGTTTCATCAAGATAAAAGATTTTCTATTGCTCTGTTTTGTAATGCTATATACTTCTTAAGTATTTTCGTCGCCAACAAACAATTTCATCGTTTTCCAGTGAAAGTGCTTTACGATTATGCTTTTCTCAGACAAAATTCATATTTCTCAAAGTAGTCCATAAAAGTTTTCTAGTTATCATCCTGGCCAAGCTCCATTAAAATCTTATCTAGGGTGGGTATTTTTTTTTAAATAAAAAGAGTGAACTTTTCTTCGAATTACACTTTTGGTGTCTTCATCAAGGACTTTTACTGGTCTGCCTGGACTTTTCTTGGGAGGTTGCACTTGGCCTGCTATCTTTCTCCCTCGCAATAATTTAAAAACGGTGGACTTTCCAGCTCCAGTCATTCGGGAACATCGGTCGACAGTTTCTTGTACAGTAAATTTCGGGTAATCGTATTTTATGCAATCGTGTACATCATTTGAACATCTTTTGGTTGGTGTAAATGTCGCCATTTTATTACTAATATTATAATACTGAGAACACTATTTACGGCTTAACAGCAAATTCTGATGCGTTAAACTAAACAAATATACTTATAAAGGTCTAAAAATTTTGGGTAAGTCACCATTGTCCTTACGGGCATGGTTAAGCCGAATCTGAAATAGGGTTGAAATTAGTCAGAGGCACTAATAGAAGGTTAAACGGTACCTGTTAAACGCAAATTTACTACCTAAGTAATTTCTACACAATATTTAAAGACCTATACCTATGGCCGACATCGAAATTTAGCCGAACTGGACGGAATTCCCCATTTTATTGCTCTATACATTTCTAAAATAGACTATAGTATTCAAGATCTAAACATCTTCGAGATTATCACTGAATCTGGTAATTTTTAATCCATTCTCCACATTCAAATCGATATTAACATACCCTTAACAATGGCAAATAAACTGGAAATTCAGTTTAGTTAAAATCTCATTACTGATTTATATTTCTGTACAGTAGGCAGGATTCTAGCTGGAACATCAAAAAGCTACAATTACCAGAACGGATGAATTGGTAAATAAAAGTAGTTCTGATAAAATGAGTTTTCAACCTCTGATTTTAGTGGGTAGGGTATCATCAGGAATGAGACGCGAGTCCCACATATTATACGTAAAAAATATTTCCAAAAGTATTCCCACGCCTCTCAAAACTACACAACAATTTAAATAGTAACAAGAAAAACACCATATTATGTTTGTCACGTGTCATTTTGAATACTGATTTTTCAATCCTATGAATTTGATAATTGAAAAAAAACGCACAATACTAAATTCATCAATGTAAGGAATTTTTTATATTGTTGTACTTACATACATATTTTCACATTGTACTTAGACCTTTATTTCAGTCCCCGATGACGAATACATAATAAGTATGTGGAAACTCGGAAAATACTCTTATATTAAGTTGAAAGTTCAGGAACCGTTGATGATATTCATACTGAAGACACTGTCTACACTTACAATTACACTGTCTGACGCGCGTTTCGATAACCACACTGTTTATCTTCAGTCCCTGAGCTTGGTTATCGTAACAGTGTAATTGTGAGTGTTGGTGTAGTGGTAGTGTAAGCAATGTATTTAGTCGGAAAATATATGCTTATTTTTAGTGAAATACAGAGTTCTGAGTAAATACTATAATAATTTTGGTTTTTAATTTTGTGAGAAATATTTATAAATATACCTGTTAATATACTTAAAACTGATGTTAATTCTCATATTCACGTACAATAAATAATATTCTGGCATACTAACCATGTGTAAATTATGACATAGTCCTTGTTGACGTTTATCTCTGGCCACAGTTGCTATAACTTCATTAAATTACATATTGTGTATAATGAATCGGTTAGATACCTCTAGACTTCAGATAAAATTAATTTTAGAAATCTCTTTTGGATAATCTAGTGCATTAATATGAATATATAATGCACTTCCCTAGCGGAAATTCTATATCGAAGGTAACTTTGTAACGAGTAAAAAATATTGAGCTGTTTTAAAGTTTGAAGGCAGTGTTATTAAGAAATTAACAAATCGCAATATAAATAACCGTTTGTCATATGTATCGAGGAGAGTGATATATTCACAGGTTTGTATGAATAGATTGAATATTTATTGACAAAAAATGAAGTTTATTTTTTTCAAGGAGGAGTTTTCTGATAGAGAACTCAGATTTTAAAAATACTAATTGAAGAATCTATCTCGAAATCTTATTTCTGTTATCCAAACTATATATTTCAACTAACTAGAACGAAAATTCTATATACATAACTATGTATTAACATTAAATTGATCGAAGATGTTAATGATAGGCTAGTAGTAAACGGTTGCTCAATTATTTCTGAGAAATAGTGCTACTATGTTTGTCGTTAGTTTTTATCAAGTGGTACTATGTCTATCTGAACATTTGTGAAGTTTCACATAGGTCGATATTTTTGTATAATGGTGAAACTTGAATATTGTACAATACAAAAGGAGTCTACACTTTCAATTCAAACAGTAGAAGGTTTAATATGGTCATAGAATTTTTGAAGGTGGTCCTCACGAAAGACATAGCAAAAATACAGCATCTAATTCTGCATGATCGTCGATTAATCGAGAGAGTAGCATGCTATTTGAAGTATTGAGTTACAGAATGATCTATGGAAAAGGAGTGCAGTATTCGATAGCACCAGAACAATAACACAATTATGTATGTTACTTTTTAATAACATTTGAAGCGTTTTGAAAAAGATAAAAAAATTGTTTATTTATATCCATTTTCGTACAATTCAGGGTCTTTACATCAAATTTCATTTGTGTTTATTTAAGAAATTTTGTTGTTGTATCTTCAGTTGATACTGTGGAGAGGACATGACAACTAAGTTAGTAAACAATTATGAAAAATATTAGCTGAGATATGACAAAAGTTGTAGAAATAATTCTAAAGCTGCTAACTAGTTACGTTTTCACGCAGAATACGAACAATTGAACGTATAAAACACCGAGTAAAATTTGTGACAAAATATTGGAGTAATGTAACTTGCAATTTTGTCAGCCAAAATGAAGTTAAGTAGGAAAAAACCGATGGATTACTTGCATCATAAATATTTTGTGCACTGGGGTATGACCTAATTTTAAAAAGAATACAGTTCTTTTTGTAAAACGTTGTAAAAAACTAAGCAGAAATACATCTTCTGATTTATTTTAACCCGTAACTGCCCCTTTTGTATCCAAAAGTGCAGATAATTGATGATCCGTAACTTACCTTCTACTTCAGTACTGTTTTCATTGCAAGTAGATCGCATTGCAACTGATGCGATTAACAGCGAAGTGTCCTTGAGTCCTTAAAGAAATTATGACCTGCTTCATGGTCTTTTAGCTTCCCAATGTATGTCAGCGGACAATTAACTGAATATAAGTATTATTTCCTTGATACACATAAAAACAGGAAACGAAAATCTCATTAATAGTTTAATGAGAATGATGAATTGCTAAACGAAACAATGAGAACTTATAGAGAATATAGAGTACAGCATAAGTGACGATAGTAGCGTACAGTACATAATGTTAAAGAATATTCGTAGAAGATTTTTTCCAAAGATTTGGTAGAGAAACAGCAAAACCTTGTACGAAATGTGCGCATTAAATCGAGAGCGGGAAAATCACCTACTATTTCTCAATTACAAGCATGTAGAGATTATTATTAACACTCAAGATATTTATATCTTAAATTTCCATGAATATTCAAATTTCTCTGAGAAAACTGTCATATTCGTTATGATATTTGTCTGTCTTTATCGTTTTCCCAATCCAATCTTAATTTCAAATTAATTAAAGCAATAAATGGACAATATCCTAGAAATTCGACCTAGGCGGCAATAACACAATTTTAAAAAAAGCGTTAGAAGAATTTTTCACAATTACGATATAAATATTCGAGCAATTGTCATCAATACTCAATATTTATTTCCTGAAATAACAGAAAACTCAATAAAGTAGAGTACAAAAGGAATTGATAAACCTAATATATTCATTCTTAAATAAAATGTTCTTTGTATTATACACATATTATAATACATCGAGATCTAGTTTTTTATGACGGATTTAATGATTCCATTGCTGCAGAATATATTATCATTTTTATTTTTCGAAAATGCGAGAAAATTGCTCTATGTAAAATTTTACTGGATGATTTAACGTGGATTTTCGAAGGTTGATACAACTTTCTCTCCGGTGAATGTATTATTTGTTCTTGTAATGTTTCTGATGTAATCCGTCGAAATTTTACATGAATCTGAGGATAGATTTGTTACAATAGTAAAAGTAGTTTGGGTAAATATTATATTTCACATAGGAGAACTAATGAAGAAATTGAGAGAATGTTGAATGTAAATATTTTACTGGCCCAAGAAACGATTTGTGAATAACTCTCTACTGTCTACAGTTATTTACAGTAATGCTTCATAAATTTCCAAATAAATGCATGCCGTTATATTTAGCGATCTCGTCTAATACGAGTACATAGATAGCTTATGAAATAAATATTTCTACCATAATTTTCATGAAATACATATCAAAAGTGGTACCACTATTTCTTAGTGCTCAATCGTATTAAAAACTCAAATGGATGTTGAATATCTTTATTCGTTATATAAGTAACAGTCGCCGATATGTAACAGTAAATATGTGGTATACCATTATACCTCAGAAACAAAAATACAGTGGATTTCATCCGAGAGACGTGCTTCTAAGGAAGCAAAAACAATGTTTTCGGCCACAGTATTTTACGATTCCAGAGGTGTAATCTATATCAATTATTTCAGAAAGCGAAAATATAATTGGCCAATATCATGCTAATTACCTAAGCATTTGTCTCTAAGCAGAAAAATTAGCCGATTCATGATATATCGCCTCAACCTCTATATTCACCTTTTCTAGCTCCCTTCGATCACTTTCTATTCCCAAATTTGGAAAGATATTTTTTAAGTTGGTTGAAAAAAAATGAAAATACGGTATGTGTAGAGATAGGAGATTACGTTGAAAAAAAAAATATTTTTGTTGTACAAAAAAGTAACTCTAAATTGACAAGTCACTTCTCCATCAAACCGACCGTATATACAAGATATACGCAAATTCTTACCTAGAAAATTAGAAAATATAAGAATATGTTATTTTGACAATTAGAAAATTTCAAATATAGCGTCAGTAAAATGCTTTTGTTTTGAATATATATATAATTAAGTGTATTGCATGAATTTGAACGAATGTTTGGGAGAAAAACTATTGAAAATTATATTAATCCCATTCCTAAGTGGAAGGAAAATGTTCTCCCATTTTAATATTGATATAAAAACAGTGATGACACCTTTTCTCTTTAGGCTCCAACCACAAGGTATAAGTAGAACATAGAATTTTCAAATTAGGTTACAATGATCTGAAATCACAACTAGAGATATTTTTATTTGTACCCTGAAGTTAACAATAATTAGTATATTGAAAACATTCTAAAATATACCATCTCCTGGAATTTTCGAAATCTTAGATTAAATGCAGGTTTCATTTAGATCTCGATATTCTTTTAAGATTTACATATCGGTAAAGTAAGATCGCTTTGATCTCTAAAGCGATGTCTTGTTGTAGTAGTAGCAGTAAACAGTGTGTTCACTAACAAGTAAAGATAATAAAAAGCGTGTTCAGAAATATATACATAGACTTGAAGTAAGAACAGACAAATTTGTAAAATATCTAGGTATTTGAGAAATTTGAATTACATACACTAGATGCCGTGGTTATAAAAAAGTTTCCAAAAAAAGTAAAGAACTCAATGAAACCAGGAAATCGTCTTGTATCTGACTGTCAATAGAGTTTCAGCCACCAAATGATATTAAAAACATTATCGAATAAGACAGGTGCACTTTATCACCAAGTGGATTAAGTAGTAATAAGTACAGTTAAGTTACTTAAAAAGCAATTTTCATATGGCAAAAGTGAAAAAAATTATTTATTAATCGGTCTTGATTTCATTATAGAAACACTCTCACTACTACAAGGAGAGAACATTATGATAGGCAGAATAACGCCGCATTGATTTTTGACATCTACAAAATGGCTGGTGGAAATGTTTTTAAAAAAGCTTCCAATACGTGATGTATAGCTGATATTCTAAATTTGTGCAAAGGATATCTCGAATTGTAAACGTCATATCCACAAGTTATTGAAATTAAACTGAAACTCTCAACAAAAAATACTAAGAAGGATAAGAAACGATAAGGTTTTAATATAAGCATATCCCTATATATCTGTACACAGCAATTTTTTATCGTATCGATCGGTTGCGAACACACATCATACTCTAAAAATAATTACATTCCATATGTTCTCTTTTTGGTTTTAAATGAAGTGTCACCTCGATATCCAAATTGACGACAATTAATTATATGAAATAAACTTTTAACACACTGCCACATTTCGTTGAGCTCTGTGTCAATTTTCTAGAACATTTTCAAATCGATGAAGGAAGAGGAACAGTGAAATACCAACAAGATTATTCGATCTTATCAGATTAGCCTTTTTATGGGGTTATTCAAAATCCGTCTACGTTAACAGACCTGATAATAAGCGTTATCTAAATCCAACAGAAACTGCAGAACGTAACACCCACTTTGCTATAAGATGTTAAATACGAATTGAGTGATTGTTTAGGAATAAATGGACACTAATTCAAACAATTTTCTTTAATTGATCACCCTTCACCAATTTGAATCAACTCGAGAAATATTATTAGGTTTAGTTTGCTCAAAAGATAGAGGTTTATTTGATGAAACCACTGCAGCTGCCGTCATCACTCCAAGATCATCTGTATATATAATATAACTCCCACCTAAATTCATTATATCTAATGAATTTATTGTTATAAAATACTGATACACTCCCCTGAGCGAGGATCAATGAAGTTTCCTATTATGGAAATAATAACGTTGGATGTTTGATTAAAACTGCATTCTTGATGCTTTATCATGTCAAAACTAATATAGTTTGTGGTTTGCATATTCAATTGCCTTTTATTTATAGTCCAATAAAACATTTCAATTAATGCTTATTCATCAGTAAATAAATCGAATAAGTTTTTTTATGTTTTAACAATATCGAAATTTGTAAATTTCATAAATTTATAATTACAATTACCATTACAACAAACAATTTGAATGAAGGTGGAGGAAAATTGAAGGATCGATTTTTGAAAACCCCATGCAAAAGTAAATAATTTTTTAATTTTTTTAATGAAAATAATTGTTTCTCAGAATTATAGTAGCAATAATTTGTATACAACTAGAACTCAAGCTGGAGCAAGATTAAAGAATTAAGTTAACTCGCTTTTTTCTAATGTAATGCAAATTATTTTTATGTTAATCATAAAAATGAAGTAAAAATGGAAATTGATTAGCAATTATTTCTTTTCTATTGCAATAACACAACTGAATAAATTTAGTTGAAAAGAGTTTCATACATACCACCATCCAAGAATACTAAGAATTGATCAGTGTCTCCTTCAGGTGTACACAATTCTAAGTGCTAAGGAATTCATCTTAATGTAAATTTTACCTGGCTAGATTCAAAAACAAATCTAAGAATTTTTTTTACTGGTTTTTCCTTACAAAATAAAATCAACTTCAAAACACATAATTCTCACTTAAAAAAGATATCATGCATTAGGTAATAAATAAGGAATATAAATTCATTTATAATTCAGAGAATAGTTTATTAATGAATATTATGCTGATGCACTCTTAGGCATACAAAATATTAGAAAAACCTATATATTCAGAATCCTCTTTATGAAGAAAGTAATCAGAGACTAAAGCACAAACTATTATAAAATCACAATAATCACTCGATTAATGAATTTTCTGATTAAAAACTGGGACAATTGCCAAAAAATTGATTCAAGTTATATTATTTATCTTGGAATATCTGGAAAGTTGCAGTTTTTATTCCACTGTATATTGAATATTATCCAATATGACTCATAAAAGACTGTGTGTAATATTAAGAGAATAATATTCATTCACGAGGTACCAGATTGTAAATACAAATGGTATTGCTCCTCGACGTATTTCGTGCGGTACAACACTTAGATATATTCAAATCAATCATAACAAATTGAAATAGGTTATATGTACAAATTATAGTGACAAATTTAATTAAAGAGCCAAAACTAAAAGCAAAGTTTGGGATTCGTAGGAGATTAAAAACTTTTTATTTGGAACAAGAGAACTAATCAAATCTAAAGTTGTATAAACAATTATTCCGAAAAAAAAATTCTTAATATCAAATGAGACAAAGCTAACGAAGGTATAATAAAATAAATCCACACATATATTGAATCAAAAAATGAATACATTTTTGTTCACAATAACTTTTGATACGACATTACATTGAATCTAATCCATATGAAGATTACTCATTTATGACAAGATTCAAAATATTCAACTTGTTACTAATATAGTTCAAAGCTTTGTACACCCTAATAATGTAGAAGGAGCAAGCATTTCTATTCTGGGAAACCCAATACTTAATGTTCAGCAAGAGGAAAAACAAGAAATTTCATATTTAACGTTAGCACAGTAACTAAAATCATTCTAATATATTTCTTGGGATGGTTTTAGAATAGACAAATAATTTCGATACCTCATAATGTAAATTCATTTAATAAATATAGCACTTATAACTATTGTGCTGTGATATTGCCCATATATATAGATTTCAAAAATTAAAGAACACAATTCAATAATTAATCAGACTAAAAAGAGAAAAAATAATTCTTGACATAAGTATAAAATGACTTACAAAAAAATTTATGTCACTTTTGTAAAGACGTGAAGTGCCCAATATTAATTGTGTACTAGTTTTTAATTCCAAAATGCAGAGTAAGTTTCAGAAGGGAAATGTCGCGCAAACCATCTCATGCTTTTAGAAACTTCTGTCATACTTATATCAAGAATTATCCTTTAATCATTTGTGTGAATATAAAATTATGTTTTCACTGTATTTTTGTGTAATTTATATATTGTATATATGTTTTTGATCAACAGAAATATTTTTCTTTGATTCAACGACATCATACGGCTGTGGATATTTATTAATTTACTGATTCATTTACTCGGTTGGTATAGTTGCCGGGTTTTCGGAAGGTAACTTAAAAAAGGAGTTTGGAACAAAATTAATAAATTACTGAATGATCATTATCTCATAATATCCTGGAAGGATAAGGATACGAATTGATGGATGTATTGCCTTGTCATTGGTTTTTGACAAGTGTGCGAAATTTTAAATTTATTTGGTCTTTAAAGTGGATTAAAGTTAAAAATTGTTGGATTGTCATCGTTTCTAAAATGATCTTGATATAAGGTCTATTCCAATAAATAAATGGTTTATAAATAAAATATAATTAAATAATCCAAATTTCTTTATGGAAATATATATTATAAATACAATCCCTACTCTAAATACATTTCAAACGAGGTGTAACTTGCAATAAGGTTCAATTTAATCTTATTGGTTTCAGTTACCTGGTGTATATTACTAATGTCTATTACTTCACATGTTACCATTAGAGGTGAAGCTTACAATAATTTTACGCTCAAAATTCCATCAGTCCAAGTATCGCCGTTGAAAAAAAGAGGAACGACGGATTTTGAAAACACAAAATCAATAAAAGAATTCACCGCAATCAATAACCAACTAACCTCACCTAACCTATAAATTTCAACTTCACTCATAACGACTTAACCTATAAAATATAATGTCATTCATAATTGAGCCAATAAATATTCACCCCCATTCTTAACGAATTAGCCTATAAAAATTTAATGACATTAATAAGCTAACCAATCCATATTCAACATCATTCACAACAATCTAACATGATCTAACCTCAAAAAGTTCATAATCTAAACGATGGAAATTAACAACGATTTCTATAGTAACTAGAATCAATATTTCAATCAATTAATATATCAAGCGTCAATTTGAAACAATGAGACAAAATTGAAAAACACACTGATATACCTCAAAACAATTTTACCGAGGCTTTAAAACATCACTATCAGAAAAAATTAAAAATTTGTCAATGGAATATATAAACAAATTGATAGTTGATATTTCATTCTTGTTCCGTGTAGATACTGCTGTGCCCATAAATGAAATTGGAAACATAGATGAAAAAATCATTTCTTATTATGAAAACCTTCAATACACCTTCGAGAGTGAACAAAATAATCAACTTAATTTTCTCGTTATCACATTATATAATATCAACAATAACACAAAAACAGAATAGTATACAAAACCAACTTGGTCGTCAAGATATTTGTACTACAATTTATGTCATCCTACGTCACAAAAAAGATCAGTAATTATAAGTTTGGCTAATAGAGCTAATAGAGCTAGATAGATAGAGCCTGAATTTAGATGCATAACCAAACTTCTTCTCATGTTTCCTTCTGCTCTCTCTAGGGCGTAGGAAATATGTTCACTATACAATTACACATTTCCTCCATCTTTTGTCATAAAGAATATAATATATTATCGAAAGACAGACATATCAGAATTTGTAAAATTAGGAAGAATAAAAAGTCATCAATATGTTAAAAAAATTGAAATATATTAACAAACTATGAAATACCAAACAAAATACATCAAATTTTTACATAAATATATATATATATAT
The DNA here is from genome assembly GCF_026230105.1 of Diorhabda sublineata. Lineage (NCBI taxonomy): Eukaryota > Metazoa > Arthropoda > Insecta > Coleoptera > Chrysomelidae > Diorhabda > Diorhabda sublineata. Next base: position 36,218,012 of record NC_079485.1, read on the forward strand.
ATATATATATATATATATATATATTAATAATATTAATATATATATTAATATTATTATTCAGACAATGTTAACTGGACTTAAGAATGTCTACTCACGGGATCAACATACTTTATAGTGAGCCATTTCAAGAATAATTATAGATGAAATTTTTCGACAAAAGCAAATAAAAAGTGTGACTCTTGTTTAGTGACACAATTTGGCCAAGTTTACACCTAACATAGTTTGCCTCTAGGATACACATATGATTTGAAAAATGCATGTTTAAACTATAATTTCTAGTATCCTCTTCAGAAAATTTCTTTACCAAAACAGATAATCTGAATTTTCCCAGCAATATTATACCTGGTGTGTACTTGAAATGCAACTTCAGGCAAAGAATATGAACCAAGGAGACAAAGTCATCCCTTGTTATTTTCTAGCAAGTCATCAATTTTCTGATGTGTCAGTAATATAAGATGCGGTTGTTTCTTCTTCGCACACTGTTCATAGTTTGTTAAATTTTCTTCTTGTTATAATTTTAGTTTCTTCAGTAGCTGAAAAATAATTGATTAACAAAGTTCATTTGATTATAGTATATATCTATTCATTAAAATCCATAATACTACTTTATTTCAGCAAATTGCCTCTGGTTTAATATGACCACATATTTTTGAATTGTGGAAATGTGAAGCATCAAACAATGCAAAACTTTTAGTATCGATGAAAATTGAAATCAACAAAAAATTGTTATGAAAAATGCCCTTGAGGTTCTGTAGAGTGGATTAACATTTGAGTTTTCTGAAAATCAATTTTTGCATGAAGAAAAGACAAGACTGGAACGAAACAAGACTGAAACGAAATAAAGTTTTGAAATCGATATAAAGAGGACAGTGTCCAATATCGGCTGCTGAAGATGGTCTACGGGGTCGTAAATCTTGATGTGAAAATAAAATTCCATTAATCACAAACTTTTTGCAATTGATTGTTTTATTAGAAATATATTTCAATGAACTAACTATAAAGAGTAAGGATAAATTTTAGGAATGAGACTTCGATATTTTGAGCTGTAGACTCAACTCTTCGTGAACTGTCATAAGCGGTTTTTCATGGAAAGAGATAGTGTAACACGCAGATTACCAATAACAAATCTCTCCTTATTCGTGGAACAAACATTTTTTCTAGATTACAGTCTGAAACGAAAATAAAAACACTAAGTTAGTATATATATATATATATATATATATATATAGTATATATATATATATATATATATATATATATATATATATATATATATAGTTTATATATATACTATAATCAAATGAGCTTTGTTAATCCGTTATTTTCCAGCTACTAAATATTAAAAAACTAAAAACTAAAATTATAACCAGAAGACCAGAAGAAAATTTAACAAACTATGAACAGTGTGCGAAAAAGAAACAACCGCATCTTATGTTACTGACACATCAGAAAATTGATGACTGGATAATAACAAGAGATGGCTTTGTCTCCTTGGTTCATATTCGTTGCCTGAAGTTATGCATTTCAAGTACACACCAGGTATAATATGGTTGGGAAAATTCAGATTATATGTTTTTTTTATATTCTGCGAATATTCGTTTACATTGTTAGGTCTAAACTTGGCCATATTGTGTCATTGTGTCACTAAACAAGAGTCACACTTTTCATTTGCTTTTATCGTTAAATTTCATCTATAATCATTCTTGAAATGGCTCACTATAAAGTATGTTGACCACATTCTTAAGTCCAGTTAACATTGTCTTAACCTTAATATATATATATATATATATATATATATATATATATATATATATATATATATATATATATAATCTTGAAACTTAAGTCGAAACTAACGACAAATCAGTAGATACAAAGAGAAAATTCGAGATATGTCGAGCAAATTTCTATTAAACGTAATAAAGAACAAAGTGCTTGATTTCGAGGACGAGGTACTTGATAATCATCTAAATATTTCTGAAATGTTTAAGCCCAGCTACAGATTCTTGCGATGCGACGTATGTGATAAATTCCAACTGCAACTTCAGATTTGAAGAAAAAACGGCCTTTCAGATAGAATATGAGAAATATGTAGCAGAAGTAATAAGAGATATGCACTTGAATCTGAAGACAAACCACCAATGACTATAAAAAATTTTAATATGATTGATCTACAAAAATGTTAAGCTACACCTGAAATAACTCTCGAAGTTTATCAAAAACTATTGTTAAAAAAACAAATGAATATTTAACATTTCGGACTTAACATAACTTAAGAATAACGGTTATATATGTTTAATAAGACACATTTCTTGTCCGCAACTGACAGCTTAGCGACACCGTCTTCCCCACAAGTTTGATAGTTCATTTTGCAGAATGACCAGAAATTGTACACGAATTTATCTCCTAAATATGACAAAAGGATTATTGTACTTGTTTTATTGTATTTTTATGGTGGTTTGAATGCTGACAATATGTAGTTGTAATTAGTTTTTACAGTTATCACTCGTTCTTTCCAAATTGGTCAAATTAAGTATGATAAAAGGAGATAATATATAGGCTGATCAATTACATGACATCTAGGCGTATATGTACTAGTATAGTTTATTTATAAATGAGATGTCTTAATACATCTTCTTATTCTTTGCCCTTCAGCTGTTAAAACCTGCAAATAAACTCTCTTTTATCTCTATCGTCTTATCTATTTTTGGTTTTCCGAAAATTTCATAAATATTGTCTTCTCCGTTATACGAGTTATGACTGTGACCTGTGTCTCAGAAATAAGTATCTGATGAATTGTCATCGAAAAACGTGAAATACATAGTTGCTGGTGGCACATTATCTTTTATATTTTAAACAATAGAGACAACATAAAATTACTGTATTACAAGAAATATTAAAAAATACTTTTATTGTTGGAAATTTGAAGAAACAGGATACCCGAATCCTATTCGGAAAAAGTTGGGTCAATAGACATTTTAGAGAAGAAAGAACAATAGATAACTTTCGATACAGGTCATAAAAATTACAGAAATGAAAAAAAGCAATGGACGAAGTTTATAATTATGATAGTTATGATGTGGAAATTAATAGACTGACCTTTTTAATGAATAATCATATCAAAAGGACACAGACTAATTTCAATTCATTCATTAATTCCTAACTTGCCTTCACTTTAACATTATACTTAAAAAGATAAGGCACCGGCAACAAAACTGGTTGAGGTCTTAAAATATTCACTCCGACCGTAAGATATTAAAGCCTGATTTATATAATATTGATAAACTCTATAATCCAACATTTTGAACATTCGAGATAAAATTTTAAAATATAATTATGCAATTTTAGTACCCGGACCAAATGAATATGGGAATCAACTAAACAATATATGGTACAAAAAAGAGAATAAGAGTTTTTGGGAACAGAACTATTTATACACGCAATAACAGACACTTTTATTATTATTTTGAACAACGAATCTAAATCGGAAAGTTATTATGAAAATAAAGTGAAAAATATGCAATTTAGTTACATAAGAAACATTATGGTTCACAAGTATTATTATTATAACCAAAACTTGACTACTCACTTTACCCGTAAGTTCTCTTCATCGTACGACTCGCACAAAAAGTTTACATCTACTTTTTACTTTTTCCGAACACTCTCCCACTGTACCAACGGAATTGGGTACAACTAGTAATTTTCCCACAATCACCGCACTTAATCATACTATTTATAGGTAATAAACTATCACAAATAAAATTCAGCTTTGTCAAAATCATTTAATTTCCTATAATTTTTCATCAGGGCCGGATTAAGCTAGGGGCTTGGGGGGCTATAGCCCCGGGCCCCAAGTTCAAGAGGGCCCCATCATTTGGAAATCATTCTGTATTTTTTGATGTGTTGATACCACAAATCTAACGTATTGACATTATTTTGTGAATTTTTCCGGGTTTTCGAGTTCCTTAAGGGGGCCCCGATATTATTTTAGCCCCGGACCTTATAAATCTTAATCCGGCCCTGTTTTTCATATATTTTTGTGCCAGCAGCTAACAAGTTTATCCTTCTCCCAAAGCAACTAATGCATTTTTTCATAATAAAACTATAAAAATTGAATCAACTAGGCGTTCCTAGCTTTCCTGAAATGTTTTGGAAATAAATACCCAGCTGTTTATGTCTACACGCCACAAGATCGCAGACACGTATTTTGGTTATGTTTCCAGTAGAAACTGGTTCATAAAAAGGATTTTTAGAGTTTGAATATGTTCAAATGACCTATCAAATTTCAACTATTATATTTCTAATCAGTTTCTTACAGAATATATCCACCTTATATGTATTCTTAAGAATTCTTCCATGACCTCCCATCTTATGACGGTTTCTCAATCTATTCTATTTTCGTGGTTGTGTTATTGGTCCTGTTTGGTTATTTTGTCAATATTGTTCCAAGGTCCAATCTATATCAACACTCTTCTGAAATTCTTCACAACTCTGAGATTCTTAGCTGTTTTAATCACCGTTTTTCAATCACCCCTCACCTCTCCTCGTTTTATAAGCCGGTCCAACCATTAATTCCTCATGTACTAAGGAGTATCGGCCACCTATCACAGGTAGTTTATTTTTGCCAAACTACATACAGGTACGAGTATTTTTACTTGAAACGATATTACTCACACTTTATAAAGCCTACTGTCTTAAAATTTGAGGGATTAGAGTTATTATAAGACACACAAAAATATTTAGATTTGAAATTTTACACTCAAATGTATCATACTCCACGATTTAAACCTGCTTCCAATCGCCCGAATTAAACGTGAAGTCATATGAATCTCTATAAATAAGTTTTTAATAAAGTTATAATAGTTAAAATATTTACATTCAGAGATGTAGTCAATCATGTAATAGTAGCAATTGAGTTCAATCAATAAAACTACACTTGTATAGCTTATCGACAGGTAAAACAGGTACAGGATTTAGTTTTCCCAGAAAAAATTATTTTCTATTAATTCGTTTCGATGAACGTTTATAGAATAAAGGATAGAGGGAAAGTTGAAACTGGTCACAGTCATTAGATTGTTTATTTTGCATAGAATAGATTTTCAATGCACTGGATTTGATTAAGACGCATTTTTAAGCTGAAATTTGCCTTTAAGACGATATATTATTTTCTATAAATTCAATAGTTAACAAAGTTTTAATTGTTTGGTTCCTGGTAAATATAAAAATAGCGATGCGTTATTACTAAAAATGCAACGTATTTTTTCTTCAAATGCTATTAGAGAATAGGGTAATCAATACACAGTAAATAAATATACTAAACATTTATTTCACTTAGTGTCTTATGAAGGTCAACTTCAGTTACACTTGCTTGTCATGTTTAACGGCTTCCCCTAATTTAGTAATAATTTAAGTTTTGCTAGTAATGCGGCATATGCGGTTCTATTTTGTTCTACAAGCCCGCTATGGGGTATTTTGCAAACTATTAAATTTTAATTGCACAATTTCCCTTCCGTAGGCTATATCTCTGTTTATAGTAGGCAGCTATAAAATAAAAATTAAATGTTAGTCTCAAATTTCGGTTTCGAAAAAAATCTATCGGTTTCAAACCATATACTTTTATTGAGGCTAGTTTTGTATGATCAGAAACTCAAAAATAAAAACAATATCAAAAACTACCAATCAAGAATGGAATTTAAAGTTATATGAATATAAGGAAAATAAAATCAGGTCAAGTAGACGTGTACGTAGATTCATAAAAATAGATAAGATTGAATGTAATAAATTGAAAGGCGAGAGAATAGAATTTGCTTTACATATTAATTAAGAAAAACAATACTAAATTGTTCTATTACAAATCTTGGAAAAAAATAATTTATTTGAAAAACAAAACCTATATGAGAAGAGTAATGTAAATTATGATAACATATGTTATACGATTTTGATGAAAATAATTAATTTTTCCAGAAAATATTATATCATGAAAAATTCCAGCGGAGGAAATGAAAAGCTAAAACAGAAATATAAAAGTCATTAAGATAGAAATAAAAGGTGCTTACCATCGACAACACCGTGAACACTAACACTATCACTGTTAATATTGGATTACTAGTCAGCTAGCCGCCTGAACCTTGTAAATTGGTGGTTTTTTTTTTGGCCCGCGTGGGAAGGAAATTATTGGTAGGATGCGAAATACGAGTATATATATGGAGTTTTGCTTGTCGAGGGTTTAAGACGATATGTTATTAATGGCACTGGAGGAAGCCAAAATGGCATTGGAAAAAGTGGATGAAGAAGATGTTTCCAGTGGGGCGATAGTTTTTGTTCTATTGAAATCGATTGTGTGTCCGTTATGGTCACGATGTTTAACAAGGGTATTAGGAAATTCGTGACAAACAACACGTGTTCCTTTGTCTTGTCAACAATACGTCGATTTGTCTACCCAATGTAAGAACAATCTAAGCAAGGGAGTTCATACATTTCATGGTTTTCATTGGATATTTTCTATTTGACGGATCTGATTGGGTGGGAGAGTTCTTGTTTGGGTTTAAAGGTTGTGCGAATATCGTGGAGTTTGAAGATTCTGCAAATTCTGATTCTATGTTTGATTCAAAAAACTGATTTCTGATGGTTAGGATTCGTCAATCAACGAGATGAATCGTGATAAGAGATAAGTTATATCGGATGATGATGAGAAAATGATTGGCGAGAGTGTGTTTGCGATAGATGGAGTAAAAAAACCGTGCGAGGAAAGGATTTTGATGATGACTTCCCTTCTATCTAACTGTATACAGGTATCCAAATTTTCTCTTTCATGAGACCAGACAACATCGGGTTTGTGGATTTTCGGAAGGTGGTTTGGTCATTTAGGAAATTTTATTGTCGGAACTTCTGAGAAAGTTATTCAATCATATAATAAAAAAATGATACTGCATTAACAAACCTTTAAATACCAAAAAACCATTCATTCAATTATAAAGATTAAAACATTCTTAAAACGGAATCAAATAGACGAAAAAAAGAATTTTTAGAAATGATTCCCATATATAGGAACAAGGAAGCTACCAATGATAAAAAAGATCTTAATAATCTATTTTTATTTTTATTTTGATATTCATTATGTAGGTGGCCTATTCAATCAGTATAATTACGCAAGTTGTCAGTGTCAAGTCATATTTTGATCAACGAAGTTCGTCTGCCTTCGTATGTTACATGCTGAGCTGATAAGACCGGTTCGTTTTCAAAGTGGATGGTTCACGTCAAGATGATTACATCCAGAACCTGCCTATATTTGCTTATATAATTTGAAAATAATGCAATATTTTGAATAGTAAATTTGAGAGAAATGCACCTACCCCTTGGTTATTATATTCAATCGCGATTTTTCACATACAAAAATAAATTACATAGATTCCCACAATTGAGAGATATAACAACATTGATTTTGTTAGATACTAATATTGTTACTTTGATGGCAATTTTTATGAAGTTTGTGAAGTTGTACATAATTGTCTGACGTACATTTCGATAACATTTTGACACCAATAAACCACCAAAACAATTTAGCGGGAAAACGATAAATTTCCCATTCATTGTTTAACTGATGAACTGTATTGTAAGGAATGGGTCTATAGTTTTCATTTACACTATTCTACTATTCAACAAAATCAATACTTTCAAAAACATCTAAAAAATTAAGAATAGATACATTTTCTAACAATTTTTCATTATTTATATTTATTCCATAATTATGAATAGAAGCGCTTGCCAATACTGGATTGTCCTGTTCGTTGGTATTTTAAACAATCTAAGTGCTCTTTAAGCCGAACATTAACTAACCTCTCAGTTTGCTCAACATATTGCTTGACAGAACTATTGCAGATAATCTCGTAAATACCACTATTTCCCAAATCTAATACTTTACCTTTAAGAATGTCCAACAATTGTTTAAATGTGGAACTGGATTTGTAAACAAATATCAAACCAGTCTATTAATGTACGGTTTAAAGAGTATCTAGATCACTCAAAATATGGACGAACAAAAAAATCCCGCATTGCGAAGCAAATTGTCAGTCATTAATCATGGAATAAATATAAATAATGTCAAATTATCTATAAAATAGACACGCACAAAATTCTAATAGAGAACATTCTGTTTCCTGAGTTGTCTACCTTGTGGAATAGAGTAATCTGATTTCGACAAGATGGTGTGCCTTCCGATTTCAGGCAAATACAGAGGTAAAAGGGAACTTATTAAAACCCCAAGTCTCAATCTTTAGGACTTATGCAGGTACTTGAAAAGCGAATTGTTTAAGACCAAAAACGAATAAGAAATGAGTGTAAATTAATTTAGCCTCAAGTCATTTAAAATGTAGAAACCAATTAATATCGTGTTGAGGATTTAATGACATAGCCCATAGAGAACATGATGATAATTTGTTTGATTAAAATGAGCACATTCCATTATTAAATAACTTGTTTTTCATAACTTTCTTACTCTTAATAATTTTGTCATTGGAGACGAATGGAAATTTGATAATTGATGGATTTACGTACAACTTTACACAACGAACAAAATTAGCCATCAAAATAATATTGCCGCCAATCAACATAATCAACGATAATATCATATCTCTTTTTGTAACGCCCTGTATATAGTATCATTATAAGTGAATATTGGCGATTGATAATACTAATTGACGCTATGGAACATTAAAAGAAACTATGTCTATTCGATTAGTTCTGTTTTGCTTCTTGTCATAATAATTAAAATTATTATAATTTTAATTATTATGACGTTAATCATTATCAAGTTGTCGTCACCAGTCGCGTGATAATCAAGTATATTTAATCTCAGCATTTACGGCACCTCAGTTAGTTTCAGTCATTATAACAGGAATATTGCCACTCCGTTTTCTCCATATTCTAATTCAAAATGTCCTCTGTAATAGCGAATTCCTCAAGTTGTAGAATGCTGTTTATTGCAAAAACACAGATAACCCAATGAAATTGATCGGTAAGTGTACAACAACAACGAAATAAAAAATATGAAAAACTTTCACTCGGTTCTCCAAGTTTTACGTACTGTGTTGCTAGAAAATGTAGGCTACTGTAAATTTTGTGCAAGACGAATGCCAGAATTGCTTACAAACCGTCATGGAAAAGGAAACATGGTGTAAGCTTTGACCTTTCCGGAAGCCTAAAACAGATATTGTGGTTCATTATTTGATCGAATCATAGTTGAAATACGTAAAATCCGAAACAAAACTACCCACAGTGGGGTACAAGTTCCTTCAAGAAAATCAACATAATATTCGAAAACCTTTTCATCAAAGAAAATTATGCCGACTATCCTTCGAGATTGGCTATGTTGATTTTCTTGAACGTAGTATCACAATAAACTCTGATTGGAGAACAATTCAAAACGAGTGCCAAGAAAAGTTTATTTTGCATCACAATATTCGACCTTATACGGCAAATTAGCTGTCGGTTACTTATTCACACCTCACAAATCACAATTGACAAATTTTCAGTGTTAATGTTTATAATTTGTAATGAAATTTTCGTTTTATACTCAGTAACACCCTTAAGTAATTATAGTAATGTAAAATCACAGCATGTGCCTATTTAGCGATATTGAGATCTATGAAACTTCATTCATTGATCGAGCTTTTGCTATGTGAGTGGATTCAATGAAAAATTACCTGTCGATCATAATTTTTGGGCTGATGCATCAAATATAAATGGAAAAGGAAATATGCAATTGACGTTTTAATGTCGGCGGTATTGTGGGAACTTAATTACTTGATCGATTCACGTCACCCTCAAATAACTACAATCTCGATAGAGTAATGGAAGGATCAAATTACAAGTATTAAAAATTAGCTCTTAATTTTCCACCACCGTGAATACGTCTTGGATTCTGGTTATGGAAATATACGTCGAGAGTAATTTTTATAGCAAACCGAGCGATGGTTCTTTTAAACCGATTCATGTGAAAAATGAGTTTTTAGTTTTCTTTTTCTGTAAGTAATAATAATGGCTCAGATTGTGAATTTGCTTCTGGATCTCAAATACCGATAAAATGTCAGTTCTCGTGTGGATTACAGGCAAAACAGATATGATAACGAATAAAAAAAAATTAGAAGGATAATTTAATACACGGAGTACTCAAAAACATTCGACTAAATCGTTGAGCAGTTCTATAATCCCCGAAATGACAACTATCTGGAGAAAACATTCAAATAAATATTCGAAACTAAATCAAACTACTTCCTGATACCTCTAAAAATTTGATTAAGGGTCAGGATAATTTTTTTAATTTGTACTTTTCAATCACTGTACGCAAATTCGAGAAGTTTGGCATTTTGAAGATGACATCATTAATTTCAATATAAAAGATGAAATCATTGATTTCAATATAAATAAGGATCAGCAAAGCTAAGTCAGAAAATTACCAAAACTTATTGATGGAATACAAAATATGTATGATTTCTTCAAATCACTTGTTCGATATAAGAAACATTAAGAGTGTAGACATAATAGAGGCTCTCAATGTTTTCAAGTAATCACCGTAATTCTGCATCCGTATCGTTATTGTGGTCAAATTTTCACGCATACGTCTGCAACGAAAGTACGGCATGGAACATACAGTTGATTGCGACTGTTCAAAAGGCATTCGCTAGTAGCGACTCCCGTTGACTGCGAAATCCGGTATGTTTAACTAAAAACGAGGTTCGAGCGTTTAAGCATTGCCGCACCAATGTGCATAATGAACGCAATGTCCGCCTCTTGTCTGAAGATTTCGTGAAAAAAGTTGATGAAAAAATCTAGATCAAATACTCTGCGTATCGAGTTTTCAAACTATTCGAAATTGTGTTAAGTAACAAAGATGCGTGACAGAGCACAGCACCAATCGATTAGGTAGTGCTTCTACTTTCCTTTTGCAGTTCGACGATTTTTCATGGTATGCGTTATACCAGATCCAAAACAACAATCTAAGTAATGGGGATATCGCCTAGGAAAGTCATGTTTGATCAAATGCTTCATTTAAAGCGGTGATTGCCACGACAACCACGACGATATCAAAATGGTTAGTTATCTTAAAGTTATTGTCAAAAAAGACTACAGACTTCTTTAAAAAGGCGAATGAAAACTAAATGGATATGACGAGTGTCTTGATATTGGTGGCAATTATGTTGAAGTGTAGATTAAAGTAAGGCTTTTATGTCAAAATATAATTACTAAATTTCTAGGCTTGTTTTTTTGTTTTAAAATAATATTTACTATAAACATAAACTACAGATCGACATAATAACAATCACCTTATTATTCAGAGTTGTTGCAATATGCATAATTAGCATCTGATAAAATCCTAGTATAAACTTTCTTTGGTAATAACCAATGCAAATGAGTCATCCTTCTAAAATCGTAATCAGAATTGGGATACTTTTCATACATAATCAGAAATTCGTGGCTAAAACAGTAAAATTCCTCGTTATTCAGAGCAGGTAATTAGTTAAGTAATACGTCAGCTTTAGTATTTATCGATCGGTCCACTCAAAATAAACGGAATTCACTAACGAGTATTTGTATGTAAGCTATTGCTGAAACAATCTACTTAATTGTGTACCTCCACTTTATGTAAATCAACAGTAATCAAGTTAGACGGCCTAGACTCACTGATACGTTTTAACAAGATTTGTTCAGACCTTCAAGTAGCCAATCTGCCACCGAAAATGCCACTTTCATTTATTATCCATTCCATTATATGAGAGATTTTAGAGACAGTGCTTGAATGTTTTTAGAGAGATGATGTACAAAGTAAATTCCAAATAAAACAGATAGAATTATTTCGTGACAATGTAAAGATACAAAGGGAGGCAGAAGAGTTATTGAAACAAACGCTAGCGATATATTTAGTTTTAAAAGTACATTTTCCATTACTATTTAAGAATTATTCGCATATGACTTTATTAATGTAAATTATTTGTATATTTTCATATAATATCATAATCAAACATTGAAACAAAATATTGTATGGATCCTGACTAGCTAAAATTTATAATTATTAATACTCGTAGATGCTATGCAACACCATAAAAATATTTGGGGTATTCATGGAGTATTTATCGCCTGGACAATGGAAAAAATGATTAATTCAGACCTGATGTCAAAAAAAAGTTGTCTTGATGCACAAATGGACAGATGTGAAGAAAAAGCGAAATCAATAATAGGTCAAATTTGAAATGGAACTATTAGGATAGTACATACAATACATACATACAATGTGTGAATGGAAGTGATAGAAAGTCTTTTCAAACCGTACTGTTAAAACTGCTATAAAAAAATTCCACAGTGTTTTCAATCATTGCCTGCAATAATTGAACAATTCGAATGAATGGTGTCTTATAGAATCGACATAAATTTTCAACTTCCAAATTTTGTTATTCAAGTACAAACATGTATATTCCCAAAATTATATTTAGTTTATCCAAATTTTGCTCCAATTTCGTGTTTAATCTGTCAGGAGAATAGTACAAACACATTCATATGAATAAAATAACTTACTAAAAATGAATAAGTTTTCATCAAAAATAATATGATACAAATGTTTCACAATTATAAAATTGTCTTTATTAGTACCATGCGCAGTAACGGTTGGTCGAGAATTGGATCACCGGAACCGTGGTAGTGTCACTTGACCATCTTTAAGGTCGGGGTGTTGTTGACAACTAACATTAGTGGATTATTTGAATACGACTGATTAGATTTATTAGAGAAACTTAATCGAGTCGGATTGACAAATCGGCCTCATCAGAATAGAAAACCCATTCAAAGGAGACTCTACTGTATTCAACGTATATGATATATGCAAAGGATTTTGTTTGGGATCACCCCGAATCAACCTTCGATAGATCAATTGATCATTGACGAAATAAAATCAGACCAAAATATTCTACTCACGCGGCTTTCATTTTCATCGGGTAGTTGATTGTTAAGTTATGTTTAATAGTGTTGTATTATTACGGTTAAACCATAAAAATTCCTTCTAATGAACAATGGCAAATTGGCTATACAATAATTGAAAATCTATACAAAAGGGGTTTCACTTCAGTCAACGTGCATGAGAGGCACATGTGACACGAATATAGTGGGGCAATACCCAGAATCCTCTCATCATGGATAAATTGATGTTTGATGAATTTCCTTATCACATGATTAAAACCATGTGATAATGGAAGAAACAAAATAAATTGTAATAATATAGTTAATGGGCTGAATTAACATGATCAGACAATACACATCTTTCAAGATGAAGTTTGCAATCGCTTTGTGAGAAATGATTCTATTGGATAAGGACCTCGAGGTTTGATCAATAAATTGTTTGTTACAATCTTTGCATGGAATACTACAACCAATATTAGTATAGAATAGAATTACCTTACGGAATAACATAAATAGGCCTTGCATCGGCATTGCAATGGTAGTCAAAGAAAAATATATCAATAGATAAAGTCAATCTAAGCCTGCTAGTTATAATTAATTGGATGGAGAAAACTTGTATCAAACAACTGAAAAGTTGGAAATGGTTTCTTGAAAAAAATAATCAAGATAAATCCCATTCAGTTCAATATTCTAGCAGCTGTAATCAATTCGGATACAGTCATTAAATACCTTGGCGTTTGCATTGACAAGAAGTTTACTTTTGGGGAGCATATCCGGCAAACCGTAGCTAGTAGAGAGAACATTTACAGCCCTCTCGTGTTTAATGTCGAATTTTGAAGGATCGAGAGCTTCAAAAAGTAGAATCCTAGCCAGTGTATCGCATCTCCAAATTTTATACGCTACTTCGATCTAGAAAGCGATTACAGAAAATAAATCACTGTTAAAAAAGCTGCATCAAATACAAAGACTTCTCGCCATTAGAATTATTAGTGCACACCGATTCATATAACTAAATGCAGCAGAAATAATCACTGTTATTGCTCCGATAGATCTCATGATCAAAGAACGAGCTACGAGATACGACGCACAAAGAAACCTGATGCGTATGTAGTATAACACTACCAAAAAGGACGCTGGACCTACAATTTAATGCCTATGATTGAACGATGGATAATTAGACCTTTTGGCGATACAGAATATTTCATAACCCAGACCTTGTCGGAGCAAGATTGCTTAAGTGATTACCTTTACAAAAAGAAACAAAAAGGAAAAAAATGTATGCAAATACTGTTGCAGCGTTCATGACGTCTACCACACCTTGTTTGTATGTGAGCGATGGGAAGAATTAAGGCAAGAGTACAAAAATATCACCGGAGACAGCTAAAGTAACATGAATAGAACAGAAGAAGTTATCTACACTTACCTAGTATGAAATAAGTAAAAGATAAAACGCCAACCAAAAATGCCTAACAAAGTTTTTGGAGTCCCTTTGTTTAAATTGTTATCAGAAGTAAATTGGTAAGAGTTCACTTATCAATTTGGTAACCTCTCACTAAAGTAATAGCAAATTATATCCCGATAGATGTTTTTTAGCCGGAATTTAAATTGAATAGGTCCCAAATTTTATAATTATACAATGTTTTACAAATGTTGACAACTATATGGTGCGAAAAAATGTAACATAATACTTTAGATACGAAGGTATTAAAAACTTTCTAAAACAAAATGAAACTAAATTTAAATATGAAACACTAAAAAAAATTCACATTTTTATTCAGGTCCTTTAGAAAATATTGAGTAACACATACGATGTAGTTTGAAACATTTTAAACATCGCTTGAATATGACCAGGTTTTATTTTATAAGCAAATCCAAGCATTAAACTCTTTGAAAAAGACTTTGCCTACTATTTTCACTGGAAAATGTATAATCTTGGTAATCAGATTCGTTTATTACTTGAGAGTTTTAAGGCAAAAATTATGGAATATTCACACTTCAATCCTGCAAACTCAAATGTGAGATAAAATAACTTATATTTAAAAAGAATATGAGAAAATTTTGGGTTGCACAGAATTTGGGCGTCATTAAACAGTTCCACAAATGAATTTGCATTCTGTGCAGATACTTTCTTGATCACTATCGAGTTTTTATTCACAATATGAGCATCACTCAAATATCTTTCAACGATTAGCTGTCTGTTACTATTTGAGTTTGACTGACTTGCATATTGTATTTTACCCTGGTATCCCGAATTAGTATTATTTCATTCAGTAGATCATAGGCAGGTGCAGTAAATATTTATGAACTTTAGAAGATGAAATATTTCCAATTCAATTTTCGAACATTGCAATCAAAGGAAAGTAAACACAAGTTTCAAAATAAGTAATGGGAATATGGCATGTGAAAGAAAACAATACTAAAACAAGAAACGAAGAGATTGAGTTGAATTAGTGAATAATTGATATTTGGCCGGAGGTCATTAGGATTATTAATTCGGCTAGTAAAGTTGGAGTTACTGGTCCAGGGTTGTGTGGAGTAACTGAGAAAGACTATCAATTATTTATAGCGATAAAGTGAGTTTATTCCAACTCAATATACAAAGTTCGTTCTCAGTCTATATCTTTGGAACAACGAAACTGTAATCTGCATAAAGTGAGAAAAAAAAATAATATTTAACTCAATCACTAGATCACTAGTACTCAATTACAGGAGAGTAAAAAGCAAGAGAGTAGAGGTAAGTCGACACGAGTCTTCATTAATTAGATAATACTAGGTATTATCTATTATATATATATATATATATATATATATATATATATATATACATATATATATATATATATATATATATATATATATATATATATATATATATATAATTTCAGTCTAAAACACGTGAAAGACATGACAACAAAACAGAGATTTGAAAAAACTGAAGAACAACAACGTTTAAATTTACGTGAAGGAGAATGAATTGAGATAGAAATATCCAGGGAGTTTTTCTATAGTTTTACGGTTTCTGTTTTACACGTAACAATAACTCTTAGTTGAAAAACGTTGTTGACTCTAGATGTGCAAATAGAAATCCGGATAACACAATTCCATTCAAATTTTATTTATACAGGTGCGTTCAGTCTCAAATAGTGTGAATTAGTGAATTAGAAAATGTATCAAGAATTCTAAACTAGATCTAAATATATTTTCCGTTTCGTATTATAATTTGGTATATTTAGTTTAAGACAAATTATTAAGAATCTTGATAAAAAAAGACTAACTATATGATCAAAAACATTAAAAAATTAGAAAACTGTAGAGATTTGATTAAAATGAAGTAGAAGTAGTCTAATCCTATACAATGAACATATGGACAATATAATATTTTATTAGTCCTTTGTATATATATATATATATATATATATATATATATATATATATATATATATATATATATATATGTATATATATATATATATATGTATATATATATATATATATATATATATATATATTTATATATGTATAAATTATGTCAATATTAGTTATGCTGTCACCGGGAAACTGCGTTATGGAAGTTAAAATGAAAATATATAAAAACAAGTAGTGGGCCATGAAAAAAAAACAAAACCTAGTAATTTGTTCATTTCCGTGTCATTGCGATTTGTGTGCATTAAATGCGATATAAAATTTACTTAAAAGTTATATATCTAAGATGATTCTTACAAACGAAGAAGCATTAGATATGATAGACATTTACTTTGAATGTATGAGAAATGCAGCTGTTGCAGCTAGGGTATATGCCATACAACATCCCCAAAGACGTCATCCCGGTAGCAGAGTTTTTCGTCGACTCACACACCGTTTAAGAACGGAAAGTTATTCATTACGGATAAAAACATTTTTTATAAAGTCAGAAACATTTTTTAAACAAAAGCAAACATATTGTTGAATGAAACTTAATGGCATTATGTTGTTTCATAAGAATACAAAATATTAGAGTTTATCTTCAGGAACAAAATCGATAATCACAGACCGTGATTAATCTTCGGAAAAAATTATCTCACCTCTGACAGCCGAATTTTGGTCACTGTTTAATTCAAAGAGCAAATATCTGAGGTACACTAAATTCGAAAAATGTTGAAGCATAAATAAAATCGTACATCTGGGACGACTTGACGCGAGAATAGCCTTAGGTGCTTCAGACGGGAGCTCCAATGGTTTTATCTCAATCTGCAGACTACAACTTGATTTATTAGTATACTGATAAAATCAGGGTAACGCCCTTAGAAATACTGTGTTCTTTGGAATTGTCCCCATTATACTCGTTCCCTAAAGTGAGGAAATACGTGGTTAGGAATCATTCTGATTATAAAAGGAATTCAACTTTATGAGATATACATCTTGTCTGAAGTACTTTCTTTCTCAAATTTCAAGTATTCTCACCGATGTTACGTCTTAGTATTATTCGTGATAATACAACTAATCCAAATAAAAGAAACTTGCCATTACGTAAAAATGTAACTGCTACATTTTTCTATGATAAAAGTTAATATTAAACGAGTTTGTTGTTACAGATCCCCAGCTAAATGGATGTGAAAGTTAATGGGAATCATTTTTTTTTTCATATAATCAAATGTTTGGTTAGTTGAATAGGTGAATTCAGATCAATTGTGTTGTTTCTGAATAGTTATGATAGTTGCATAAATTTGTTGTGTTTTTTATTTATCACATACAAGTTCTACAAATATCTTACGGTAAAATACTCTTCACGGAAAAATTGACTGTTCACTTTTATTTTTGCAGGGTTGTATAAGCCATAATTCTTAAAAATCCCTCTGTGGCAAATATTGCTAAGAACGGGTAAAACAATGTGATATATATCAATTAAATTTACAGTTTTTAGAATTTTTTGGAATTATTAATTTGTTGTTGTTGAAATTGGAAATTCTTGGAATTACTACATTTGTTAATTGGTCTATCTGATAACAGAATGTAATTTGAAAAGTTGAAAGTAACAGTTATGACTTTGTCGGCAATTTACTAAAAAATAACCAAGCCGCTCAAAAACAAAATTGACTTCCGATGAGTGGATTCTCAATGGGAAAAAACTTTCTCAAACTAAATTTGGAATTCATGGAAACAAAGGTGAATGTCATAAAACAAGTGTCAGTGTAGCTACGTCAACTTGGCGAAAAACAGAATCCCTCCAATCCTTCTAGAAGGAGTATTAATTCATCGGAATTTTCTTGATAACATCTATTATCTCTGGATGTTGATATAAAGTATATAGTTTTAAGTTTAATAAACATGATCAATAAAAATCACAACCTCTTTATGGGCTCAGTGCATGGATAAGAGACATAAAAAAATCTGGGAACTTATATGCTTGTATGCCATTTCTGATAAGGTTAAATTAATGTAAATGATGAATTTTGCAAGAATATGATAACACAAACTCCCATGCAATACTTGAAAATTTCGAAACCTTCAAGCAAAGGGTTAAAAAAATCTAACAATGGTTAATGTTTTTTTCTAAATACGGACAAGCTTATTTATTGAAAAGATGTACTTCCGTCAACGAGTTAAAAATTGACTCAGATTATAATCCAAAATAAAACCGCAGATAGCTTACAATTCAATGGAATATTCGAATTTTTCCATTCCAAATTACATTAGAGTTCTCAGAAATAGAGAAGAGAACTTCACATAGATATCGACAAAGCATTGCTTGAAAAATACACAGATACCGATAGGGAAAATATTGAAAATATATATCAAGAGATCAACAAGAGAATTCATATAACTTTAACAACTTCCACAAAAGGAGAAACAAAATATGTACTACCTAGGTTTTCCACTAAAATCGCAAAAAGACAATGATGACAATTAACATGCAACTATAGAGAAATAAAAAAAACGCAAAGGCTAATACGAATCTTGATTACAAATATACATAATCGTATAAGAAGAAGATATGGATGATAAAAATGAATTATTTTTAGGAAAAGACAAGGAAACTAAGTGGTATAAAAAGTGTATACAGTGCCCTTGTATTTTCCCATTGTTGTTGGATATAACTACTGCTTAAATCTCAGTACTTCATTATAGGTAAATATGTTCCTTAGATTCAAGCAGATATATTTTTTGAGTTACAACTGACTTTTTTACCAACAGGACACTTATCAGGACATACGTACATAGCATTAAATTTGATATCTTAATTATAGATATTTGATGTGTACAAATTGTTTGCAAGTAGAGGCATTTTGTTATGTATCACATGGTTGTAATATATATATTCAACAAATATAATGACTTTAATTGACATTATACAATGTCGAAGTTTGATTTTGATTCGCTGTTATTAATATGTATAATTATGATTTGCATTCAGAATGATGCGAATCCGACCATTTTGCAACTGTATAAAGTTACGCTTCAATACGAAATACCATTAAATTTCTATGCATATGGAATGAAGAATAGATGTGCTCGTGACCGTGGATATGCCGTCTGTCCGCCTTCCTTCTGTCAACCGAGCCGACCAGAGACCAAATCTCGAAATAATACACCAAACAAATTATGACGCGCCATTCAATTTACTCACATGTAGTATTCCTGACATTTTTGTCATATTTCATATTAAACCTCCAGATGTGGAAATGCGCCTTGTCGGTTTAGTACATGTGTATGCCTTTGAGAAGGATATTCATCTCACCAGAGTGTATCTCACAACTTAATATCTGTGTGAGTAAAAATTATTTTTTTCCCTCGAGGCAACTTTTATTAGAGTATTTCCATCTAAACATTATGCTTTTTAATATTAAATCAAAACTGACGTAAAACTTGCTTCGTGATTATGTTGGTTATTCAATCATCAATTTTAATGATACATAGTATATACCGGTTAATTCAGAATTATCTGTTGTCTTTCAATATACGGAAAGCTAATAACCAATGTGGAACAGCCAAATTGAATAATTTCATTATAAAGATAATATATTTATAAAAAATCACCAAACGCATCAAATTTTTATTGTTGACATGCAATAAATAACTGTTGCAAAAATAATTGGTTACAGAAATAAAATATTAATACGACAAGAAATAATAAAACAGATAAGCAGTTTATGGATTTTCACAAAAAATCCAGCTGGTAACATATATCCTTTATCTACAAGTTATGCATAAGGATGCAGAAGCAAAAATATACGTTTTAGATTATAATCCAGTAATAAAGATCAGAAGATAAAGAAAAACTACAAGTACCTCAAAAGTTGATACAATTGGTGAAAATGACTATGCTAAATTCTAGGGCAGGAGTAATAACAAAAAACGGATCATCTGAGGAATTTGAAATAAACGCTGGGGTAAGGCAGGGTGACGGACTCAGCGGTATTGTTTAACGTTGCAGCTGGGGGCATAATAAGAGAATGTAATATCGATGAGAGTATCATTAATAAATCAATACAAGTAATAGAATATGCTGATGATTTCACTCTAATAGCAAGAGACCAAAAGAGTCTAGAGAGCACATTAGAGAAAATTGTAAGAGAGGCAGGAAAAAGAGGATTGAAAATAAATCAGAAAAAGACAAAAAAAAAATGGAAATTGAAAGAAAGAAGGAATTTCGCAAACAAGAAACAGTGAATATAAATGAATTCATCTTCGTAGTAGTCGGCACCTTTAAGTACTTAACAGAAAACGAGACAACACAAAGAATTCAAGCGGGATATAGGGCATATATTAAGTACAAAACTATAATGCAGAACAAAAGAATTAGCAGAGCAACCAAATTAAGAGTCTACAAGACTGTGATAAAACCAGTAGTTACATACGCCGCGGAAACAATGCGACTAACAAATATAGACAAAGAACAACGATATATGAGAGAAGAATAATTAGGAAAATTCATGGACCAGTAAAAGTTGGGAATAATGAGTATAGAGGACTCATGAACTATGAAACTAAGATATATTAGAAAATGAGGATATAGTAAATACAATTACAGCAAAAAGAATTCAATGGTACGGACATATTAAAAGAATGGAAAAATGGCAGAGTACAAGGAAAATCACAGAAAAAATTGCCTGGTAGACCAAGAAATAGATGGGAAGATAAAATTGTGCAAGATATGGAAAATCTGGGAGTACGTGACTGGAACAAACAGATGCAGGACAAAGAGAAATGGAGAACAATAGCTGCCAAAATATGTAATAAGCTGTAATTAAATAGTGATAAAATATGGGCTGACCACCCATAAAAATACAGGGTCAAAAGAGCTCAATTTAAGCGGCTACAATTCTCAATAGAATGTATAACCTTGTATATATTGAATAATAATTATATTTAACTAAATTAATTCTTTTCAAATGTAATTATTTGGAAAGAAGAATAAACTATACTACCAATACACTTGTAATAATATCAAATTAGGTATGATGTTTAACTTGTAGGACCACCCAAATATATCGAGTAGTTAGAGACATCATTAAATATTGGACAAACATCAATACTAAAAGTATTAAAAGAAAATAAAATGCATATCTGTAAAAGGATACCCATTTTGTAAGCGACCAATAGAAAATATAATACTACTAAAAAAACGTTTCTTGATTAATTTTCATTAGTTATTTATACAACAAAACTGAAAAGGAATTCATGAACGATATGAAGCATATAGTAAGTACAAGATCCCAATGCATAGTAAACTAATAAGCTGAGCAACCAAATTAAGAGTAGAAAATAAAGACTGCAATAAAATCAGTAGTTACATTCGCGAAGGAACCTACTAAAGCAGTTAAACGCTTGATCAACTATATATAAATTATTATATGTACATAAACGTTAAATTGGAGAAACTTTGAAAAACGTTAGATTATTGACAACTATCCAGATGCGGGGTTTGAATTTTGAGTAGTAGTATGATCCTTGACATTGAATTTCTAAATTTCTCTGTATGTGGTTAATAATGGTTTAAAGAAATTAGGAATAATCAGGAAATTAGTAAATCGGGTATTGAATGTTCTATTTGTTACTTCACAAACATATATGTCCTTTGATGAATGGTAATAGCTCAAATGTCTTTGAAACGTAATTGTTATGGCTATTTGCCAACTAATTATGTTACTGTTTTAGATAAGCAGAAATCAACTAATCATAGTCATTTACTGGAGATACCCAGCTGCAATTATAGTACGGAATTACTGGCATCTAACAATTTACATATCATTAAATTCATTTACATGAAATTACATGAGAAAGTGTTGATAGATAGCCAAGCAAAATGGATGTAAACATCTAATCGAATGGAAATCACCTTATGATTTTAATGAAAGTAATGTTATTAAAATGGAGCAATTCTTCCGTTATTTTTGTGATAGTAAATGAAATTATAACTGACAGAATATCCGAAACAAAGAGATAATATCATTTAATTCAGTTAAAATTGTTCAAAAAGTTACAAATAGTATACTGAAGTATGAGGAGAATTAATCAATGGAACAAAATTGCTTTACTATGTTTTTAAAATATATACAGCTTCTGAAATAATACTTATGTCAAACCATCATCCGTCATCATAACATTATTCAAAGTTACTTTGAGAATCAACCTCAATACTCAGCAAGGATTCTTTTTCAAGATATCTATTAACATAATATGATTGCTCGAGACTGAGAGTTGATATGGATTGTCACATTTCTAGCTATGCCACAAATTCGATCGTTTTTGACAAGTTTGCTCAGATGCCGCCTTACAATAAGATGTAGTTCTGTACTATTTTCTCTATTTTTACCAGTCCTCAAAAATTTTGGTATGATTTATAATGTTTAAGTGTTTTATATTTGTTTTTTAAATTTGTGAATTCGAAAAAGTACAAACTCTTCGTTAATTTTTCTTACCATACAAACTTTGACTTTTATTTAGATGTCCCAAGAGGTTTTGGCTTGTATATATTTGGAATACTCTATTTGAACTAAAATATATGAATTTGATTGTGATAAACCATCTATCGTAAGTGAAAAGTTTCAAGTAATAAAACTTGATACGGTGAATGATTGTTTACTAACACCGATTTTTGATAGCTAGGGTAGCTTTTAATAGCCTTGATTCTCGTCTCTCTTTATTTAACAAATGAAAAAAGTGGTAGAAATTTATTTGACTGACTCGAAATGTGAAGTTGGTGCTTATTTGAAATGAGTAATAATACCCAAGGTTTATAACTGTCAAACTTATAATAAATAGCCACGAAATGATATAAACATTATCTTGTAGATAAAAAATAACATTGCATTTAGAATCAATTTGAAGATGCCTATAAGACGAGTTTATATTACTATATAACGTGACTGATGCTACAACATATTTTATTTTGGATTCATACTTTGCTATCATCATTTTCAATATATTCCTCCAACGCTCCATGCGAATCTTACATTGTTGAAAACAGTTCTGGAAGTTTTCTTCCAACAGCTCTTTCAGAACAGGTGCTACTTTCTCTTTCGAAGCTTCACACAAATCTTGTTCTTTCCAATTTATATTTTATCTTAGAAAACAAATGGAAATCCCAGGCTGCAAGATCTGGCAAGTAAGACGGATGGTTTATCACTAGGATGCTGGCTGGAAACCTCTACACTGATATTACAGTACGAAATCAATAGCTGCATTGTTTTGGTGGAGAATCCTTATCTTTTCATAGTTCAGTTATTTTTTCCTTATTCTTCCACAAATTTCAGAATGATGATGAAGTACAAAAGGTGTTTATTAGTTTGAACTTTAGGAATCCAGTGAACGTCTAAAACCTCATGAATATCTGAACAAACAAACTTACTTTGAACTTTGATTCACTCAATCGAGCTTCTTATGGTTTGGGTAAAAATGAGCTTTTCTATTGCATGAATTGGGGAATCATTCCAATACCATGAGTAAAAATCACGATTCGCCTCATATTATCACCCTTTCTAATAAATTTGAATTTTTTTCTATTTATGAGAGCAAACAATTTTAGAGACTAATCTGTTATCGACTTTTTGTATTTGGAACTGTTTGATAACCTTACATGAGATATAACTAACATATTTATAATTTGAGGTGGATAGTCTTTGTTGAATTAAAAATGTATGATGTGTTTGTTAATAATGGCCTGATCCTTTAGCTCTAAAAATACAAAAATTATGGAAATAGTAGCTGTTACCTGTTTTGTTAGATAGATAGATAATACCTGTTAGAGGTATTATCAATTGAATAGCAATAGAAGTCAGCTTCACTAGGTATCCACATCCAAAACATCAAATTAGATTATTATTTGTTATATAATTGAACCAATTGAAAACTAAAATTAATTTTCAGGCATAATTTTATATATAACATTCAATTATAATAATATATTCTAGGATTAGATAACCAAACTTATTTTTATATTATGTAACTAGGACAAATTCATTTCAAGAAGTTTGCTACTCTGAAAAATACACTTATGTTATGTCATGTCCAATTCACAATTTCAGATTTATTCAACTTCATTTAAACTTTCGTATTCCTGAACAAGTACCTGTTACAAGCATCCGGAATATCCAGAACTCAGCTTTCTTTGTGTTATTCCACTCAAACCTACCGAATTCCGTCGTGCAAAAACTTTCCAAGATGGTTCCCGAGACATCATTCGAATAATTGGATAGTGACACACTTTTAGACCAAGGGAACATTCAAGTTGGATTTAGAAAACAGCAAACAAGACTTTTTTTACAATTCGGGTTATCAATATACAAGTATATAGAATGTATTTTGAAAGTAATGAAATGATTCAATCACACGAGAGTGATCAGTTTTGTGAGAGATCTATAGCTACTCTGGCTAAATTATTCATTGGGATCAGTAGAGTTCTAAAGGAAAAGTTTTGTTAAAATGATATTCTATTTATATAATTTTCATCAGTAGTAAGTGAATGTTAAATGAACAATCTTTTCGCGTGCAGAAAAGTTTGATCTCGGGGAATATTCTGTTTATTTCCATCCCTGAGAGAAAAGTAGGGGCCCAAATGAGGGCCAGATAAAACAAATATGAAATTCAGCTCTTCCAATTATGAGGTGTTGGAACGTAACTCTATTTGATAACAAAAAACCAAAAATAATACTTGAAATAAAGATATTAGTGCACAGTTGAAAACAAAATGAAAAAAAAGAAGAAGTACGAAACTGATAAGACAGCCGAAAAGTATGTCAGAAATATAAAATACTTCAAGGATGGAGAAATATCTATTTTTCCAGGGTTAACAGTTTCCAATATCTAAATTAAAAAATTATATACTTCTACAGGCTATGGGATTATAGTACGTGAACTGACGATAAACAACAAAATAAATACAACTTCGAAAGTACAGATCGACAAAAATCAACTATAGATATGACATGTGATCAAAAATAGAAATATAATTACGACAAAAATATTTGATGTTAGAACTTAGCTACCACTAATGCTGGATTAATTACCATTTTGTAATGACGAAAATACAACCGTGCAACGATTTGTTGTCGAACCATCCAAACCAATATATATATCATTATAATATACCAACAACGAGTGACAGAATGGCCAGTATCGATATTTAAGAAACGGACGATGTCGAAACTGAGAACTAATTTATAGCAATACATTTGGATGTAAAACAACAAGAAAAGGGAAAAACCAAATTCGTACGACAAAAAAAAATTTGGGACCTACTGAAGATTGGGAAAATGGAACAGCATTGATAAAAAATAGAACAGAATTGAAATTCTCTTCACAAAAATACTAGCAGATAAGAAGATACCATTCGAATGGAGAAAAGCATCTTTTTAAAAATGGGGAAAAGCATATTCACAAAAGTATCTAGACACCATCTTAATGTTAGTACAGTCAACAAGAACATTCCAAGAACATCAAAAAGCAAAAAGCAATAGATTCGCATTACCTAGATGTCATATAGTATTCTCTATCGAATAACCAAAAAGGAGAGTTCTCCTCAATGTAATAACAACTATCTAATTTCGAGAATTACGAATTTGTAGGAGGGAGAGGCAAAATAAAAACAATATGTTATCTTAACGAGGGCGTTATCTTATATCTAACGAAAAAGATAACTTACAAAGGCTTGTATATTAGAATAAACTAAGCTAAGCGATTCAATACATACATATTCGTGGAGAAAATAAAACCTCTAACGGACCTACAAGATGAAAACTCGATCTATGACCATAGTGTAGATCAAGTGATGTTTTAATATTTAGGGCCAAATATTACAGGAACTAAGAATCGAACTCATAGTAAAAGCTTTAACAACAAATGCATCAATAATACCGAGATACTTCAGAAGGATATATGTTATATGGGAAATTAAATACACAAGCGACAGAAGCGAAGTGGGAATTCATAATGCGTGAGTAAGACTATATTGGCGGTGGCGTTCGCAATACAAAATAGAGCTTAAAATACGCAGGATAAGAGACCATGTAGGCATAATGTTGAAAGATTGGTTAGTGAAAATGGCCATAAAGAGGAACATCAAAAAACTCAACGATTGTCTGATCTAGTCCCAGTCTCGAAGGACTTAGATTTATATAAGTTGGAAAATCAACACTGAGTAACTGAGTAAATGCTATCAATAATGACGCGGGAGTAATTTAATTGGATATTTTCAATTGCAAAATTAGTTTCAGCAAACGTGAAATTGTTTTATTTATATCTTTGACGAGTTTATTTGACTAGAAATTTGTGTTTACCATTACGAAATTATGTAATAAATCAAAATATCCTAACGCAGCAATTGAAATAGGCCTGTAAAAAATATCTTATGTGCCCATTTTAATTGAAGTTAAATAAACAGAAACGTACCGGAAAACTAGAATAAAACAACATGGACATTACGCTCAGTGAATTAGAGAATGTTTATTGATCCCTACAAAAGAAAAAAATCTATTGCGATTATGTGAAAAAATGATATAAAACATAGCTTATGCTTACCACCCATTTAGAAACATTGATTTCTAGCCTAACCGTACAATATAAACACCAAAACCCTAGCATCCGATGTCCACCAAACCTTAACCCTTAAATATTAAGTTAAAAGAATAGCCCCAGCTATAGAAATAATATTGAATATGAAATAAGTATGAAAGACGAACTTCTGAAAATTGGAGATATTCGCAACGTGGAATTTGGTAGAACTGAAAAAGTACTGAGAGTTAATGTAGTGTATTGGATTTTATGTTAACCGATTAATTCGGTTAGATAATGTGAATTCTGAAGTCATACTTAAAAACATGAAACAAACGAGAAATATTCACTGGATAAAAGGTTCGTTGATCAATAAAAATCAGAGCGTAATCATATTGTTCATTTTATCTAAAGCGTTTTTTAAACAATCAATCTAGTTATTCAAGCTATTTACAAATGCCTCCTTGATCAGATAACAGATTGAATAGCAATTACAATTATGTAAAAACAGGCCTGACAAGACATCTTAATCAGTTAAAGTAGAAATCTAAATAATGCAATATTCAATTTGTCCATTAAGATTAATTGAAATTTCAAGAAAATAGTATAAATTCAAGTTTCTCAACTTATTCTTGACGATTAGTTTTAAATACGGATATAATAAAAGCAACAGATATAAATCGAAACCCTAATTTCTATAACGTATATTGTACTGCATTTATAATTAAGAGCGAGTTCTTCGTCTGTTTGAGAGTTGTCTGTTCCAACGACACCCGGCAGCAGAACAAAGAACAAAAGTCAATATCTCAAGCTGACATGTTTCACTATTCGTTTACCGCCTTATTTATTTTCTGCCTTGTGAAAGAGAAGAATCTTTATATGGCTGTAGAGGAGCCATTTACACCGAACTACTGTGAAATAATAAATGCTGAAACAAGCGATTCCTATTTTAATGATGTGAAGATTTTAGTTCCGATCTTTTATACGCGAGCTCACTTTCAAGAAATATATAATTGACAATATGTCGAGTGAATATCCAAACTTGGAGGAGACAGTAATACACTCTAATTCAAATTTTATTACTGAAATGGTTTTTTGTTATAGTGAAGTTTTTATAAGTATATATTTTTGTTACAAACATATTAAAGTATTATCAAATATGGATAAGTGGTATAAGGTTACTGAATATGTAATGAGAAATATTTGCTTTTTTTGTTATTATATCAGCGTTTGAATATTATATAGTTAACAGTCATTATTTCAACATCAATACTAATAGAAAATTTAATAGTCCACAATAAATTAGTTCAGAGTTAGTTCAGACTCTATTAAAAATACCAGGTTGCCTCTTATTACTGTTACTAAATAAATACATTCGAAAGCGGCCAAGGAAATTTATGTCTTGGGTAACCATCAATGTTTTCAGTTAAACTTAATATTTTGTATAGTGAAAATAATGGCTTGTCTGAGATACAGATGCTTAAATGTCTTAGATGCAATATAAAATACTTAAACGCGATTTGAATACATTGCCATATATATATTTATTTCGTTTTCTCACTACCCACGATCATTTCATCCTAAATGCGGAAACAATCAAATAATTGATACATAAAAACTTGTGAACCCACACAGATTGTTAGATTCTAGGTTATCTCTCATACAAAAATTGAGAAGAGAGATGTATTATTTTAGAAAACAAGAAAATTGTAAAATAGCAGAAATATCTAATATCAAAAAACTAAGACACAATTCGATTAAGATTATATAGAGACGCCTCTAAAAACATTAATGCTGTAGCTTGTCCCGCTACATTGAACAACCTCTCCTCTTCCGCATTATGTATACCAGAAAGCTCAGTGAATACCAGCAGTACTCATATAAAACAGAGAGTTTGGACTTTCAACCATCATGGCAGAAATCTTCAAATAACCTAATCAAATTAACGAAGATCTCAGCTATTTAAAAATCTCAATTGTAGATATATTCATGCTTTTTTAATTTATATTTAATTAATATATATATATATATATATATATATATATATATATATATATATATATATATATATATATATATATATATATATATATATATATATTGAAAGTATCAAATACAATATAAGAAATATGTGTGAATGTACAACAATAATAAAATTTCACTTACAAAAATTAATTAAGATTTCCGGTGATTTTTGATATTGTTAATGCTTGTAAAAATTTTAAACTCATAGAATTCAAAATTCAATATTCAAATTGACGTTGATAGAAAGGTCGTTATAAGTGAAGTTCAAATTTATAGGTTAGGTGAGGTTAGTTGTTTGTTAATGGCGTTGAATTTTTATAGAATTTGTTTTTTCAAAATGTAAACGATATGCATAAATTACACTAAGGATATTCAAATCAGTTTTCTCATTGATGGATTGATCATTTTGGGCAATATATGTTGTTTCTAAAAATAAACGTTTTTTTCAGTTGTCAAAACTTTGGCAGATTCATAATTCATATAGTGTCCTTCGTGATAGACATGAGTCGCTAATGAACATCTATCAGGATATAATCTGCTATCACTCTTGTGAGAAGTTATCCCACTGATCAGTGACCTTTTCGACTGACGATATTAAGTGTTTGACTGTATTTTAATATTGTGTTGTTTAAAGATTCCAGAAAGTTTTGGAGTAACTGATTTTATATATGGTAAAGGTGTATAAATATTTGGAAAGAAATGTTTGAAAATGATGATTCAATGTTCGTGTCAATTTCAAATGAATTATACATTAATTATAAATTAGTTTCAAAATATTTGGGGATATGAGTTTTCATAAAAAAGTTTGTAAAGTATTTTAATGTTTTTTTTTTTCATGAAAAATTGGGTCAGAAATTTTGAGAACTATATTTTTCATCTATTTGATTGAATTAATTTTAGTGTTACGTGGGTGATATGAATGATAATTGATATATCTTCCAGAACTTATTGGTTTCCTATACCAGTCAATTAAAATGTCATTATTTTCGTTTCTTATAAATTTAGTATCAATATTTAAATCATACAATCTCATCGGTGGTGAATATAATGTCAATAAATATAATAGTCCTATAAAATAATTTTAGGTCCATCTAGTCGATATTATGGCACCAATTCCTGCAATCTTTATCACCATAATAACAGCGGTTCCTTTTCGGAAACAATCCATCTATTCCAGTTTAAGTGATTTATAATAAATCTCTTCTGCACATAAAAGATCATGCAAGCAGAATCTAATATTTTGTATTTACACATGTTATATAAGGATACAACAGGACTTATCTCTTTATTATTGCTGATTTTGTCATTTTGACTCTTTAAATTCTTGAAGCTGCAGCAGTATCCTGTTAGTTTGGCTAGGCTGTAATTATTTCTGATGTCTTCTAAGTAAGGTTGAATTATTTGAGTCTTTATTGACAAGTTTACTGTTTTTAATAATCTAAAGAAAGTTCTTTTCTTTGATATTGATTACGCGGCTGCTCAAAGTAGTAAATTGAATTAGGAAAGGAAAAATAAAAAGTCGACGAGAGCCATATCGTGGAACTGCGGTGATTGATTTGATGCAAACAAAACATTATACGATTCTGCGTTATAATGTTGCACATGTAAAATAATACGATGGTACGAATTGATTTGTGAGATACTTGAGTCTTGGAAGTAAGCGACGATTTTTAGTAACCAATATCTTCCCGTGTGTACCATGTATATAGTCTTGATAAATAATCCAGTTAAAATAAAGATAAAAAGGGTTAGGTGAACAATTATTCCTACAGAACTAAAAGATTCTATGCATATTTAGTACAAATATTATAGATAAAATATAAAAAATCGATTTCTTGTGTATTTAAGATTGGTTGGTGGAAAAAATCAGTTTTTGGATTATTCTGACAATAGGTATACTAGGGGTTGTTTAATAGCTTTTTCAACAAATTTCTAGAGATAACATCAATTCGAACATTAAAAATAAACACATAAACAGGGGTTTTCTAAGTTCATACAATGAAATTTATGAATGCCTTGTATATAATAACGATGTATCTTTTCTACAATATCTTCCAGCCGCCCTCTTCGAAGATTTCATCCCTACAAGGTAATGTGTAAAATTAATCAATTATTTTTCAAATTTAAATAAAGATGGAAACATGAAATTATGTTAATTCATGCAATGGCAGTGAACCACTTGAATAAGATGTCCTGTAAACTCTGTCTCTGAGCACTGTATCAAATAAAATAGATCAACAGATGAGAGTTTACCTGATATTGGAAAAGAAAGAAATAACCCCAGGTTTTTTTGATATTCAACAAGAATATATAAAACAACGAAGCTTTTGACGTATTAAATCATATATGTACTAGTATTACCATTTTTTTCTCCATGGACAATTATCCAATAGAAGTAAACATAATAATTTATATGAACCTTTATTGAGAACATTAAGTTGAAAAGGAGTGGATATGTGTACATATTATTTTCAACTTTTGGTGTGACATTAGAAAATTTTCCCTACCACAACTTCCATGACCTATTTTTGACATAACTGTTGAGGAAAAAATAGAACAGTTACTTTTTAGGACACTTTTACAACATTATTTAGTATTTTATAAATACAGCTCATACCAAAAGAAATGATTATGTCACTTTCTTTTACAAAAATATTCAAATTATGAATTTCCCCTGAGTAAAGGTAGTATTGTCATTACATTTGAAGATTTATCTACATCTACCATTCCTTCACAATTATTCAAAGAGGAGGTAGCTGTCATAGCGCAGAAGATTCATTTCACTCCTAAATATGTAACAATTTTGATAATTATGAAGTTGATGGCGAAGGATTGATTGTTAACTTAGTTAGAAGGGTATCCAAAATCCTTCAACATTTCTGTATTAGAAAGTGCTCTTAGGATAGGCAAATATATGCTTAATGGTTAAAACGTTACCCTGTATTAACTACTTTGGAAGTTCATATTTTTTTAATTTGATTAAAAAACAGTAAAAAAGTTGAAATTTTGTCAATTGCTATCTACAGTATCTAAAATTATATAAATTGTGTTAAAAAACAAAAACAATTTGATATTCATATTTCCTTCATGGAACCTTTTAGATTTTGTAAAAAGAAATTATATAAAAAATCAACCTCATCGGTAAACAACTAACCTGATATAATATGCAATTCACTTCATCAATAACAACCTAACCTAATCTAACCTATAAAATTTAGTATTCATAATGTTACGAACTGTCCCCGACATGAATACGGCACTATCGGGTTATAATGATATCCTAAAAATCGGCGGAGGCGCGGCACATTTGATATATCACGGAATTCGATTGATTTTTGTTTTAATCATAGCAGGCGATTTGTTCACATTGTTTCTTTTTCTAATTCTAATTTCTAGGAAGGTCTATTTATTAATTTTTTTTGTTACTTTATTTTTTTGTTTTTGTAAGAACACTCATAGTGAACGGAACGGGGTAGAAAAGTAACTGAAGAATTTGGATTAATTATTATAAGTTAATTAAGTGTCGTGTGAAGTGTTAAAATAAATTAAGAACGTAAGATAAAGTGTTTATAAATTCACCCCACGAATAGAAAGAGTGTAAATAAATAAGAAAAACATTACAATAATATAACCTAAAAGAGGATTCAATTCGAAGTAAGTATTCGAAAGCTCGGAATGAAAGAGTACAACTTCGTTTCATTTTTTATAAAATTTTGAAATCATCAAGTTCAAAATAATAAACATTTTGGTTATCACTGATCCCTAACTGCCAACTAAAAGTAGTATCGATTTTGGTCATCAAAATTTTATTCGCTGCTGCAGTGTGATATTTTTAATAGTGAATATATGCGAAAAATTTGCAGTAGTTCGTCTACGAGAGTGTCCCTCAATTATCAATTCACAGCTGAAAAGAGTTTCTGTTTTACACATGAAACGACGTACTTGTCAGGAGTATGGCCAATAAAGATCGATTTATAAGATGTTACTGACGTTAAATGACCACATATTACTTTGACGGTTGAAACCTCGGCAAAACTTATCCTTATTTTTCCTTTTAAATATTTAGTAAATTATATGCGGTAATATTAAGTTAACGGCTAACATTGTTATAAATATAAAGAGTAGGCCAATCCACTTCATCAGTAATCGACAGTATTTATAAAATTTTCAAGAATTTGCTAAACCATGTAGATTTTTGTTCTAATGATATAGAGACATTCGTCATTTGTCAAGCCTGTCCCTTAAAATTCTTGAACCCCTTAATTTTAAATAGGAAATATACCATGTGTCACATTATGTAAAAGGCGTTCAGATAATGTATTAAGATGTAATGTTCAGCAACGATTTTTCCGTTCATATTTACACCAACTTTGAACAAATAATATCTATAAGACTGAAGAGATAGACGTATCCATTGAAGTCAAATTAAATCCTACAACAAATACTACTCCAATATTGTCCGGTGAATTTACGCACTAGAATTTTAGAACCATATATAAATTTCACAATCGTGTCCGTTTTCACACGTATGATAAAAAATGATAAGATATGGGCTCTTGTTCTAATGAGACTGCCTAGCTTCACAATTTAATATTGAACTTTGAATAATAATATACACTTTAAAAATTTAAATATAGTTTGATAAATGTAATCGTTTGCACGATCATATTATTTCAAGAGGGTGCATCTCGAAAGCTATAAAATAAATTTGGATTAATGATACATATTGTTTGTTGCGGGAATTATATATTTCATCTACCAAAAACTGTTTTTAAAAATTTTTTATTCATTACATTTACATAAATATGAGCAACCACTGCTACAATTGAATGAACAACTTTATATTTAATAAACCAATTGAAAAAAATTCCCTGTTCTGAAACATTTTTATTTATAATGAAAATATTGCTCACAACATGTTTAAAAAAATATAGTTGTCTTTTAGATTTTTTGCGTATTATTATTAACAAACTAAAATAAGGCAAAAATTGCGTCATCATGATTTTCCGTCTTTAGTTATTTGTTTACATTTGGAATTTTCTAGATCTTAATTCAGGTACCTACTTCATAAGTGTTGGAATTCTTTATTTTTAAACATATAAAACAAGGAACATTAAAAAACATCATTAAAAATTCTATTATCTATGAACTCACAAATATAAAAGTGCAATAAATTATATGTTGAAAATAAAATTTTGGATAATCATAATAGAATCCTGTTCTTCCTATTCACGACAAATTCGGCCCTTGAGAGCCACAAACGACTGTTAACTCGTATCTCAGCATTTCAGCATCCTCAAAGTACACTTGTAGAGCACTTGAAAACTTTCAGGTTTATTAATTGGACGAATCATTACCTAAGTTCCAGATACTTTGAAAAATGTCCCAAAGAAAAACTTTGGTGATTATATGGGAAATATAATTCAAATATTGAATATCGGGTTGAAACAATAACAAGAGAAATAATTAAGCTTATATTGATTTGAGATTCTCCAAAAGATATTTCAGAAGTACTCACTATTTTGGATGGCCAATTAAGCGACTTTTGAATTCATAGCAAAATATCAAAATATCATAGAATTTGATTTATAAATCTTTTTTATAAATTTCTCAAACTCTGTTGATAAATAATGTAAAACTTCTAGTGTATTACGAATTAGTGCCAGGTACGGTATGTTTGAGAAGAAGGAAAAGGAGACCCAGTCAATTTTTTATGGTGGAGCTCAGCAAAAACCTTAAATAGTGAGACGGAGAGATAACGATATGGAAATGGATTTAAAGTGTGGAACGTCTATTTTACGGTATTGCCAATTTATATAGTTTATTGACGACGGTCCCAAAGAGAACCAAGAAAATTAGCTATTACAATAACGGGTCTGTGAATTACAGAAGCGACCAAAGTCCAGAAAAATGTTGACGACGACATTTCTTAAACAATAAAAAAGCATTGACTGTAGGATTGAAAAACCTGGTAAAGTGGCTGCTAGTGAGGTATTTAGGTCTTAAGTTACGAGTATCTTGTTCGGTAGTGAGGTAAGTCTACTGCGGACTTGGGTTGGTGGCAAGCTTGATAATTGGGAAGCTCGAGAAGTCTTCACATCTGAAGAGGTCTTCAAAGTTAAATACTTAAGTAAGTCTTGTTCAGTATTGAGATGAACTTGCCGTGTTACTTGGTGTTTGACTGCCATCCTGGTGAAGTTGCTGCTGGAGTCTAATCGGGGCTGGATCGATGAGGTAAATTGTTGTTTTATTGGGATAAATACAAAGAACCATCCAGATCATCTGATGCCGGGAGCCGTACTAAAGGCGAGTAAGTGCTACAGGATATGGATGAATTCAACAAGTATTTGGAGTCCTATTCGTGTTGTATATAGGATAGACGATTTCAAGAAATAGGATGTATAATGAGGATAGATATTTGTTGTATATATTTCGATTACTACTGACCAAGTTAAAGAGCTATCGAATTTTCTAAATCCATTCTAAAGAACACACTAGGAACAAGGAAATAGTCGGAAGTAGTAAGGAAAAGATGAAAATTTTAAGTAGAAAGTTATTAACGTTGATTTTTGTCAAATCCTGGGTCTTTGTTAATGAATAATATGAAAGTATTGGTTTATTACATTAGTGTACTTAACAACACATTGACACATTAGGCAAGAGTGATTCTAGAAAACGGTAATTTTAGATTTCTACGCTACAGTAGTTGTAAACCAGTAATAATGTGTCAATAAAATCAAACCTTCAGGATAATTACGTATTGAAATAGACCCTCTGGTCGAAATATTTGGATAAATTGATGTATTCAAAGAATGACACTATTTTCTTTAAAAATATAATGTTAAGTGAGTTTGATATAATCCTTATCTTTTTTCCAACGGAATATAATCAAAAATAAAAATCAAAAATTTGATATAAATCAAGAACGCCTTAAATTTTTTTTTTCAAATTTGTTGACAAATATGCTCCTTAATGAAGTAATATTTTGACATAAACAAACTTTGGAGACATTTAACCAGTGGTGAGCTGTCAGGGTTAGTTGTCACTTTTATCCCCCTATCTTTTACACTACTGGAGCAGATTCTTTTTTAATTTTGTTTTTACCTGATTATTTTCAGTTAAAAACTAATAACCTTTTATGGAGCTAAAATGAACGGTGTTGTAGAATAGTCTGCAAGCACGTAAGTAGGTCAAAACAAATAAAAATTATTCATAATCTCAATTGTTCAAACTGTTGGCCGCTTACTTCAATACACTTATATACTATTTTGTCATTGAAAAACATGTCTTTGAGAATAAATCTGGATGAAATAGAATGATTTCTGCCGCATCTTGAAATCTAGTTATTAGATCTTGTTCAGATTCCATGATTTTTTCGTACACTATGGATTTCATATAGACCCATATAAAAAATTCGATAGGATTCAAGTCAAGTGATCTTGGAGGCCAATAATTGGGTCCACCCCGACCAATCCATTTTTTTCTAAGGTGGAGTCAATTGCTGGCCTCCAAGATCACTTCCATCAATCTGGAATTCAGTTGAAGGGTGCAACCATCCCGGCTTTCCATAGATAAGTCCCAGTTCTTATATTTAGTATATAGAAATCTGATTTGATTTTAATTTTACTACAGCTTTTTATTCGTTGTGCACTCTTGGATACGCAGTTGATGCCGATTTTACTATTATTGTTTGAAGCAATTAATATCAATTAAGAGAAACGTGTCCGGAGATAATTTGTTTTGAATTTATTAATTTGATTAATAAGGTGTTCACAGCTTTTCCGCCTTTTTTATTCACTTTCAACTTCGTTCGTTAAAAAGCTGGTGGCATCCAATTTAATATTAATTGTTCACTTCAAGTACCAGTTATTTATATACTTTAAAGAAGCCGAATACCACTTCCCGAGGAAGAGTCTCCAATCGAGGAAGTAAGGTTACATACAATTTTATTCAATTGAGTATTAATTTTTGTTAAATAAGCGTGAAAGATTCAGTAGCATGCAAAAATTGAGTGAATAATAGGAAATTGAAATATTGTCAATGTAAAAATTACCATTTGCGACATCCAAAACCTTTTGATGCTCCAGCAGTAAGGTGATTTGCCTTTTCTTTTGTATTAATATATAATATTCTATACCAAATTTCCAAAAATGTCAAAAATCAATTTATGTAACGCCAATCACGATATAGTCAACAGTAGTGATAAATTACATGAAAAAGCATGAGTGGCACCCATATAAAGCAAATTAAGTTCAAGAATTTAATTAGGATGACCTAGATTGGAATTTTCTGAACAGATGATGATGAACCCACATCCGTATTTTGTTAAGATATATAGTCTTATCAGATGAAGCCACATTTCTAAGTTGGAATTTCTGGAACCGTTCGTGATATTCATACTGAACACATCGTTTGTACTACCACTGCACCAACATTCACAATTACACTGTTTGGCGCATGTTCCAATAACTGAGTTTTGATCTTAGAGACTAAGCCGTTCCCCTTCAGTCTCTGAAGACGATAACTTGATTATCGAAACACAATTAACGCAGTGTAATTGTGAGTGTTGGAGTATTAGTGTGTTAAGGAAGCTATATTTTGTATAAACGGCACTGTTAACAGACAAAATTATCGATACTGGGCACCTAACAATCCTCAGTTAATGATACAAGTCCATACTAAATTCCCCAAAAAGTTTAATGTCTGGACGGAAATTATCAGTTATTTTTTGGGTTATATTCAAATTTAAAAAAAAAGAACTTTTGACAGTGTAATTAAGAACGACTACTCATACAAATTGAGCATCAATGTCAAAAAAAAGGAAATCGTTACAGGAACATTTCCGTAAAATCAATATTCAAACGGTAAGTCCATTATTGTCGTCTTTGTCGTTTGACCAAGTACGAGGTAGGTAACTCCAACATTATTTTTATAGGCGGCAGTTTACCTAGAGTAAGATTAATATCAAAGGACCAAAATAAATTCGTCTATTTCTAAATGGAAATAATCAAAATCTGACTAATGACGAAATATGGTATCAGAATGACAATACGACCCCTTATTATTATGTGATCATTCATAATTATTGAAATTAAATATTTCCAAATGATTGGATTGTGAAAAGGGAGTTTATCTAAGGGTCGATTAGGTCACCAGAGTTCATTTCGTACTTCATGTACACGTACTTTATCCAAGAATGTCTTGTATTTTAAAACGTTCAAAGGCAATCCCCACATACTCAATAACTATAGATTTTACAACAATTGCATCTCTAGATCTTTATATTCCTTTATATTTATATTATCAATGATTCATCAATCACTACTGACCTCGAGAACTCAACAATTATTTCGTGAACGTTAGTAAGAATATTAGCTCAAAAATATCTCCAGGTCATATTGCTCTTTCTTTTCTCGTTTCTTCTAGAAGAATCACTTACAGTCTCTTGCTTAGACCTTTAAATAGATTTGAGCTAGAGCAAACCATACTCAGCATTCAAAATAAGACTTCCTGCGACATCGATGGGTTATCAGCTAAGTTATTCTCAAATTTTCCAGAAGTGATGATTAACATTTTTTGTTCCCTTATCAACGAACCCTTCAAAAAGGGGCTTTTCCCTAGCTGTCTAACAGCTTGATAACAAATTTTATACAGCTTCGGTTTTTTGTGACTTCGCTAAGGCATTTGATTGTGTTAATTATGAAATTCTGATAAACAAACTAGAGTATTATGATATCCGAGGTGTTCCTTTAAAATGGTTTGTATCTCACCTAGAGTGTAGAAATCAACTGGTACGAGCTAATGGTGAAGTTTCGAGTAATTTATTAGTTGTATTACGGTGCCTTTCAATGGTCTGTACATGAGAGACCTTTGGAAAAAAAGTCCTTGCTTGTTTTCTCTTGCAAACTGTGTCTCGAATCTCGTACTGCTGTAATAACTTGTTTGTTGTTTGAATCGCATCGCTATGGTTGGCCTTTCTTTCTGGGGGTCTTGTAGTTTGCACCCCTTCGTATCTATCTTCAAAGAACAAAAAAGAGTTAGTCATTACATTTACAGCTTGATTAGTAGAACTCATTGCGAAATCTATTTTAAAAGATACACAATTTCAACTCTTCCCGCTCTTTTCATTTCAGAATCCTTTTTGTTTGGTTCTCAAACACTTTGACAACTCAACTAAGAGACCCATTCAAACTACCCTACTAGAAG
The DNA here is from genome assembly GCF_026230105.1 of Diorhabda sublineata. NCBI lineage: Eukaryota > Metazoa > Arthropoda > Insecta > Coleoptera > Chrysomelidae > Diorhabda > Diorhabda sublineata. Next base: position 36,257,156 of record NC_079485.1, read on the forward strand.
TAAAAGTTTGGACTTTTACTTAACAACACCCACTTCTGAACTGGTAAGAAATTTCATCATCTTCAGTGCCAAAAAGTTATTCAATATTCAGCTAACTTCAGAATTAAAAAATGGTAAATAAATTTAATAAGTTCCGCATTGACAAAGGCAATTCTGCTCGAAAGACCTTATTATTCTGAGGCAGTATTCTCTAATCTACCATATACTCAATAGTCTGACATAATTCAGTTTAGTATGAATTAAGATATTATATGTATCATAATTATTATTATTATACCAAATTGTTATTTTATATTATCTAATATGAAATTGTGTCGCTTTGTCAATAAATCTTATGACAATAAAGCTTACATCTCTTTTCATATCCTTAGACTTATTTCTATGGTTCTAAGGTCAAAAATATAGCTAGCTATCACTTTTGTTTCTATAAATAGACACGTTAGAGAATCTATCAGGTCACTTGAAAGTTCCAACTGAACAGAACATGATGTCATCACAGAGTACCCATGTTGTCATCATAGTTATGGTTGTTCGCAATAACAGCAAAAGCGAATTTCTACTTTTGCTAAAGTATTTGCTAACCAAGGTTTATAGGCGAAATTGTCCCACTGTGTATATAACGCACTCAAGTTTTGGTACAAAAGAAGTTTTTTAGAAGAAGCTTTATCTTGTTGTACCTCCTCATATCAAATTTCTGTACCAGACCTTAACACTTAATTAACTAACTCATTTTATAAGCAATACTGTGTGTGTCTTATATCTAAATCCGTTTTCTCTTTTCTACTTACATTTACCACGATTTCATATACTAATCAGAAATATATCACCTAACGTTAAACTGTACGACATATTTTATAATTGAATGAAAAATAATTTGCGCGGGCTATTTTCTGAGCCTATTTTGCAGTATATTTCACCTGTTTTGCCTGTTATTCTATACCTTTCTTTTGCATAACCATACTTTTGCTAAAAAATTGACGATTTCATAAAACTAAGTAAAGATTCATGAAAAAAATTGGAAAGAGAGTTTCAAAAGTAGGTAATCTCTTCAACAGAAATATTATTTTGTATTAACCGTACACGTCTAGGTACATCAATAATGCACACCGAAATTACCAATTAATATGTCTACACACAAACTGATATCCTGTCTATTTTGGAAATATCACTGCTAGAACAATCTAGGTGCATTTAGTAGAAGTAACACAGAGTTATCTCTATCTGACGGCAATTTATGATTTAATGGAACTCAAATGATAAGAGTAAATTAGTAATATCCTAACAGCCAACTAATAACAAGGCAAATTTGACATTGAAGTAAATCCGTATTTGTATTTAGTATGACACCGTATCAATATTGCAAGAAAGAAGCCCTCATAGTAATTTATCATACATTCAAGCCAGGAATCAGATTGTGTTTCCATATATAAGGAGGTTGGTTATATATTATATATTCTCAAAATCTTAGCACCTATAGTAAATACCCACAAAATCTGCAAGGTTTGTGAGTAACGGGACATTATTAAATTAAACACTATATATGTCAAGCAGAAGACATATTTTTTCTTTGTTTTAAGAATATGATAATAGAAAGATCATCTAATTTTCTACATCGTATACAACTCTAAGACATAGAGGAAATCAGATTGGAGCCGTCTCGTGGATCCTAAAAGTGATTTATTATCAAGCTAATCGTATACAACACAGTTTCATTTGAAAAAAACCAAAATCAAATATATTAAGTACAGAATAAAATTAATACTGTTCAACCAGTAACTCAATTTCGAAAGCTGGTGAGAATAAAATCCCACCAAACCCTTACTTCTTTTAATTCTTTTATGCACGAAAAGTTACAAATTCCTTTACAATAGGTGAATTGACGTAGAATGAAATGTTGAAAATGGTCTACCCTCTACTCAGGAGAAAACTCTCTGGATTTCCGCAAACACTCTGGTTTGTTATTAGATTTCACTTTGAATCCAGGTTAAGGATCCTCAATATGAGCCGTTTAGGTATCCACATCTTCCAATGGAGTGTCCAGTGAATTTTTTATATGAAAAGCAAGTATAACCCTACTACACTAGTAGCTAGAGTTGTGCCTGTAGTGTGAAAATACTTGTGATTTTGAATTTCAGTAGGTTCTAGTTTTCGGGAAAGACCTCCGTTGGTGGTTAAATTCTACAGGCTTGCACTTCTTCAATACTCTGCAATACTCCTGATGCACGAATATAGGTCTTTTAGAGGATTAGAAGCTGTTATGGAATTGGTTTTCTGGTTTTTATTCATGAATATTTCATCGAAATATTCTCTGACAATAATACCAAAATATGAGGGAGAGCCTGTTGAAAGCAAGCTGTTCCACATTAGATGTATAAATATAACAAATGGAGAAAATACTAATTCACAGAAAGTCTGAGAAGTGTCCAGCTGAGAACTATCTACTTAATATTATTTTTTGATAATACCTGCCCATGCGTTTACTTCCCGTTTATGAACCTTGTTTATCCAGTATGGGTTTCCTTTGGCTCCAGAGATGAAAATTATGCATGTTAACTATCCCACTCTAAAAACAAATATATTCGTCCAAAAATAGTACATTTAATGGAAATCGATTATTATTTTTCCATTGCCTCATTATTCCCTCGCAAAATTGCATCATATCACTGTCATAATAATCTTCCAAAAGCTCTTGAACAATATATACATCATATAGATATCTGCTACGTTATTTTCGTCATCGATAGTATTAAAAAAATCATTTCCTTGTTAGAAGACTTCACACACGACGTATATGCGTTCGAAACGAAGTTGGGTAGGGTTGCAGCGCTAAGGGGCTGATGAAAAAAATTTCATTCTATTGACAATGAATACTTAAATTTACTGGTGAAAAATTAATAATTAGGAATTTTCACGCAACTCTATTTATACTTATCCATATCAGAAAACTAAAAACAGTTCTTGTTATTTGATTAGAATACCTGAAATTTGACTTCGTAAGTTATTAGTTCTAGATAATAATAGGCTTATATCCATATTAAACACATTTCAGTAGTAAAAAACTGCTATAATTATAAAATACAAAAAGAAAAATAAATTTTGCCGTTATCACGTCATCCGATGAAGTTATAATTCATTGTCAATCTGAGAATACATCTCCTAGAATAGTTCTTGCTTTCTCATATTTCAAGGGATATTCATGCAATCTGTGTATGTGTATATAAATGAAGTGTAAAATTTAATTATGTTTCGATTTCCAAAGCTAATATTGTTAGTATATCTCAATATTCGCTTGTTTCACATTATTTAGTAAAACCTAAAGATAGTAATTTATGCAAAGCGGGCCTCCAACTGATTAACATTGTATTGAAATGGAGGGATGCGGTGGAAGGAATACATTTATTTTGGGTATAAGATAACAAAACTTTAATATCATGAGAAATCGATATCATATTCTATTAATTCCTTACGAAGTACGCATGCAATAGAAGCGAAATGAAAGTTCAATCCAAATTTCCTTATATTTTTTTTTCATAATCTAGGAATAGGGAGTTACCAGGAATCCGTCAATGGAACACCATACATATATGGTTTATCAAATTTGTTATGTCGCTTCAGAAGTGAGCACTTTTTGAATATATTAGAAATAAGTTATCATTGTTGATTCTATTTTGTTTTCTACAGACTGTAAATATATGCTAAAAAGGAATAATTTTTCTTTAAGGAAGAGAAGAGACTGCAGGATCCACATCAGGGAATTTTTTTAATACAGGCACAAGAAGGCAAGCCCTTTTACACTTGAGTAATTCGAGTGATGCCCGCCGTGTGGAGATGCCTGTGAATATTGATCTTGAACTTCTGTAGGGAAAAACGTGCTTTGGTAACTGAGTCCACAGGCTTGTACTATGACAGTTTGCAACCAAAAATTTCTTTTAATGATTGAGATAACGGTCGAGGTTTCAATGAATAAGTTTCAGTAGCTCTCATTTCCAGACTTGAATAAAGAACTTTCTATTAACACTTTCAAACCGTGGCGAATATGTGCCTTTATTTTCCACTAATAAAAGCTAATTATAATAACATATACATATAAATTTCCAATAACATTTCTATTTTCAGTTAGGTTCAACAATCTCCAAATTCCACATTTGTTCTAATGTGATTTTAGTTTATAATGTAGTGCAGTGAACCTTTAATTCATGTGAATAATTCCTAAACCTAGTTATTAAGTTACATATTTACTTTGATTTATGTAGAAATGTTGTGCCAGCTCTATTCTATAATAACAAAAGGATCGTTATTAATAGCAATGAATAACTGGAAAAAGAACAAGAACGAGAAATGTAATGAGGAGGAAAAAATAAGCAATACAGATAAGATGAAAACAGCTAATAATGGAAAAATTATAGAAAAACTGTAGTACAAAGTTGAAAAGCAAGAAATCTTTGATAAGTTTTAGTTTTACATAATTTATATGTGAATGTTTCCTAGATGAAGCTATTATTATACAAATTTCTATGCTCATGTATTTAGATATCCATAAGATAACAAAATCTCCACTGCAGCTAGAATTAAGCTTACAAATGTTATTCACATCCACAACATTCTATAGAATTTTCGATGTCTTCGGTGATCCAGACAAGCATATTTATTGTCAACCGAAGTTTATCACTTTCCGTTTAGATTAGCTTAACATAATAAGAAAAGCCCAGTATAGTTGAAAATTTTAATCTGAATAAATTTCAAGATAGCGTTTTCTAATGAAAATTTGTGAATTTCATACCTTAATAGAACTTCACAACTAATAATACTTAGAAATATGTGATGTAATAAGTTCATGGGTAGAGAAGTGTATTTAAAATCATACATCAGTTCAGGAAATTTATGGAAATAACATTTTTGTTTTCTCATGAATAAAAAATGCATTGTTCCAAATTGCAAGATACTTTTCAAAAGTTCTCTTCATCCTGGCGTAAAACGACAAAATAGATATAATGGCCTCTGAAGCCCACTTGTTATGATAATAACTCTTCATTTGCGGATAATGTTTTGAGAGGAATTTTTAAGTGTAAGTTTAGTGTGGATTGCCATACTTTCCATAAGTTTTTAATTGAAGCATTGTTATCCTCCTTGAAGTTTGCGCTTTGTTTCCTTCGACTTTATATTTGTCGAAATGTATTTGATATACCAGCTCGATACAGACTGAAAGGGATACTGAAATAACGGTTCCATTCTTTCTTTGTTACTTAATTGGATACACAATTATTTCTATTTTTCTCTTAATATTGGGATATTTATATTTTAATATGCTTGATGATTGAATTCTTGATGAATAGTGATTAGAAAAAATCTTATAATTAAATTATATTAATTGGACCCGAAGCAAAAGAAATATTAAAAAATATATTGATTCTCTTTGAAATATTTTAATCAATACAAATAAATTATCAACGTGTACTAAAAATATGATAAGCAAAAGGATTATTATCAAACGCGCGTACTCATACCACATTCTAAGTAGTGTTTTGTAGCAATACTCAGATTGTGAAAACTGAATTATTAGAAACACGTCGTGAAGCTGCCATTATTTCTTGTTTGTGTTTCAGCAGATGATATTTTATTATAAATTTAGTTATTTATATAAATCGAGATACATGTTATAGAATCCTGTGACTACCAAAAAAGTGAATTTATAAGAAAGGCAAAAGACATTTTATTTATTCGTGTTAATTAGTTTGAGTAAAATTGAACGTTGTAATAACATAATATATATCTTAGGTAGATATATCAGAAAAAAATTTTAGGATATTGTTATGTACTATTCTTTGCATTTATTTACAATTTATCCTGATTCCTCTTTTGTCGCACTAATTGAAGTAATAAAACTTAACTCTCTAGTCGTCTTGTATTCATATATGGTTAAATTTGATTTGATTTTTCAAAATTTGTTGATATTGAGTATACTATTAGACAAGTGCTGCTTCCAGGACTACATAATCTTGTGTGGCTCCAAAACTTTTATATAATAATTAAGTAATCCAATCCCAGGCCTCAGTAAATAAAGAATATATACCTAGTATTTCCAACATTTCCATAACTTGTTAAAATTTTTGGAAAGTATGAGTTTAAGGTGAAAATTTCGATAAGTTTAGGGAAGTAATTTTAATGATGAGCGGAACTATGATTTTATTACCTTTCCAAATAACATTTGGAATATTAATATCTCCGCATTTATGTATGCGATAAGATTCTCGTCTGATTATCATATTTTTTCTGCAAATGCTTATTACTCTCCTGATATTGTTCTATATTTTTGACGAAAGTTCAGAACACAATCGCATGACTATCCAAAAAACTTATCGCCATCACTCTTCTGAACGATGAAAGCTTTGGCTTCTGCGTAGCAGGTTTGCCCTTGGCAATCTACTTTTTTGACTTAATTTTCATTTAGAGGAGTGGTGGATCCAGGTTTCATATAATGTGAATAATTCATTTTCCCTAAACCACGTCAATAAGGCCTAGGAAATATTTATTCTTAGGAGCTTTTAATTAAAACTAAACAAACACGGCATTCAACGCACGGATAGCTTTCGCATGTATAATTTTTCAGTCAGTATATGGCAAATGTGCCGATAGCCTCTTACATATTTCTAGCTTTAATCCTACGGTCATCCAGTACCATGGTGAACTTTCCCGATAATATCGCTAGTTTTCGCAATTATTGGACATCACAAACGCTCGTTTTCAAACAAGCTGATACGACCAAGTTTGAATTTAACTGTCCAAAATTTTGCGGCCATGAATGATGGTGCAGAGTCTACGTACACAGTGTCTAGCTCCTCTTTCGTTTACGTTGACGTATTGTCTTTCAAAATCAAATATTTAATGATAGCTCAATATTAATTTTTTTTCCATTTTTCCATTAGATCAAAGAAGATCACAAATACGCTGACATAGGATAGAATATTCTATCGGGAAGATGTGGGAAAATCAAGGAATCTTTGTGACTTGTCGAAGCCGTAACAGTGTCGTTTAGTGAGCGTATGCAATGGTAATAATTTCAAGTTTTCCAAAAAATTGAAATATTCAGGTTAATTACCTGATTAAATGAAACTAAATCAAATATTAAATATTCTATTACTATTATTTTTCTTGAATAAGATACTCAACAGATAAGATACAAAAGCTAGAAAACTCATAACGCTTTCTCCTTGTTTCATTTGAGAGTTTTGTAGTCCCTTTGCCTACGCTGAGATGTTCCCTACAAAGTACACAAACGAACATTACCCATCTAAACCTCTAATATTCACCACGCGTAAGATCAAACCAAGCAAAACTCCGAACGTGACTTTGAATGAACTGAACTCAACAAATATTTGTTGCGCTTTCTAATATTTGTATCTGATGCACCTAAATAGCACAATTTTATTGTCAGTATAAAAAGATGGGAAAAAGTTTTAGTTCTCATTAAGCGATTAAGACTAGAATTTTATTTGGAGCACTTCTACACTCCATGGAAAAATGCCAGATACAAAATATGGTAATAGAGGAGAGTGACTAAAAATGTATGAAAAGAAGGATTTTTTAAAACTGAAATATGAAAATCAAACTCCAAATTAGAGGGTGAGTTTGTTTATTTTCTTTTATTCACTTTTCAGCCAATTCGTTTTTAAACAACATTATCGGCTGTGAAATAAACTTAATGACATTATCTACAGAGGTAAGGAAAGTTACAAAATTACAATAAAATAGTGAAATTGAATTATTTCGTCGCAATTTTTAGATTGTGATAAATTTACAATAGGTATTGAGCCCAATAACAAATGTACTGAAATGAAAAGCTCCTTTCCATTTATCATATAATTCAACGTAGTCTCCTCACAACTCTTACTTATAAAAGCGATTTTGCAGTCACCGTTCACATACATCTATGATTTCAAATTAAGGAATCAATGGTGTTTACAAAAAAATAAATGATATTTATTATCAAATACTACTTCTATAGTGAAACGATTTTTGAAATAATTCTTTTTTTGTGGTAAGGAGGTTGAAAAAAATTTCTTTATTTTATTTTGTTTACGGATGAAATTCAGGAATATATGGTGAAATAACCAATGTCTCAGTTTACTTCTGATTTTTGGCGATATTTTCAAATCTAACTATTCAACATATTAAATTTACATTTAAAGAAATTAATTCTAATAGTTTCCATTAGGCCGTTTCTCATTCCTATAAATCTCTCGACGTTACCAAGCTTCATAAAAGTTTCTATCTCCAATACCTATATCTGTAGTTATTTGCCTTGACATACAGGAATCTTACTAGGGCTACCACAACTTTGATGTTAATTCATTTCTATTGGCGCATGAGTTCTAGAAAAAACGATAAGATAATCAAAAAAGCCAAAAAGTGATGCAGATATATGAAGAATTGTTAAATCTAATGGTTCTAATCGACAGATAATTATTAAGTGTCTTATCTCTTCTATTCTAGAAATAATTATTAAATACAGCGAGGAAGTATAGAGAAAATAATATTAAGAATAATACGGAAAATTGGTAATGAATAAATGTTTGAGAGATGGAAAAAATATGAAGGGAAATTATTTCTGAAAGTGGTGTACAAAGTATTTGCAGGAGTTGTTAGACTAAACGAGTACCGAGAAAATATATTGGGATATGAAGAAGGCTTAAAGAAAGGAAGACCTTAGAACTTTTGATATGTTTATGCTACTGAATGTTCTTGAATTGAGGTCTCTTTAACAAAAAGAAGAGACCTCAAATCACTTAAACTTAAACAAAAGTGGAAATGTCAATTTTTATCTTTCTTCCTAATATTAGTGAAAAAACTAATTTTAAAACAGAAGAAACTTATAATCAAGCACATTGCATTAAATCTACGAGGAATCTCAAAAAACATTTTGAAGCTAGTTAAGATTATATTAGACAATCCACACAGTTGTGTAAGGTGTAAGTAAGTAAGAAGATTTGATATCGACAATAGTGTTGAGAAAAATTGAGAGATGGCATGATACAAACAACACCATAACCATATTTTAGAAAAGTAAATGGATATTTAATAACGATAAGTCCAGTTCTCAATGTGTGACTCAAATTATCAATAAATAATAATGTGTTACATGAACTCCCACAACTCTTTTTAATATATATAGAACCTTTTAATTCATCAGAACAAAGTGTATAAGCATTTGTTTCAATTTACAGCATCAAATCTTAATTGTTGTTAACTAACTGAACACGAAAAACTTTTTATTTGATTATTGTCACCGTGGGGAATTTTATACAATTTCGAATACGCTTCACAATCTTATTTCTTTGAAAACTCAAATTTTCTGTCTATAGTAATGCAAGAGTTCGAATTAAATTTGAAATTTAAAGTATAGAACTTTGGGATCATTGACGCAGAGGTTACAATAGAGAAGTGAAAAGCCCAGGAGCCTCAAACTTTTCAAATTTGCTTTGTCTTTGTAGATTTAGTATAAATTCAGGAGAAATAATTGTTACCAAAAAAAAAGTTCTTTCAAGGGCATACTAAATTGAGTAAAGACAGTTAAGGGCATTTAGGAAAACTGCAAATTTTCTACATTATCATAGTTCTATACATCTCAATATATCTTTCTTTGTCAATATAAAATTTTAAAGTAATCAACAAAAAATTTAGCCATATTTAAGGTATACAGAGTGGTTCGTAAGTAATTGTTGAAACTGAAAGAAATATTCTCGGTTGAAAAGTAATCCGAAATGCAGAGTGTGCTTCAAAATCACTCTACAGTTTTAAAACAGAAAAATTCATTTTCTCGTCAGTCATTTTATTCTATACGAGGGTTGGGGGCAATAAGTACATGTGTGGACAATCAATCGCACTGAAATATAATAAATCACCCATCTATTACGGTCGTATAAAGAGAAATATTGCCTTCACTGGGCAATAGAATGAGAACACAGTACATGTGAAGATGAAATAACGAACCCGAGCCTAAATACTCTCAAAGACTAATCTGCTACTGCTACCGAAACTACCAAAGATGTGGGAGGCGCTGACTACTATCAGTCTCAGCCATTGCCGTACCATGTATGAATCGGGTCAGTTGGATTAGCAATGTAACACGTAGGGGTTTCTTGACCTTGCCAATAAGATCAAAGTCATATGAAGAAATATCAAGAGAGTATAGTGGGTGCTCCAATGATTTCCCTCCCCAATATAGCAGTAGCTGCTCTACAAACTCTGATTTGTGTGGTTTTGCATTATCATGCAGGATAATTACACTGTGTTCAAGATCCACACGTTTATCCCGAACGCCACAACGTGCCTATCGCACCAGAAAGTCCCTGTATTACAGTGCTGTTCTGCCATAAATCACAAAGTGGGAAACACTGACATCTCTAGCATCACATGCGATGAGTTGGCCGAAGAAGGATTGTGCGGTTAACACACAACACATATACACTTGTGATTCATTCACATTTCTACTAGAAATAAAATAGTTGCCATTAATTATGCTCAAACCCTCATATAGAAGGGTGTTTTTAGTTTTATCTTCAAAGCTCTATTTTTTCGCTAGATTATGTATAAAACCGTGATTTCAGTATTTTATCTATAATTTATTTTTTATATCACTCATGACTAAAATAACAAAACGTTTTGAGAATTTTTTCGCAGTTTAATCATTTTATTTGATAATACACTGTTACAAGGAATTCTGTAAGCAGCTAAGTACTACTCCAAATACAGTCTTACATGTTGTGGACGGTCGATGCCCAATTCCAATAGGTAAATATTTCTAATAAATCAACATCTTACAGCAATGAATATCTATCGAATAACTAATTCATTTACGCCACCAGCGTAGTAGACTCTGTTCTGGAGTAGGGATAATTATAAAAATTTATTAAATTATCATATTGTCATCGGTTCTTATTAAATGTGTGGAAATTAAAATTGATCTGACGTTTTGAACTACTGAAAAATCGATTTCAAAGATTCTATCCACACATACATACATTACATTAAAGTGAAGATGATAAAAGCATGTCAATGAAAATTAAAAAACGCATCATTTCAAAACATTGAATATTTAGATAAACATACACTGATAACTTGCTTTCATTATAGCAAATTTTTAATTAAAGAAAACATATGATAAAAATATTTAAAAGAATGATTGCCAATCCACACCATAGTCGACATGAATACCAATTATTTCATTTTAGAATACTTTGTAAGCACCACATAAGAGAAGCACCACTTAGTATGAAGAAATATTACAGTATGTTTAATCCGAAGAGAAGAATTTCATAATGAAAATTTGCTACATATATAACACTCGAATGGATGTGGTAATTAATAAATTTGTTTCATTTTCTGTACCTACAGCTAAAAGGCAGAACTGACTAGAGACTCATAATAACTCACGATATAGAAAAGGCGTGTTACGTCACAGAATACCTCATTGAAAAATTTACAGGACGTTGGATTCGAAGATATAATACAATTGAACGGTCATAAATATTGAGATAAATATATCCAACGTAAAAGGAATCCATGTTGTGGTTTTTTTTACTGGTTCAATAGGAATAGTTTATTCCGGAATTTCACGCAACTCATGGACTCAAGTATTAATCGTCCTAGATATATAAGCTTAGTAAACGATCTAGGAGCATTTTCATTAATATAACCAATAATGATTTAGTAAAATCAATCCTCCATAAACTATCCGTTCCTCCTCTCCCTGACTAGTGCTATATTTCGCCACCCTTAATTTTCAAAATGAATTCTTTATGAAGTTTCAAAGTGAATACAGCAGCACCCACATCCGCAAATGTATACTACAAAGACACCGAAACTCTTTGTCAATTTCATTACCACAAATTCCCTTTTTAGAGAACAACCTAATTTTACTAACATACATACATTTTGTCCAAAAATGTATTTAATGTAAAACCATAATTCTTTATACCAAGAAATAATTATAGCTTCATCAAGAAATGAAAATTATCTTTGCACTGTCAAAAGTACTAACAAGATAGTAATGATTTCTAATGATGTTGGTGTGAAAGAAAATAGCTTGGATATAGGTCTATTAGCCATTAATTATCGAAAGCTAATGTATCTAGTATACAGATCTAAATATGACGAATATCTATGCTTAGAAAGTGAGTGACGTATTCCTATTTTGATTTCTTGTGTGTAGCCCCTCTATTTACCATTAATACACTCAGGTAGAGATAATTTGAGAATGGTTTTAAAAATATAGAGTTATTTTCCGTGAATAGGTGTGCGCGATTGTCCGATCGAACATACATTATTCTAGTTTTAAGATTCATAGGTAACTGAAATGGCTTATTTGTTTTTATGTGTTGAACTGGTATTCGTATTGGAGGATTAAGTTTCGCAATTTGGACATTATAGAGGTTATCCCTTTAAAATTATGACTGGATGCAAGCGGTCTCTAAATGAATGACCTGGAAATTCGAGAAACATGACATGGTTATATGTAATCAAACACCAGTTTATAAATATGTCCATAACTTCTAAACGGAGCTAAAAAGTATTTGGAATTTCTGGATACCCTATATACTACATTACTTCACTTGTGAATATTTTGCAAATATTAATATTTTCACAAACGATGCATATCAAATTAACACTCCCATATTTTCATGTAAAATGAAAAATACAACTACTTTTAGTTAGCAGCGCAAAATGAATGTAACGTAATGCATATCAAGTAGTTAGATTCAAGGGTTTGTCGTGACTCCTGTGTAGAATTATAAAGTAACTTCTTTTACTACGCAATATACGCAACATTTGTTAAATTACCCTAAACTGAGGTTATTTATCTTTGACTTAAACAACAGTAATCGGTAGGGAGCGACTATTGACATTGTAAAAAAATGAAGGGTAAAATATATAATTATGAAAGCATGAGCTCGCGTTTGAGATAAAGTAAATTTAATATTATATCAATTTATTAAAGGAAATTACGAAACTGTGTATTTATGGTGTATTTTAATGGAAGATAGTTAAGGTTTCTCTGGTTCTGTAACTGATACTAAAATTAACATTGCGGATCGTATTTAAATGTACTTGCAATAATTATTTCGCATTTGAAGACGAAATGAGAGATATCAGAGTACATAGCTTACCAGCAAATATTACTTATTAAAACTATATAACTGTATTTGGACTAGACTGGCGTGAAGCCGTGATAACTCCACTTTTGTAACCCGATAAAACGAGAACCAAACCAGACTCATATCGATCAATATCAATAACTAATGATCTGTGTAAAATCTTGGAAAAAATGATCAATTGTAGACTGCTCTGGTTACTAGAATAGATTAATTTATTGACACCAGAACAAAGTGAATTTTGCCAGAGCAGATGCACGGCTGATAATCTGATAGACCTTGAATCCGAAATAAGCGAAGGATTAGCCAACAAACAAGAATTATGCATAACAGTATTTATTGATATCTCCAAGGCATACGACATGGTCCCAATATAATCTCAAAATTATATCAATGGGGCCTAAGAGGAAACATTTTCTCATTTCCTCACAGACAGATACTATCAAGTAAGAATAGATAAAAACATATGTGTTAAGAAATTACAGAAAAATGGGATTCCACAATGGTCTACAGTCTACACTAAGCTCCACTCTATTTCTTATCGCTATCTCCGAGATCCTAGACAAATGCTCTCAGTTAGTCAAAGGAAGATTGTACGCTGATGCGCTGATGATTTGATACTGTTTGCAAACGGTAAAAATATAACTACTACTCAAACGGATTGAAACTCTCATAAACCAAGATAAAGTCTATCAACTTCTCCAGAAAATATATACAAGAAAGGCTCGGAGTAACTTTAAAGGTGAAAATTTAGAATTTGTATATATAGTATATATAGTTTCTGGGCATTCTTTTCGATAAAAAGCTCACGCTACTAGCTCATTTCGAACAACACAACTGAATATGAACTATGCAACATCAGTTCTGTCAAGTAAAAATAATTCTGGTAATCACAACGTTAGTACAGATCGCTTTAAACACCTATTTGAAAAGAAACAAATAACTAGTCCGTTCTATGAAAGAATTGGCCAATATACAAACCCCCCAGCACGTGATTTTTTTCCAATTAATATAAATATCCCCTGCTTGGAGAATCCCTATTCTCACCATCATGGTAAACATGAACTCTTTTAAAAAAGAAGAAACAAACCATTTTCCAATAACACGATCGTTTCGTACACTTACGAAAGTAAGCTTTAAAGAATACCGTTTTCTGTACACTGACGCATCCAGGACGCTAATGGACTAGGAGCTGCATTAGTACTATCAAACGAAATTCACACATTTAATCTATCTTCACATAATACCGTCCACACTGGAGAACTCTATGCCATATTACAGGCACTAATCATTACTAGAAGAAATCAATACAATATAACAGCTATAATTATAGACTTCATGAGCTCCTATCATACCATTCAACAACTTTTTCACACACACCCTTTCCTCATTAAAACACAATTAAACCTTATCCACCAACCTAAGGCAAACGTATCAATTATTGGGGTCCCATCACACATCGGTATCCCAGGAAACGAAAAAGAAAACCAATGTACCAAAGAAGCAGCAAATAACAACGAAGCAGCAATTATTGTGCACGAAGTGATACCAAATGCCTATAAAGGGATAATCAGAAGAAAAGTTCAGTGCAAGTGGCAAAGTGAGCCAAACAATACTTAACAATTATAGGGACATTGAAGTGGTCGTTAATTTGGGAATTTAACATATTTAAAAATTTATATATCACTTCTTATTTATGAATTTAGGCTGAACTGTATTATATTATAACTCAAAATATTATAAATTGCAAACATAAGTTGATAATAATTTGAATAATAACACGTGACAGAAAACATGTTTCTATTGGTTACTGCGGTTGTGACGTAGAAAATAAGTAAATAATGAAACGTGGTCGCCGCGTGTCGCCATTCTGTTGTTGTCAGTGGAGGTAATTGGTTATTTAGTGCGATTCGTGTTTTTGTAAGGGTTACAAAGACTACTCTAATTGAAATGATGGCCGAAATAGAATTTATCAAAGCAAGATCGGACAATCTAACTAATGTAGATACTGTCATGGTTGCTACGTTCTTTACTAATAATCAATTATTTACGTCGGCTGAAATACGTGGAGTGAAAGCAGATTTGTTTGCTTGAACTTTATTAAAATGTAGTCATAAAGATGATAGCTTTGAAGGTTATGTTTTGATTAAAGCTCTCGATGTTGAAACATTTGTATTATCTTCCAGTGATGTTTACTTACTTCCTACGTTACACAACGTCACACTCAGCCATGTGACAACAAATGGGTTTTGGCGCGTCATTTAGGTATTTAAATTAATTTATTTTTTTAAGAACTAATGCACCGTTTAGGAAAAATTAAAAAATAGTGTGTGATTGAGAACGATATACTAAACGTAGTTAAGACATAAAAAATTGTAATTGGTGCGACAAAAAATAGAAGTTTAACATCATTGATACATAAATTATATGTATTCAACTATTCCAAAATGGTCCTCATGAAACAATATATGTAGTTGGTTGATCTAGTGAGAATGAAGAGTTCAGTGAATGGCTATTTAAATACCGCATGTATTGTCAGCTTTAGAAAGCAATAGTAATTTCCTTTCAAAATATAAGAGCCTAAAAAATTTATTAAGTCGTCTCCAGCACCCTTTTAAAAATCTCCTATTATGGAAAGTCTTCAAGATACATCAGATTATATTTTAAGTTATTCATAGAGTCAAAATAAATTGGTGTCCGTGAAGTCTACCCAGAATTCATTTGAGATAAAATTTTTATCCCTGACATATTTTGACGAAAAATGGAAATTGAGATGGAATTGAGATGCTACATCGAAAAATATAAAGACTGGAGCAAACGCCCATGATAAAATAATTCTCTATAAATGATCAAATTTGAATGAATTTTCAAATTGTTTTTGTTTTAGGGGAATGACAAAATCATGAATATTCTAGCTATAGTTATGAACTTTATCCAATCATTATGTTCAACCTGTTATTCTTTCTAAAAAATTTTCTAAATAAAAATCAAATATCTATGAATTTATGCATATTTTCATTCCGATTGCTACTGGAAAATAGAAACTATTTTGAAAATTTTTCAACTAGGTTTCGTTAGTGACTTGTAATAGAACTTGTATAGAAGACATTAAGGGTAAATACCTTCCACAAATGATGCGGATTGCTTTGATACGTCTTTCCTGTTCTATTCAACAAAAAGCGTAAGGAGGTACATGTTTGTTGATGAAAAGAGAGTATTGAATAAGAATGTTTCCCCATTTGCATTTGGTTCTGTTCATTGCACTGCTGATACTGGTTTTCATGTTAACATGCAAACGAGCTGTTTGTGAATCAAAATAATTCTAAGTGTATGTCCATTTATATGTTGGATGACCGGTATTAAGGTCTATGATACTTTAAGATTAAGATACTATCTACAAAACAATTTTCAAAAACAAGTATCTTCATTTCGGCGAATTATCTTTTATGTTGTCCAAGCCACAAAGATGTAATTTGAGTTTCAAAAAAGAAAAATAAAACGGGTGAAGAAATACGTGATTATAACGTTTGTCTATAGGTTTCTTTGTCAATCACTTCAACTAATGATGAACCAATTAGCGATACACCCGCATACAAGTACTAATTTTACAAGGCTTTGGTGAAGGTGGAGGAACGTATGAAAAAGTTACAAACATATTTCAGTGATTCAATTCAAACATTTTGTGAAGGACTTGTATATTTTCAAATTAATCGTGTCCAGTTTAAAAATTTATTATAGTATTTGATTGGCCATTTTGCCAAATGATAGTTATTGTGTAATTAGGATGAAAGGTAAATGAATATATATATATATATATATATATATATATATATATATATATATATTCTACAATATATTCATGTTAATTGAATTATTCTAAAGTAATCTGCTCAAACTATAAAATAAAATTCATAAATTCTTTACCGGAATTTAATTTGTCTTGGAATTTAAAATAAATGTTGTGGTTAAAGAAAGCATCCAGGTTTTTGTTATCTCATTTTCAACTTTTTCACTTCTTAAATACTCGTTTCAAGTAAGGCGTGCGTCTGTGTGTGTAGCAATTAATTATCTGTCTACAAGGATTTTTGTTCTCGTAACTTTTTCAAGTTCTATTCATTTTATCGTTTATATGAAACTGTCAAACACGTATTTTCTCTTTAGCGAATCGCTGTAGAAAAAAGTAAAAACTTATCTACGGCTTTAGATTTGTTTTTACAAAAAATATAACATGTAAAAATAACCAAAGTTTATATCAAAGTTGAAAGATGATTGTCGTTATAGACTTTCCTTCCACACATTGAGTTTAATGCTCACAAGGAAAGAATTTTTTTATTTATCAAACGAATAATCAGAAAAGAAGAAAAAGATCTACAAGAAAATTGGAGTGCATACTTTTTATGACACTTTACTGTTTTAAACACTCCTGTATCCTATATATTTTTGTTACTGTTGTCTGATTTGGAGAATAATTCAATCTAAAAACCAATCAGTAGTAATTTATTTGAGAAATATCACTACAAAAAAACAGATGAGATCAAGTAATATTCACAAAAAAGTAAATTATTCTCGATATAACACATCGATTCTCCACTGATATACATATGGAGTTTGGACTGTCTAAGTGCAAGATTCTACACATCGCGAAAGACAATTTCATAAATGAAAATGTACAACTTCCCAACGGGAGAACCTACAAATAACTGGGATTTTAGCAGACTAAGTTATTGGACCACAAGCAGACAAAACCTAGAATGCAGGATCAATACACCAAAAGAGTCAAGGAACTTATGAAGTCTAAATTAGATGCAGGCAACTAAGTCCACGCAATAAACACCTAAGCCAAGCCCGTTTTAACATACTCTTCTGGAATCCTGAAATAGACGATAACAGAGCTAGAAGTTATTCAGAGATTAACACGAACAATGATGACTAGGAACAACAACAACCACCACCCGAAGTTATCCACTATAAGAACAACATTATAACATCAGCTGTGCATCGGATCACACCCAATTCCTATAAGAATTACTCACCTCTCATCCTTGCCTTACTATAATCTGAATCAAGTCAGTCTCAGAGTCCGAGAAGATAGAATAATGGCAACAGAAGGCATTACACGGTACACATTATCACCAAGTCATCCATGTTGACAAAGAAGCTTCAAACTGATGGTTCACTAATGATACTCTTTTTCCAGAGAACGAAGGCTTCATGATGGTTATCCAGGATTAAGTAATTAACACTGATGAAAAATGGCAACAAGCATCAGAGACCATTCAACATGCATAGCTAACACTGACTATCTGCACCGCCATAATAAAATGTGCAGCATCAGACACTGGTCAACAAGTTTGGTCTTCTCAATACTTATACACCGTATTACAAGTACCAACCGCAGAAGGAGTTCAAAAATGACAATTTTAGACTCTACGATAGGTCCATTATCACCGATGGAGAGGTGACGAATAATAGACCTGACATCGTGGTGGTTGATAGAAGAATCAATTCAGCTCTTCTCGTCGACGTAGATATACCGAACACACACAAAATTATCAACAAACACCAGGAGAAAGTGGCCAAATACGCAGATCTGGCACAGTGAAAATAGTCCCAGTGTTATTATATCAGCAACCGGCGTAGAGCTTAAGACTCTGCACGATAGCATCACCAAACTGGTATTCTCAAAATATATCTTCGACGAACTCTAGAAGGATGTGATAGTGAATACTTGCCACACAGTGCGCAAGTATATTATATGAACTGAGCCTAATCCTTTGGATACTTTGTATCCGGGATAGGTAACTGATACCGGAAAAATTCTATTAACATTATCCAATATAAAACGATTCAATTTTCATACACATTTCATTCCAATAAACATGATCTCTCTCCTGTTTTATTCTAGCTAACTTGATTTTACGAGTCCATTGCATTAACGTTATAAATATTGGCACTACTTTCTTATTTTCCTAGTGACGCTGATGTACTCAAAATAACTATATTCAATCTTTTTAACTTCCTATTTTTTATTTCAGGTATTTGTTTTTTCAAGGTACAAACGTTATCTGCGGTGCTAATTATATTAATTTGTCGACTTTGTTTCCCAATAGTATCAGCTAATATTTTTTTTCTTTATAATGGTATGCAAGTACTAATAAGGAACAAGTTTCATTAGATATGATACTAATGTACTTATTTAAAAATGATGAAAAATGTCGCTGGGGATAAGTTAGTTCCCAACAATTTTGTTTCAATCATTTCCATTTATTTACATGCAGTTGTTGATCAATTTTTATTTACATTTCTAGCCATCTTTTAGTTTTTAGTATGATAAATTATAAATAATATTAATGAATAAGAGAGGTGAATGGAGATTTAACTTTATATCCAGATGTATCCAGTTATTAATAATATATAATTCAATATTACTTTCTACTTGTACTGAAATCAACTACGGGAAATTTTCTTAAATAGAATTCTCCATAAATTACTATTACGATTGACTGTTTCTCATAGGTTCTTTGATTCGAAGATTGTGATTCCTAAATAGAGTACAGGGATAATAATAATTAAAAACAATGTGAATAAGAAGGCAATAAAACTCAAACCAGTTAACTCAAGAAAGATAGTAAAAACATTACAGAGTGTTACGCAGATTTTTAGAAAGAATTAATAATGATAATTGGAGATTGGGACAACAGAGTAGGTCGAGACAAAAAAAGAGGCTTTAGATCCATATAATAGTATGGGGAGAGCGGAAACCGCAAACAGGAATACAATAAGGATGATGGACTTTTTTAGAAGAAAAGCTATCGGTATCAAAATATAGAAAAAAAATCTAAATTTCTAGCTGAAAACAGACTATAACAACCTGATAGACTACATATTATTGTCACAAAACCTAAGAGTATTTAGAAAATAGAAACTAAAACAGAAGTAAAAATAGAGTCCAATCACAGGCTAGTAGTGATTGAATGTATGATATATATAATGAACGATACACCGAATACACTATCTTAGAATTATATGAATTCAATAGAGAAAAGAACAAAAATTTCGCAGACTACATTCAAAATCTTGTATCTCTTTCACCGTTCAGGCATAGTAACTCACTCAATTTGGCTCCAAGCAATTTATCAGATTCCGCTTCGAGTATTATCTACTTTTCAAATTTCAAAGCTGCTCCTGTTTTCCATCTTTTTGTATTGTGTTATTTGATTCGTAACAGTATAGTCACCACCTCATATTTTAGTTCATATAACCATTGTAAATATTTTAAGAAGTTTTGTCTAATCCAATTGGATGATGTACTCACTGATAGTTGATTATCGAGTAGTACTCTTAATGTTTCTACTAAATTTACAGCTTTTACATTATTAATATACTATTTGTAGACGAACGTTGCATATTATGCTGCAAAACATAATATATTGAAGGTGTCGCCCTCAAAATGCATAGTATTATGCGAACTGATTATGGAATTGACTGAATAAATATGTCGTTGCAGACTATAAATTACTCGCCTCCTCTTTAGGCAAAGCAAATCAAATATTTTAGTGACCGCTTGGAATGAGAAGAAATTTGAATATTTTTCTATTCTAGAATTAAATGTTAAATGAGATTATAGACGGTGTCTGAAAACTAAATATATGATAACGAATAGTAGTGCCCATGAAATAAAACTATACCAAAAATAATTAGTGAAATGGCTTCTCTGATCTTCACAAGTATTAATTAAATACTAAAACAGCTAGACCAAGGGAAAATAATGTGTTACAAAAGGATTGTCCGGTAAAATTTATTAGTTCTCGAAAATTTATGTAGGTACTTTCATTCTATCAACCTATTCAAATTAAGGGTAACTACTAAGTAATAAAAATTCAAGTAAATTAAAGTACGTTTATATTCAAGATTGAATGATATAAACAAATCTCCGTAATGAAACAATACATGGTCAGAGTTAATGTTTAATAAATTTACTGAAATATTGAGTGAATAGTGTGAGGCCTCTCTCAAAAATATTTTGAAAATAATGAGATTTAAGTGCAAGTGCACATCATACTTCATTGATTATTTTAAATGTTTTTCTTCTTATTTTTAGAGATTTCCAATAGCTCTGCCAAATGGAATATTCCACAGCAAGATTGTTATTAATCTATATTCTGTGTAACTCTAAATCAATATCTTTCTGTTTTGGTTTCTACAGTGCAGTTCATTGTGCGACTAGCATCTTTAGTTGGGTCATTAAGATTTTTTGTATTGAGAGTTTCTCATTAAGATTTTACCATGAAAATATTAATTAATCTTCTAAAAAATATCGATACAATATTCATTACCCATCTAGAGAAGATATTTGTTAAAGAACTGATTATAATATTATATGCAACGAAAATTTGTGTCCAATGATTCGTATTCTAAAACACAATAGTAACTATATTCAAATGAATACATTTTTTATAGCTGTTATTTCTGCGAATGAATGATTTGAATATAAGCTGAGACCACTAGGTACCAGGTATTAAACCCATATATCGTTATCATGATATTCCATGGTACTGTTTCGTATGTTTGTTCCGAAATTTTGGGTTGTGAATTTATCATCAATACTGAAAGCACTTATATGACTAACTTTCTTTTTTTACTACAGTTTTTTCCTTATCAATTTCATTCAACTTATTCTTCCTGCTCTTCCTCTCTACACATTTTTTTTTATAATTATCTCAATTCAAAAATCGTCTTAGCCGCATATAAATACGATTCATTGGTTATATATTATTCGAATGATATCCACTAAACACGCACAGAATCAAATTCACTTTTTTGTTTATATGAAGCTGTTGATGCGTTTTTAGCATCTTTTGTTTTTTATTCTACTTCATAAACATTTATAAATATATGGTATGGAATATATAACATGAGGTTTCTTTTTATTATTCCATCGTTGTGTTCAAATAGAAAGTTTTCCGTACTATCGATTTGTATAAGGTAGTGTACTTTTTTGGCTCAAACTTTTAATAAATTCGGTTTTAAATTATTACTGTGAAATTTATATATTGTGAGTTCATATATTGATATATATGTTTTTCTGATAACTGATTACCTCTAGGACATAATACAATGTCTCCCATAGTTCCTTTCAATATTCAATAGAGCACAGTTTTCAATAAAAAACACGACCCTCCATCTTTTGGGAATTTACTTCTACTCCGGGCACACTCCAAACTTTTCCATTTCCAGTGTTATCAAGATATTGTTTCGTGATGTTATCACCCAATTTTCGACAGAGTCGATTTTCTCAAAAAGTCTCTGAATGTGATTCATTTGACAATTAGATTCCTAGCGTTGCCTTGCTCGCCTGATTGGGATCATAAATTTCATGAATGATCAAGTCACCAAAAATCTCCTTGATTACAGAGAGCTGATTAATCACCATAACCACATAATTACATAAAATCCTTGTGCTGCTAAATAATATTCTTGAGAGGTAATATAATGAATAGCTGCAGTTAAACGCACATAGTCTTATGTATATTTTGTACATAGTGTAGTGATCTGGGAAACCATGTTTCAACTGTTTATTATTTATTCATTAATATCTGTTAATACGATTGTCAATGGGATTTTAGCTTTGAAGAGGCTTCTACATGTTCAAAGAATGAATAACACTTGAAAACATATTATCGATACATTTCTACGTTGAGGCACGGATGCTTGAAAAGAGCTACGAAAATAAAAATAAAATAGAAGTATACAAACGTAGAAAACGGAATCTTTCCTTCACTGATATATATTTTAGAATAAATCTAAAAGTAAAGTGACCGGACAAAACGATGTGATATATCTAGATGATTCAAATATGTTGATGTCCCCTTATCACTTCCTACAAACATAATTTATTATTTTCTTACTGCTTATTGTTACTTCCGATTGTTGATTTATATTGAACATGAAAAATACCGCAATAAATCTACTTCTGATATTAATAAATATAGTAGATGAAAGAATTATTTTACAGCACTTATAGTAATAAGTTATAAAACTGTCAAACGAACGTGAAGAACCCTTCTGAAATTGCTTTTGTTTTTGTATATTTGATGCTATAAATTTGAACTAATATTTGATGCTTCATAGATTGACAAGTCAAATAGTTATTTATATTTCACACAATGGCTTTACCTGCTTAAAAACATACAGCAATAAATAATAACACTTATGTTAACTCACTTTTTTCTTCTTTTAATGTTGATAATAAATTTAGACAAAACAAAAGGATAGGAAACATGGAAGAATTGAAAATTAAAATTGAGGGCTCCTTCTTATAATTCGGTCTAAATACATACTTTTGGGTGAATTTTCACTGCAACAACGTGGTTTTTTATTAGGAACACCTAAGTAGACTAACTTCAATATATTTCCCGAGCTTTCGAATACTTATGTATTCATCGTCTGAGACTGAAATTATAGTCAAATACAATATAAAAAATATGTATAAATGTATAACAATAATAAAATTTTACTTACAATAATTAATTAAGATAAGTAAAATTTTATGATGATTATATACTTATACATATTACTAATCCACTTTGGTGTTTTCTTGCCACCTTCCCAATAAAAAACTACTCATAATATAACAGGCAGAGACAAATTTTGCGTTTCGACTTTTCTTTATCTTTAAGTCTCTATCAAAATATGATATTGACACTGACAATTTTCTTATTTATATAATCTATAGATCACCATCATGAATATGAAAATAAGGATAAAATCAAATTAGAACTTTGTTCTAATAAGAAAAAGGAATTTGTCCTTGGTCCAAATTATTTGTAGTTTTATTAGAATTTACAAAATAGAGCTATAAATTTTACTTAAATTATTTAGATCTTTCTTATCATTTATAGCTTTTTCGTTCTTATGAATGTCACCAATTTCTGAAAATTCCCATTTTCGTGTATTACATTCCGTTTCAAGAATTTTTGAATCTTTATAATTGAATTTATGTTTTTTTGATATTTCATGGTTCGTTAATGAATTTCCATTTTTTATCGTATTGATGACCTCTTAGTCTATTTTCTAAATACTGAGATGTTTGCTCTATGTACATTGCGTCACATTTAGTACAAGACACTTGATAGATGATATTACTTCTTTTGTTTTTTGTTGTTTTAGATTTTAATTTAGTGGAATATTCGGATAATGTATAATGTCCTCTATGACTTATACTAATATCATATTTATTGAAATAATTTGATAATTGTTGGGAAAGTCCTTGTACATATGGTAAGGAAAAATGTTTTATGTTTCGTTTCTGTTTTGTTTTTAAATTGATTGTAGTATCTGTTTATCCTTTTCTTGATTATGTTATTTATCATTTTTCCGGATAATCATTCACTTTCAATGCAGTTTTTGCTTTTTGAATAGCTAAGCATCTAAATTCAGGATCTGATAAATTGATAAATAACATCTTCAAGAAAACGATACACAGATACTACAATCAATTTAAAAACAAAACAGAAACGAAACATCAAAATATAAAACATTTTTCCTTGCCATATGTACAAAGACTTTTCCAACAATTATCGAACTATTTCAATAAATATGATATTAGTAAAAGTCATAAAGGACATAATACGTTATCCAAATTTAACTAAATTAAAATCTAAAACAACAAAAAACAAGAGAAGTAATAGTATATATCAAGTGGCTTGTACTAATTGTGACGCTGTCTACATAGGGCAAACATCTCAGTATTTAGAAAATAGACTAAGAGGTCAATACGATAAAAAAAATGGAACTGCATGGAACGAACCATGAAATATCAAAAAAACGTAAATTCAATTATAAAGATTGAAAAATTCTTGAAATGGAATCTAATTCATGAAAAAGAGAATTTCTAGAAATGGTACACATTCCTAAGAACGAACAAAGCTATAAATGATAAAAAAGATCTAAATAATTTAAGTAAAATTTATAGCTCTGTTTTATAAATTCTTATAAAACTACAAATAATTTAATTGATTACTGCTATATATTTGAGATGTAGGGATCAAGGAAAAATTAATTTTTCTTATTAGAAAAAAGTTCTAAGTTGATTTTATCCTTATTTTGATATTCATCATGAAGGTGATCTATAGATCAATATAAATAAGCAAATTGTCAGTGTCAATATCATATTTTGATAGAGACTTAAAGAAAAGTCGAAACTTCAAAATTTGTCTTTCTTTTAAAAATTATCAAAAAAAACTAATTTTACAACAGAAGAAACCTAAAATCAACAACATTTAGATTCAAACTCATTGAATTCAATATATATATATATGGGACAAACGGTAACTGGAAAATACAATGACTGCACCTAACTCCGACAAAACCGCTTATGATTAAGTTCGCCTTCACCTTAATAGCATACAAACGCAGTTGGTTTCCAATGAAGGAAGGGACCACATAATCTAGATGAACTATATTCTTTGTCAGGGGAAAATCTCATTTTTTATTGGAAACACAACGGAAATACCACAGTAAGTCTTCGAAAAGATATAATAGAAATGAAATGGACTTATACAGACTATGTGTGGGTGAGTTAACATATTAAAATATTATAACGGATGTCCCCATGCATACCCAAATAAACTAGATTTTCTGAAAATTCTTCGTATATGAATTGAGCTTGCTAATGCACCCAGAAACCAAAGCTTATGTTCCTCCAAACCGAACACGTAGTGAAATATTATAATTACATTGGTTCTTGATGAAGCTCCAATTTCTATTTTTCTTATTTTTAAGTTTAATCTAACTAAATCACACTTCAATTAAGTCAGAGGAATGTAATGATTTTCAGCAGGTATGAAAGCTCTTAGAATTATCAAAGATTTTAACGTGAGAACTTGGGTACTGTAGGGTAATCAGCGAGGGCGTATGTACTCTTAGAGATTTGCATTGAGAAAAAGGAAGCATTCTCTTTTATGGAATGGAAGTTATGAAACGAACCTTACGCTTTAAATTGTATCATTGCAAGAGGGTATGATATATGAAGTTAGACGCAGCATAAAATATATAAAAGTATACCTATCCAATAGGGTCGATCCTAGGTAGGATTATAATACGTACACGCAGTATATATGCCTGTTTGGAGTCAAGACACACTGAAAAGAAAAAATAGAAAAAATTCATTCATCCTATTGGGTGGATTTGGTCTAAAGAAACGTAGGTATAATTATCAGTCACAGGTAGCTCCGAATGCAATCGTCTAGGATTTGGTTGACTATATATCACTCTACATTATACGTAAAGAACGTAAAGTAATGAAAAAATGAGTTTAGGAACAGTTTGTTTGAAAAATTTTCTGTTAATCTATTGTCAAAATGAAGGCGAACTGTTTGAAGAAACACTTACGTGGTAATATTAAAATTATTTGGTGGGCAAGTTTGGTTTATTAGCATATACCTAGTAGCTTCCAATCAGTAACGTTATGGTGCTCTATGTATATTGTTTTTCATATAATAAAGGATGTTTCGATCGGAAAAGCAGACTGTTCTAAATATCTTCAGTATTTATTAAGACCATAATCCAAGCTAAATCCAAAGGGAGAAATTTTTTGCGAAATTATATTTTTTCCGTTTTCTACAAAAGAGATTTATAGTTGTAAATTATCAGATTTTTTAAAGTAAAAATCTCTGTACAGAGGATCATACACAATTTTTTTCAGAAATAAAACAATAAAACTAGGAAAAATCTTATTAAAATTTGCCAAATACCAAAAGGACCTTGTACTTATTGGCGAAGCAGTTAAATTCCAGGTGAAAAATAATTTTCAAATACAATTAATTGTATATATTGTATATATAGAATAATCTAAATATTTTTTAAAATTTGCATGAATGTACCTGAGGCTTTTATTGGTCTTTTATAACGATAAGCTGTACAGAGCAATAGAAAAAGGTTTGGAATGGTCAAAAGCCCTGTATAATAAAGATTCCATAGTCGTATCATGGGAGCTATAAGTAACTACCTATTTGCCAATAAAAGTTGGGTTTTTTGTTTTATTTTGATTCGAAGAATCTGTTCCCGACAAATTCAATCGAAAATACAATTTTAAGTTTTTCCATATAGTTTTTCCAAGTTGTGTATTTTTAACAGTTTAGTTGAGTTGCAACTTGCAAGATGCAGTGCCTAAGCTGAAATTTTTGGAACCGTTGATGATATTCATACTGAACACACTGTTTATACTACCACTACACTTACACTACAATGTCTGACGTGCGTTTCGATAACTAAGTTATCATCTCCAGAGACTGAAGATAAAAAGTAAAAGGTGCAGTGTACAATTTATTGTGAATCATAGTGTGATTATGGAAAATGTGGAAGGGCTGTGTAAACGCCGAAAAACCAGTCCTGCAACCATTATATTTAATCGTTTCAAATCATTAACCGACAAACATTCATGTGAAAGTGCTGATGACATATTGGAATTAGTTAGTAGTACGGTTGGTGTTGGAAAACTACAATCTACAAAGTTATTGAAGAGACGAAATGTGGTGAGTTTAAAACAGCACATAAAGCTAATGCTAAAGGAAAATCAAAATTTGAAATTATAAAGTACCCCGAACTGAGTCGAAGCACACTCTGCAAACTTTACAAATAAATAAGTTTTTGCTTGAAAAGACGTTCCATAAAGTATATTTTAATAGAAGAAAACGATAGTGTAGTGTAGAGAAGAAATTACCTAAGGACTATAAAAGAAATGAGAAACCAGAGAAGAAATATATTTTAGTTAGATAAAACATGGTTCAATGAGGGTCATACATCAAATAAAATTTGACAAGATGGAACTGTTACATGTCAAAGACAGGCTTTCTGGAATAATTTATCTACTAGCTTAAAACTACATACAAAAAAAGGGAGCAGACTGATAATAACAAACATCGGCAGTTCAAACGGTTTTGTAAAAGGTGGTTTTTAGACTTTTTTATCTACTTGCTCCGATAACTACCATGAGAACATGAATGCTGATTTTTTTAAATAATACTTCTAGAAAAAAATACATTTTTTTACATTTAACTATTTGGATGTTAATTAGGTGAATATATATTTATATACCAGATATATTCATTATACTTATAGAAATGTTATTTCATATGAAAATCATTGGAGTATAACTTCATATATAAATAAATATTTCAACTATCTACTAATAAAAATGATACAGATTACTAATGCCTCATAATTTTATTACTCTCTCATACATAAGAATAGACTTATTGATTATTCGATGATAGCCAACTTAATTTATTTCAACATCAGTGGAGATATTCTAATGTAGCTATAATCACGAAATTATAGAAACAAGATTACATAAAAGTACAATTGATTTTTTTTGTCAACTTTTGTTATATCTACTACATCCTTCTTTTCAAATAATTCTAATTAGAAATTATAAATCTTTTACGAAATAATAATTTTAGCGTACATTAGTGTATAATAGAAAGAGTGAGTTTTGTTTATTAAACATCAAAGGCATTCAATGCATGACTGCAATGAAAGCAATTATTTACTGTTTTCCGTGCTCTAATAAAGAATTTAGAAATGAAAATTGGGGAATATATTTTTTACGATGAGGAAGGTTGTACCTAGATATTCAAAGTTCAATATGAAATAATAGAAAAATCGAAAAACATCACGTCTTTTGCTATTCTTATTTTTAATTAGGTCTCCAAAACTACAGTTATGCATACACAATATTATGGTGTACTTTGAAAAGCGTCGAAATAATCCAAGTTTCTAGCTTATCTAGCAATTTTTATTCCAATTCAATACCTTGGATAGTAATTTTTTTTCTCTGGAACAAAAATAATTTAAAAAATGACTTATATGAAGTTTATATTTCATAAATATAACTCACTTTCTCTGCTTTCTCAAATATGTATACAATATAAGTCTATAATTAGGAATTTTTTTTCACGCAGTTATTGTTTTGAATCGCAATTTTTTATATAAAATTCTGTCATTTCAATAGTTATTTTTGTGGATTATGAAAAAACTGCCAGATATCACATTTTTATTCCTTATCCATTGAAAAAAATCAAATTGGAGAATATAATGACTTGATACATAAAATAAAAAGACAACTTAGAGAAACCCTCAGTGAATATATCAAAATGTTCGATAGTATGTAATTGTAATATATTTGACCGGCAGATATCTGATGATGTTGAAGTTGCCAGTCGTCGACAGTACGAATTTTTAAACCACATAAATCGCATACTTATAAAGAATTATTGGAAGATACGGTCCACGAATTATAGGCCATACCGAACGCCTAAAAATAAATGTTTAGGTGGGAATGGCAGAAAATTAATTATAAGGACCTATTATTGACTATTTTATTTCCTTGTATATGCCAATGGAACGAAAAAAAAACAAATAGTGCGTCCCCTCATCTCGGAACACCCATTCGTAAATATTACGATTTAATATTTCTAGACTGATTGATATATAGAGACCAATGGAATGGTCATCGAGATCCCTAAGTCTCATTCCTTCGGAATTTTTATGGTTATACTTGAAAAACCAAGTTTTTAAGGCAAATCTGCTAAATGTTAAGAATAAAAGATTAATAAGAAATGAGTTTGGGATATTGTTAAATAGTCAACCTTATGATAACTAGCTTTATTTTAATAATCAGATCAACTTGTTTCTCATAAATTTGTTGCTTTTTATTATGTACTGTTATGTACAATTTTACATACGAAAGTAAATTGACAAGATATATCTATATCATAACACACTGTATATATTATAATTATATGTGAAAAAAAAAGGTTACAAATTATTCCAAATTACAAACTCTCTTTTGTAGTTTTGTAGGTGGTTCACTTTTAATAATAATATTTCATATTTCCTCAATATCATTGATCATTTTCGCAGTGGCTTCAAATACAACTTTTGGTTAAAAATAGGTAAAATTGAGTATAAAATTATCTTTTGATTGATTTCAAAATTTATTCCATGCAGGTATTATAAATGAGTACTTTATTAGAATTATATCATCAATTATTTCAGTACTAATAAATTTCAGGCTTGATTAAAACTTCATTCTCTTACCACAACAATATCGACAATAATTTTATATACAATTAAATAACATCATTATAGAGAGTAACTTGTGTTTTTTTAAAAGCCTTTGCAAGGAGTGAAGTAATGGACGAATCTTTTATCAGAAAAATGATTTTCCGTTTTAAAGATGTAAGAAATGGTTGAACATAAAAACCTTATTTTTATAGCGGTCTATGTCATTTTAAGACTTATCAGCAGAAGCATTTCTACAGATTCGAGGGTAGAGGAGTTATCAAGATTCCACATATCTTTTCCTTCTTTGACATTTTCACTAAATGCATTATTATTGTCGACAAACGACACATATGTCAATATCTATCATTATCAATCAACAATTTTTTTTTTGGCTTATAAACCTTCAAACACATTTCTAATCATGATTTATTAAATTGGACTGTTCCTTTCGATATCTGGTTCGCCATACTATCCACCACCAAATTTAATTGACATTAACAAATACACAATACACAAAAATTGGGAAGTAAGATAGGAATCATCTGGTTTATAGCGTTGATACCAATAACTTATTTTTTATCCGCGACAACAAACGGACATTATCTACCGTTAGAAAAAAAATATAAATATAACCTTAAAGATAACAAGTTGTATCATACAAGTACACAGGCTACTTTTATCGAACCATAAAATCAATTTACAAAAAGAATCAATCTATAGTAATCATACCTATGTTTATTTAATCCCGCAGGTGTTTGTATATCTTCAAAAACATTCTATGATATAATTTTTACATTTATAAGATCTTAACTCAGCTTTAAGATCGCTTGATGATAAAAACTTAACCATTACTTCAATACCTCACCATCTAATATAATTATGTATACCATAATTCACGATTATCCAACAAAAATAGAAATCTCCGGGCTGCAGACAATACAGAAACCGTCCTATTCGGGGTATCTTGGTTATTACTTTTATTCATTTAACGTACGTGATACGATTTTCAAGTTTATATTTTTGTTGATAGCAATGATAATTTCTGCTGATGTTCGATCGTGTTAAAAAGATAACTGGAAGTAAATTATTCGTCATTTCAAATTACTAATTCATTGTATCGTCTTCATACCTGATTTGTGACACTAGATACTATTTTGTAATTAAACAACGATTTCCAGTTAGCATTTCCTTCACATTATCGATTTTAAGTCTAATACATAAGTATTCGAAAGCTCGGAAAATATATTAAAGTTAGTCCACTTTGGTGGGTATTAGCCACGTTCCCAAAAAAACCGCTTATATATATATATATTTATATATATATATATATATATATTATATATATATATATATATATATATATATATATATATACCAAAATTTACTTGGACACGATATTCAGTCCTACGCATTTGAATTCGAAATAACGATACCTTAATAATGCAAACATAAAATCATGCTTTGCACTGGTATGAGCCATAGCTTACCATAATATCCACCTACCACATAGTAACTACTGTGTGACTAGGTTACAAACAAGAATTTCTAGTTTCTATCTATTTATTTGAGTTTTTTTTTCAAATATTTCGAGAATGAGAAACACAGTAAAAATTGAAAAATACTTTTAATCTAAATTTAAATAACAATTATTGTACAAAACATGTTTGTTTTTCGTTAACAAAATAAGTGTGTCATATTTAATTTATTAAGAAACGATTACTTTGCATGTAAATTCTGATGTAAGGGTACGCCACAAAATGATAATACTTTTAAGCGAGTCAAGTAACAATAAACATTTAGTACATTTACGACTAAATCCCTACAAATTTCATTTGATTTTCTCTACGGAGATGAACAAACACGTGCTGGCGCCCGATTCAAATTGACTGTGAAAAGGTCCAATTAGGTTAATATTCTACAGACTTGGAGAGATATAATTCATACATCACGGGCTGTGTTACGCTTGTCGAATTAGGCTCAATTTTCTAATTAGTAACAATCGGACTGAAAGTGAATGTTATAATAAGCTTAGAGTACAAAATAGGGCAATATGTTTTATTTCAATCGATATTGCGTGTTTTTGTCCAAGTGTTCAATTAATACTGGAATGAATTTGGTTAAGTAATTGTTTCTATACTACTGTATCAAAAATTATCAGAAAACGGTCGAGTAAAAATATATATTATTCATCACAATTTATGGTGTCGCATTCAAAATAGCCGCCCACTTTCAAGGTAAATACTCTCACGCTAACAAGTAATCTAACATTGTTATTAACTTTTCCTCACTCCACAAACTTATTAAATTTTTATGAAAAATAATTCAACTTATTTAAGATTAAACGTGCAGTACGTGATTGCACACTTTTCTCTCACTACTTGTATAGTTTCTATAGTTTATTCAAATCTACAGGTTACTTTCTGCTAAACAAGCACGTATTTATAATAGAAAGGAAATTCTCAATAATTCTATAAAGTATACAAATATAAAGAATATAAATGAACATGTAAAAAAACAACTGTCGGATTCTTCAAATTCAGGTTGTTCCTCGTATACCACATGGAGCATGGAACCGGTCCTGTTTGGAAGAATCAAAAGTTTGGCGATTGCGATTTATATATTATATATATATATAAATATATATATATATATATATTTATATATATATATATATATATATATATATATATATATATATAATATTGGTAAGGACTGCACGATATTACTAACAAGAGTTACTGGATAATTTTAAGATTAGTTTGTAAAAGCTCCGTTACAGAAGATTATTTAATAAAAGCAAACAATTTAATATGATAATACATTTATAATTAATTTTTCACCGTAAATGAGTAAAACTCACTAAAACTTTGTAGCTTTGTATGTGATTGATAGACCCATACAAGAAATGGACAAAGAGAGAAAATGCCTTTCTGAAATATTATACTTTGACTAAGTTTCTAAACGACGAAAATACATAATCATTGGAAATTCCTTCAAAATCCATCGAGGCATAAGTGTGAAATGTCTTTTTCTAATTAAAATTAATTATCGGCTATGAAGCTGGAAATGTTTGAAAAAGGGTAAAACAAGTAATAAAGTATGGAATAACTGAAGAGGATTAATACCATGCTGGGGGAAATAATTTGAGCATATCTTGTCCCTTTTTGCCTGAAAGACAAGGGTGGTGTTACAAAAGGAAAAACAATTATCGGAAAATTTACAAAATTCTTATTCCCACCCGAAAAATTTACCAATATTGGTATAATAAGGGTATTAAAAAAACACAAATGTAATTGAAATATGAACCGTAACCAGGTTAAGAGAAAAAGTGGATACAGCTTCTTAGAATATTAGCTCAATCTTTGATAAACAATATACAAATGTATTTTTATGGAATTCCAAAACATGCACTTAATATTGTGCTAGTTTGCCTGACCAAGATATTATTCAGTGTGGTCCAAAAACTCTGTTATCGGTCTTTGTTTCCACCTCAGTACCATCGTTGTGTATTACCTTACGGCAAGAGAATCTGTTACTCTTTTATGATTTCAAATCATTGTTTCGTTTCACTTAGTTGACAGAAACAGATATTCATTTTTTGCACGTTTTCTTACGACTAATGTCTTAGAAAACAAACCTCTGATCCAAATTTCCTGGTTAGCTCTGAGACCCATGATGAGCAAAATATATAATATATACTTTGACTCCGAGTTATTCAGA
Source organism: Diorhabda sublineata (assembly GCF_026230105.1). NCBI lineage: Eukaryota > Metazoa > Arthropoda > Insecta > Coleoptera > Chrysomelidae > Diorhabda > Diorhabda sublineata. The sequence continues at coordinate 36,291,091 of NC_079485.1, forward strand.
TCGGGACAGGGGCCTCACATCTAGATGAAAACAAAAGCTTCAAAACATGCTTGTTCCGATATCATTTGTGTCTGGTAGAAGATCAACAAACTCACCCTTCTTTTGCCACTTTATCTTGTCTTTTGTACCTGGAATATCTGGAGTTAGTGGTATTACAGGTTTTCACCACGCCTAATAAAATCTGAGAATTTTCTCGATATATTAGTTTAACTTAAGTGATATGCAGTATTTTATGATTGCTTCAATGTCTTAGCTTTAATGCTCCAAAAACTTCTTGATACAAGTACTCATATGTTATTTACGAAAAAAGATTATTTTTTGTTGGAAAATTGAGAAACTTGTATCAATTCATTAATATCCAGACTACGCAGCTGAATGTAAATTCTACCTATCCATTAATTATAAAAACAAAATTCGTTTTTCTTTATTTGTATTGAAACTTCTTCTAAAAGAAAGTATCCAAACATGGCTTAATGAATTTACTGAAGTTGAGAACGAGAAGTTTTTATATTCTCGTCTTCGATGCAATACTGTTATGTAAGAGTTTAACCAGTTATCTATGTTTTGAATTGTTCTTTTTAATTAGAAATTTCAAATTGCATTTTCCTCTGCTAACAACCTCGTGAACCACGAAGTATAAAACTGTATTTAAATGAATTTCAGAAGCTTCTTGTAAAAAATTAAATTCACAATTAGTATATCAGAATCATTTTACTGTATCTGTTATTGTTGGAATATTTATTATTTCTCTATATCGCAATACTTTACAATTTGCACAATTTATGTGAACATATTGCAGAGAAATCAGAACAGTATCAATTCAAATTGAACGTCTTCTACAAATACCAAATCATCTCTTACAATTTTTTAACTTTTCACAAACATAAATAATGTAAACAGAGTGTCCCAAATCAAATATTTGATGTTACGTTGATCCTATTGAATTTTAAACAATGTCATTTTTATAGGGTGAGTGAAGTATTTGACATAACTGCTTAATTTCAAATTTTCTTTTCAACGCAATAAAAAACGAAATGGAAATCAAGTTATAAAATTTAAAAATATAGTAAATTGTAAAGTCAGTTATTTTGAAGAAATCGTTAAAGATGCACAATAGAGATAAAGCATATGGCAAAGATCTGTAGGTTAAATAGATACCCAATCTAGGAGAAGTGAAGTATTATACAGGGACTATATGGAGCCAAGGGATAGGACCAATATTCTTTGAGAAACTCTCATTTGGAATTTTTGCAACAAGAATTAGGGCTGCAATTGGTTAATTTGTAACCATATACACGCTAATATCCAAATACAAACATTTAGTTTCAACAAGATGATCAATTTTATAAGACTTATCGATGCTGTGTTTCCAAGCAAATGAAGAGGTAGAAAGAGATCAATTGGAATAACCTAAGGCCTTGTAAGATATGTTCTTCAGCTACATGTTTGAAGTGCTTCATCTTCTTGATACTTACGAAGTTGCAACATATATTTTTGGTATCCCATGCGCTTTTCTCTTTTGGTTCTTAAAAAGATCTCGTATTTGAAGTCCAAGTCCTTCTCAAAGTTTTGCTTTGCATTTCCTTCTCTATCTAAGGCTTTAGCAATCTTATGTCCAGAGGGGGTAAATAAAAGTTCTACTAATCTCCTCAAGGTACATTCAGGACTTTTTCTTGATTCTTTTGACGTAATGGTCAATCTTCAACTAAATAATGATGGTTTCCGGCTCTGCTATCTCATTCCTATAGAAAAAAAACAAAGTTTTTGAAGTCACTCTGCAGATATGTGAGCAGTACAACAACTCTAAGATCGGCGTAGATATTCTACTTATATGATCTTTGTATTTAATGCTTTCGAGTAATATGTGCATGTTCAGGTATGTTTTTTTCACATTTACAGCATAACCAATAGGAACTGTTGTTCGTTTTCATTGAACAACAAAACTTTAGACTTATATTCAAAGAAACAATTAATAGTCGCCACTCGGTAGGTATATGGAAAAGCCAAGTTCATTCAGTAAACCTGGAATATCATAACAGTAAACTAAGTCATTTTACTTTTAAAAATAAATAGATTGCCTATTCGCAAACGTAGAAATTTTCACGTATTTTTTTAACAGTTTCCACTGCTACAAACGAGACCCAAGCAGTTGCGCCTTTGTTTTGGGAATATCTAAATTATAAAGTAGATAATTAAGCTATTCCATTTCAAGAAATCAAATTTGGTTGTTTGATGCTACTACTACATTTGAAAACGACTTGGAAACGTCGACCCCCGTTATGCTATATAAAGATAAATATCGTACAAGTACATTCGAGTTGCTTTCTAAAAGCATTACGAAAAGGTCGATTGTCAGGACTTCTACATATTCGAACACTGCTTTTTTCCAAAAACACACCGATTAACACAGGGTCGTCTACAAGCTATTCAAACACTCGCTACTAACAGAAATTAGTTTCTAATAGACAAAGATCTTCAGAAGGGCTTTTTTTGTTATTTAACTGCCCTTTTCGGGGCTTTTTATATTATGAATTCACCCCTCTCCGGGGCTTAAATGGAGTGTTTTAGTGTAGTGAGTGCCCAAACAAGGAGAGTACTTCAGGTGAATATTTTTTTATTTTAAAATACCACCCGGCAATCAAGAGGATCAGTAATTATTTAACCAGTAAGGAATCTCTCTCTCGTAGTGAGTCCGATGTCGGCTTTGGTAGCCTTTAGGTATTAATAAACGGAATTCACCTATCGAATTTTAAATTTCCGACGACCACACCCAATTTCCATCTATTGAAAAACACTTTTTTTGTTTCTCCCACTTTTCTTATTTTTAAATTTCTCTTTTCTCCTTTCTTCTATCCCAATTTCCAAAATGCCCAGGCTACTTACTTCAACCAAGAGCAAGTCATTGTCTACCACTTCTATGGAAGAGGATCTTCCTACGTTGACATTTTGCAAACCTTAAGTCAAATTCAAGGTTTAGGACTTTACAATAGGGACCGCCATCTAATGAAGCATCTGTTAAGGGGAATGCCCTCGACGAACAAGGCGAACTATGTCGAAATGCTCAATAATCTCAACCAAAAATATTCTTCGACGGAAAAAAAACTCAAATTTTTCATTCAGTTAATCGAGAACATGAGACGTTAGTCAACCATAAACTGCAAAAGTTTATTTCCTGCATTCTCCGCAAAATCGTACTCCTACCTAGGAAACCACCACCAAAATATACCTCTTAGAGGGAACTTCATAATCTCCTCAAAACTCAAGAGTTGTTGAGGAGGCAAATTAGTGGTCCATTGGACTACAAAACCGAAAATTGCCCTAAGGCAAACACCAGTTTGAAGTTTGTATGTGAAAAACAGATTGCAAAAAATATAAGGGGTGCCAATGAAGTTCAAAGAATTTAGTTATAACGCGGGAACTGATTTGTCTAACAAAGGGGTTCGTAAACTGCAGTTGGTATAGGAAGACAAGAGTATGTAACAATACGAAAACAATCCACGTGAAAAAGCTGCTGTTAGAAATGTAAACTGTTTGCATATCCTCATCAAACCGTCCACAAAACGTTTAACGAAGAGTTAAATATGCATAAGATTTGCATGATGATGGTGTCAAAAGTTCTCATCTATGAACAAAAACAAATGCGATCAAGAAGAACTTGTTATGTCTAAATTAGAGTGATGGCAGAAGTTAGATGAGTGAGGTAATCATTGGAGATGAGACCCGGATATTTGAGTTGACCCCGTTAACACAGGCAAAAGAAATGGGTGAGGAACGTTTAACAAAATCAGAGTTGCCCATGTCTCAACTGAAGGCAATGTTCATCGTTAATATATTCCTGTTAGCCTAACATTGATTGGACAGTTATATATTAGAGTTTTCCATTTTCCGCATACAACCTAAACTCTCCAAAAAGGAGTCAATCTCGCACCACGACAACGTACCAGACAATTATGTAAATATAGAAGATTGCGTGGCTCTACACTTTTTAATTGACAATTCATAATTAATTATTTTGATATAACTAGCAACACTATAGGAAATTTGAGACAATGATTTTAGTATCAGCTTGAAGAGGAAAATATGAAAATCAAAACATAATTAGGTGATACATCAAAGAAGAGATAATGGTGTCATCTCACGACATTCACATTATTATTTCAAAAGAGTAAATGAACATTGACGTTTACAACAGTATTTTTGATTAAGCAAATAATTAGTGTATTCTAATTTTCGATAGAGCCAATGTTTTCATTACTTATATCAATGAATACTAGTTTGCGTCTAACATTAGTATTTGGAGGGCAATAAAATTTTTTAAATTCCGTATCCTAGAGCCGCTACAAATACATTTTTTAAATTAAGTTGACATTTCTGGAAACGCCAAACCATACTGAACGGGCTGTTTACTAGTAGACCTTCACATCTACATTGTTTGATGCACGTTTCGATAACAGAGTAATGGTCTTCAGATACCCACCGTGTTGGTATAGCATTGAAGTATATTCAATGCAAATACCGTACACCTCACAGATCATTTGAGTCTTCACTTGTTGCCTTATCTTCAATATGGTCGAAGAACATTATTTTAAAGTTATGTAATTTCAAACGAGAAATATTTAGTTATGGTGTGTTTAACTGTTAAAACACTGTGATAAACAGTGCGTTCAGTGGATACTGGTTTTCAATTGCAGATTATTGTTCCCTTGGTTATTGTAACTAATGTTCAGCTTATGGCTGATGTGCCCACTATTATTCTGACAGGTTTCTTTCTCTATTCGTATCAATTGTAAATATAAAATAGTAAATTTCAGACACTGCACACAGTAGTACATTCGATGAAGTATGTTTATTTGTTCTTAGTCTCTTAGTTCATTATCTCGATCAAGGATTTTTAATATTTTTCTTCTTCAACTGTTGCTAATTAACTTTACTTCTAATAACATATTTTTTCTGGAATATCATCAAAAGGTTGGCTTGAAAGTATTGTCTAAAATATTTCTGTATTTCTATAATTTAGTTTAGACAAATATGCTGCACAGTCGCAATAATCAGTTCCAAATGTTGAATTGCGACATTATAACTATATAAATAAGAATTATTTTTATAATCGTTTCTTTTTCAGCTTAACTCCGATTTTCAAGGAATTTGTGGCTAAAATCGAATGCTTACTCTTGTATTCAAATTCACTTTATTTATCAAATTCAAATTAACTTGCTTATCAATTGAAAACATGTCTAATGTCTAGTTTAAAAAATGCGTCAGGTGAATGTTTGGTGGTCGAGTTAAATATTATTTTAACCTAAATGTAGTATTTTCTGTTTAATTGATAGGGATAAAAGAGTAAAGATATTGCAACCGTGATAAGAGATGTTAAAAATATAAGATGGATTTGAAATGATACAAATGAATGTATTAGGAAAATACAGTGCATATATTTACCCAAATTAACAATAAACTAGAAGTAATTGGATATAATGAAGAAGGAAAAATAATATTGGAGAAAAGGTAACGAAAATTGATAGATCAAATGTTTTACTCTATTCTATTTGTATGTATCTTCTCCAATTTGACGTTTTAGGTGCTGTACGGTACTAAGATGTAATACATCCTTTTGTTGCTTCAAAAGCTCTTGTACTTTTGCTTATCCAACTCCGGTTATATTTAAATAGTTAGAAACTATACTACGAGTCATGTAAATTTAATATCTTATGTACAGTTAAATTGCGCTCTAATTTTACAGGAGTATCGGTAGAAGTTTGTCTCAATTTTATTCCACAATTTGAACAGATCAATATCGCTTTTAGTTGCCTATTGTCACATAACTAAAAATTCTGCGTATTAAAATTACCATTCAAACAGAAATATGAATCTCGACCAAAATAATTCATAATTTGCACAATGTTTTCTGACGATAAGAGACTTTGATCATTTCTAAAGAAGATGAGGGCTACTGAAATTGATTTTGAATTCACGTAGATTCAAGACAATAGTTGAAAGGAATTGGTATTTTTATAAATTTTCTGAACAGAAACAAAATATTTTATATTGGAACAAATAATGTGAAATATTTTATATTGAAAATTATCCTTTAGTGATTTATAATGTCATAACAATGCCATAAAAATTGTGCTATTAATCAATTTTAAATATATTGTGGCTATTTTCCTCCTTTATTATCGAATCAAGTTTGTTTTATATAAAACATTTCTGAAATATGATAGCCATAAGAAAAAATAAATCAACATAAAAATATAAATAATTGAAATCTGTTGATGTACCTATTTTTTGAGTATTATTTATATCCACTCCAAGTACTTTAATAGCACCAAAAGTGATTAATCCGCGTCATAATTGTTCTTTTACGGTGGAATCAATTTGAAAAGTATATAGCTATTTTCACAAATAATATGATAATATAGTTTTAAAATCTAATTTATATATATATATATATATATATATATATATATATATATAAAGTATATATGTATAAAGTATATAAAATTATAATTCAACGTATAGATAAATCTAACTTCTACAACTACTGAAAGTAACTCAGAACCAATTCAAAAGCAAGTCAATTAAAGTTTGATTTAATCCGTATATAATAATTATTCTGCTACAAGCGTCTTCTTATTAATAAGTTGAAAATTTCTATGACTTTTTCCTCTAAGATGAACATCTTATTTCAGTTATACTTACAAAAGCTGTTACGATTACAATCTTAACAAGAAACTATTTTTCTCTAGAGAGTTGAGAACAAAACGACGTTATCAGAATTTCCTTTGATTCGTTTATTCTTGTTTTGTTCATAGTCAACATAAGTCAATGAAGAACAGTGTTGAGCCGAATATATAAACACAATACAACTGTTTACAATGTGGACCCAAAAAAGGGAATTATTATTCCAAAAACGTTGAAAATAGTCCTGAACAGAATCGTCGATTTGAAATACGATTTATATATGAGTATAATGTTTCATTTGCAATTTACAAATATGGTTGAACTAGCAAAAACATTTATAATAACAATTCTGTACCATTCTATTTAAGAATTTATCGCCAAGACAGCTTCAGTTTTATCCGACAGATCTCAGTACTGCCCTTCATGTTTCATTTATCTCTATATCCTTATCAATGAAGTTTAGGTATTTTACATACTCAAGAAAAGTTTATTCCCATGCTACTCTCGATCAACAAATTTCTTTGCGGGATAACGCGCCACCGCTAAATTTTAGGCACATTTTTTATTTCCATAGATTATTTCAAATAAGCTTATCAAAAAAAGTTTCCCGTATACCTAGTATTGGCTTATTATTCTCCAATGTTAAAATAACATTTACAGTATATGTCCCATTCATTATTCCTTGGTCTCTGAATGTTTTGGGCTTTAAAACGTATATATTTGTTTATAATTCATATAAACATATCCCAATAGATAATTTATTTAGAAATTATTAATTCTATATTTTAATCAAGTCGTGAAATTTATTAAAATGTCCTTGAACTATATTATCACATGGAGAGGCTATTCTCATGATATAATTAACTTTTCATCTGTGATTCATCAGAGAAATATATTTAATTATATAGTAAGTTGATGGAACAACGAGAAAAAAAAACAAAAAAAATATAGCTTTATGAGGCTTAGGTTTATAGGAACGCTTTTTTATCGGCAAGATTTTCACTTTTAGAGCTAAAATTGAACACTTTTTCCATGAACTTTCCCATAAAAGTATGAGAGACAAACAATGCAACCATTATATTTATTAATTAGTTATTATTTCAGTTTTCAAGTGACGATGTAAATCTTGCAATAAAGTTACTAGCGTGTAGTGAAGTTTTGATTTCTTACACCTAATCCCAAAATATCTTCAAAAACTTGAGAAATCAATTGAGCTCTACGATCTGTAGTAATAGTTCAATCAACGATGAAAAATATACTTCCTACTCTCGAATACAATGATGGCATGCAAACAATATATTGAAATGATTGTACAATTGCAAGAAGACCAATTATACTGTCTGGAATATGTTTCGATAGCCAATTTATCGTCTTTAGACACCGAAATTTATTTAGTTTGTCCTACATATTAGGTGCCACTGGTACTTTTCGCCTGGGAAGGAAATCCGCCGATTTTCATCTAAATAGCTAAATTGATTTGAGACCTTGATTCTGAGTTTCTATTTAAATTATTTTCAGATTTAATAAATGTTCAATAAGTTCTGTCGTTAAATCAGATATAATGCTATTAGGTTCGTCGTTTTATTTTATACACTTTTGAAACACGTACTTTATGTTGCATGTATGGAGGGTAGAGGTAAGGAGAACCATCTCTGTGCTACAGAAAGTTTCCATCAAATTCTTTACGTTAGGGAGGCGCTACTATCGCAAGAGTGTAAATTTTAAATAAAGCGCTAGAAATTTAAGAATAAGAACAGAGAAAGAAATAAGGGGTAATTGACACTTTCTTTCTTACAAATTCACAATAAATTCACATATGATATCTCGTCCGAAAGGAGCGTCATTATGGTCAAATTTTGGATTTTAATTTACCGTCTACAAGCGGACAGTTTTTAAGCAAGCCACCATATGAGATGGTCCTCCTTACCTCTACTCTCCATAGTTTCATGTACATACAAATTGACTATTCACAGTACATTTGTACAGCAGAAACATATTAAACGTGCTGTAATAAGTAGTAATATTCTCGGTTTTGGAAGGAGTAGCAGCAAAATAATCGATTACGAAAAGTTTATGGGAACTCTTCAGCTTTCAATTCGAAGATTAGAAAGATGCCCGTAGAAAATTAACGTCAAACCACGATAGTTCGGCTTCATAGGGAAGGTTAAGAAACCGATCAATAATTTCTGGATATCACTTTCTTGTGGTTCGAAAAGAATTTTGCAACTGGATTACCTCCAAACTTAATAGTAAATGCATAATGTTGTAATATTTGAGCCAGGTGGGTACAAAATTTTTGAAAATAGTTTTGGCGTACCCAAGGGAATAATCATTTTCCATCAAGACATACATACCCTCCATACAGCTCAAAAATAACAACTATTGCAGCATCTATGCTATTTGACAAATTTCTAGCTGTTCTCACATTTTGAAAAATGCATACTTGGTAACGATTTCCATCAAATGAAGAGGTAATAGCGGTCGTGAATTGAATCAAAAATAAGAACAAAACTTGAAAAAGTAGTGTTTTGAATGGTAGGGAAAGTATATCGAATGAAAGATCTCCCAAATCTTATTTAACAACTTGATAAGTAATTCAATACTTATAAATACATCCAGCAATCAATTGGTGGCTACATTTTTTGACAGTTTTACATGAACTTATTTTGAGACTATGATGTCTTCTTATAAACAATACACAATTTAGCTATACGTCTATATTTCAAGTAGACTAAATGCTCCCTATTTCGAATGATACCACACCTTTTAGTCTGCCCATCTCAAACGTTACATCTAACTATGTACCATTCTTCTACCAATCCAATATCTTTTCGTTGAAGTTACCCAATAACTGTTTCGAAGTATTATTTGATTTATAAATTGAGTTTAAGACTACGCTGTTGGAAATATTTTTATATGAGCAGTATCAAAAGGTGCTGAAACAGATTTCTTCGGCTTTACACTTCACGGTTTTGGGAAAAAGTCCTACAAAGAGAGTTTTCAACCAGTGACGATTTGTATGTATGTAATTAATTCGACTTCCCTAGCTGTTAAAAGAGTCCACCTCTACAAAACGTGCCTCGGCGCGGCGGCTTTCTTTTTTATCGTCAAACATAATGTTGCAAGTAAAGTAAAATTACAAATTATGTGCATGTGTTGAGATTCGTGGTTCAGTTCGACCATATTATATTATGTACAACATAATAATGTGACAGACCAATATCTTCAACTATTTGTCCAATCGTTACACGTCAATTTAATACAAGATCATGGATATATATATATATATATATATATATATATATATATATATATATATATATATATATATGTATATATATATATATATATATATATATATATATATATCCATGTTCATGATACTTCCACAACAACCATCCTCACTAGTTTTTCATGAAAGTAATTTAGTTCTTTTTTCTTTTTTTCTACGTCTGGCATTACTGCTCTCTTGAGAAGTACAAAACCCGAAGATCAAGTTTCAAGGAATAATACAAGGTTGTACTACTTTATAAAACACACCCTCTCTTTACATTTACATAAAAATATGCTCAATCTCTAACGCTTATTCAGAGATACCGACTAAAACGAATTTTTCTTATTTATTTCGTCTCCGAGCTATTGCAAATTACGGAGGGTGAGTGTCTCTCTGGTTTTCTTTCTACAAGACTTTGCGAAATAATCTTGCAAAAATGATAAACAGTCTAGAAAATTTGTAACGTCTTGTGATGAAAAATGGTAATAAAAGTCTACATGTCACAATAAAATCTTAAAATTTGGGTTATATATTAATTGCTTGAGAAATTCAATGCTGCTGAATAATAATATAGTAGAAAATAGCTGAAAGTTCAAATACACGACAGAGAGAGCAAACAAATTGAATTAAAAGTGCCTCTTCTAAGGATCGATTTGATGCCCGGATAGTAAAAATCATAAGTCAGAATATCAAAATTGTTTGGATCAAACATGTATCGATATTTTTTTAAATAAAGAAAAAACGTGGTGATAATGGTAACAAATCTTGAAGTTCTTCCATGTGTCAGGCATATCTCAATATATAGGACACAGTGAGCATAATGCATTAAAGAGATGAAGAAAAACAGGTGAGGAAAACATGTGACAATAATCCTTAGAGACAAGAGAATCGGAGCTTCATATTAATCAATTAGTGAAAATACTACAAAATCTTTTATTGATGTTTCCAAAACCACAATAAGAATGAACATTGAATTATAAGGACAAAAAACTAAATACCTCTTGTCGATAAGAACCCGTTCTATTTACTTCCAAGCGGAAGTTCTATATTTATACAGGAGCAAATGATCAAGTTGCTACTGAGACTACAAATGAACTAGGTAGTATTGCTCTTCTAATCTGAAAAACAGCACTTAGGTGATCACAGAGGCCAATACTTCAACAAGAGAAGGAATTAAGAGCCCCATCAAAATATTTTGATAAATACTTAAAAAAAGTCGAAACGTTAAATTTTATCTATCTTTTAAAAATTTAAGGAAAAACTAATTTTTAAACAGAAGAGACCTAAAATCAAGAACATTTAGAAACAAACATTATGAGCGTTTTGCAACGAATTTTGTATAATAGATCTGACATTGACATAAACATTAAATCATCATTTTCAATCGTCATTTCTAAAATTTCTATTCCATCTATTTATAGACCTTCACCATATATAGAATTAGTTACTGCTAAACTTTCTGGAATCTTTGAACAACACAATATTAAAATATCGTACAGTCAAACCATTAATATTCAATCGATTTTTACTAAAGTAAAAGATAAAACATCAATCAATAAATTGCCTAACATAGTATATGAAATACTTTGTTTAAATTGTCACAAAAAGTACATTGGTCAGTTGAAAAAGTCACTGATCACTCAATGTAGTATTTAAATCACCAAAGCTATTAGCTTATAATTAGCTTATAATTATCGATTCATAATTACTGTGAAATTTTCTTATTTTCGCAGAAGATATAAAAAAATATTTATTGAACGATAAGTTTTAGGCGCTAGGAAAGTTTCAAGAACGGAAAAATTGAAATTGAGTTTAATCTAACAGCAAGTAAGAGCACAGTGTATGTGATACCGCATTGCCTGATTTGACAAGTTGACGTTCTGTCGATGAACTCAATGCAAGCGGGATAGGGAATGCTTTGCTTCAACTCTGACTTTGGCAGAATTCTTGGTGCTGTATCGCATTTCAAATAGTCAATTTATCCGAGATTGCCTAGTTATTCTCGTTGAAATTAGTTTATGGAATATCTCACGTTACCCATATAAATACAAGGCTAATACAATCAATCAATAAGTCATGAATTAATCATTCGAATTTTATAAAAGTAGAGGAAATATTCTCATCCATTCGAGTTTAAAGTAGAATTTATTTTAAGCTAAATATTTGGTTATATAAATTTATTACTTCGAAAAATATATGCACACAGTGTCCTCTAAGGATGAGACGCAAAAACGTCGATACTAGTTAGCAGTTGCAACCCTCTCAGCATATCATTTTCTCGAACTAAATACATCCGAATAAATATAAGAGGTAAATTGAAGACATATAAGACTTTTTCAACTAGTTTATTAACGTTATTATGAGATTGTGGCAATAAAAACCACAGTTTATTTTTTTTAACATATATATATATATATATATATATATATATATATATATATATATTCCTAGCGTTGGAATACTTATGAATGTAAAAATGTGTATAAGAGTGTCCTGAAAATTTTTTCTATAAAAATTATAAAATTCATACGATTCAAAAATCAATATTCAAAATGACATTTGACATAAATATGATGTTTCTTGATTCTCATTGCAAATTGTTTTTGAATTTTTACTGGTTAAATTCTTAGTGACATTTCAATTTTTATAGATTAGATTGGGTTAGGTCGTTATGAATGGAGTTGAATTTTATAGGGGAGATAAGGTTAGTTACTTTTTTAAACCGAAATATGTGCTGCTAAGATTAGATAAATCAGTTTTTTATCATCACACTGATTATTTGGAGCAGTGTATCATGTTTCCAAAAACAGGAATTTTAATTGTTATCAGTTGTAAAAATCTTGTCAGATTCATAATGCAGAGAATGGTAGCAAATTATACACTGACATATGATCGCCTGCCAAACAAATTTTCTATGAAGATCATTCTATGGATTACGGATCTACCATAGTTTCGACAACTCAAAACAATTACTAAAAAACAATATTCATTGCTCAAAGTGATCAGTGTGTATTTATAAAAATCTGATGTAAATAAACTAAGCATATCTTTTAGAGCTTGGGAAAATAAATTCTATAAAAAAATTCAACGTCATCAGTAACCTATAAAATGTAATGTCATTTATAAACTATACCAATAAAAATTCAAAAACAATTTGAATAGCAGCAAGAATCAGCTATCTTGATTTTTGATATTGATTTTTAAAACGTATGAATTACCTTACCACTTGGCGTGCTATAGTGCAAAGTGATGTGGAGGATTTTTTCCACCTAGAATTTCTATTTGTGTTACCTAAACCATGACTATTGTGGCTTCCTTACCTCGTATTTAAAAATACACTCTCGTTAACGACATTTTTCATATTTCGACTGTTTACCCGAACAACTTACTCAGAATAATAATAATCCGATACCTGAGCAGGGGAATCCCAAGTTACCTTTTTTTTATAACCTTCTCAATGTCCTAATAGCTTGCAATTAACTTAATCCTCTCCAATAAACTTAGAAGCGTTTTTTATGAAAAACATATATATGTCTTTTGTACACACTGTTTCTGGACACCCCATCCTTCCTTACTTACACGAACCCAGACAAGACGGTAGATAGAACTGTTATAGACACTCTTCCTCGGAACACTGAGTCAAGCAGATCTTGAACGCCTATATCTCAGCGGAGCTACGTTGCTCCTAGAAATTCGGCACGCGCGAATTTTACGTTTTGTATATATGTTTGTGTATACATTTTGTTGGTATATATATATATATATATATATATATATATATATATATATATTATATATATAGAATAATATATAGTATATATATATATATATATATATATATATATTATATATATAGAATAATATATAGTATATATATATATATATATATATATATATATATATATATATTATTCTATAAGAACATGGTTTTCACACCTTGTATTGTTGTATTGTTTGTTGTAGAGTTTTACATAATTAATAATATTCAACAAGTATGTTCACATAGAATATTTCAGTGATTTAAATTTTGTTTAAACGCACAAAGGAATCTTAAGTTTTGTTAGTCTAAGTTGCTATTTCCTAAATTGATGGCAAAACAAAGTTACGAAACAGGGGAGTAATACCATAAAACAGAAAACAAGAACACACCCATAGCCTTAATGTACTCTGTTGAAAAAGCCCTATTATATTTTGCTTGCTGCAGGGGTCGATGAAATACCTGAGTGAAAACGCCGAAAACATGAAATTAATTAGGATCGAAGCGATTTTACAGAAAATTAAATAATCTTTACAGTGTGACAACATATATGATGTAAAATTATCAGTTTCTTAGGCCATACTCTTTATGTTTAATAAAACACTATGTATATTTTCTCAAGGTCCTTAACAACCTAATTTCAACCAACCATGAATGGTAATTAGGAATGGATGAAATTTTGTAATTCACACTTCGACATATATATATTTTTTAATTGCTTCATACACTATTCTTTCGTAATGATGAATTCTAAATTAACCCTGACAAACCTGATTAATCAATGTACCCTCAGTTCATAAGACTTTAAATCATGCAGACATTTAGATACCATGGACATCTCAATATATTAAAAATGAAACCAAAGATAAAAATTTTACGAAAAACTGATAATTTTTTATTTCTGTTTAATCAGAATTCAAATTTATCGGAGAGGTAAACCGACAAAACGGTAGATATTGGAAACGCTTAAGTTACTTAAAAACACACGCAAGTAATGAAAATTCACTGGCACTTTTTTAAAGAATGCCAAACTGAGGTTTTTTCAAGTTTCCCGTGAAATTTCACAAAAATTCGTTGCTGTACATTTTTTAGGCTAAACAAAACTATTATGAGAATGAAAGCTATTGATTTACGAGGGTTATCTGGAAAGTTGCCGACCTCAACCTGATGATGTCAGCACTCATCAATATAAATATGGAAATATATTTGTGCATACGTTGAGAGATTATCACTATACTTTTACCATTTTGGACGCTTAGTTTGACAACCTTGTGGTTTAGTCCTTGTGAAGATTTTTCTGAAAATAAAAAAATGAGAATGTTGCGGTCAATAATTTTCTTGAAATGCAATCAACTACTCAAATAAAAGGAAGCTAGATATTTTATACGGAGACTGTTTACCATCATTAACGTCAGTATCAGCTTAACTGATGACGGCCAAAAACTGTGAGAAACATCGAAAAAGTTTAGCAAATGGTACCTACCGGACGACGATGGGATTAAGGTTAGAAAGACAGAAGAAACATTGGGCATATTAAAAGAACGGATTTGCCATATTGCGACTGAAAAATTGTGCATGCATTAGCTATACGCGCGTTGGGTGGCGAGTTTGCTCGCTTTGGGCCAAAAGTGCATTCGAATGAACATTTCCCGGGCCTCATTGAAGCGTCTTAACAAAAATTTATAACATCGATTCATAACCGGTTACATCGGTTAGAAAAGAGATTGTATTTTGGGATAGTCATGCAATTGTGTTCATAAACTATCTTCAAAAAGGTGGAACAATAGTAGAAGAGCATTACGCAACATTGCTTGATAAAGTAAATAGTGAAGTTGCAAAAAAGCAGCCGCATTTGAAGGAAAAGATAAAGCATTTTCTCACATTCGGGTGACCGCTATGGCTAAAATTTATGTATCGAATTGTTTGACCGTCCACCGTACTCACCAGATCTGGCTCAGAGCGACTTTTTCTTGTTACCTTACCATAATGTTCCACTTGCAGATGAGATATCTTCACCAGACCATAACGTTCACCATAACATTCACAATCCTCCGGAGCTTATAATATAATGGAGCACCTACAAGAAGAGATGGATTGGTTGGATGAAGAAGAGGAAATGGTTGCGGTTATTGCAGCATTGCTTGTGCTATAATATGAATTCAGGGAGTACTGGGTTCATCCAATAAACCAACGTAGGCACAAATGTGGTGAATATCATGTTCAGAGGCCCGAAATTAGCAATGACGAGGACAGGTGTAAAATGTATATCAGGATGACGAAGAAGGAATTCGACGTGGTTTACAATTTACTAGAAAATAAATTAAAGAAGCAAAATACAAATTTTAGAGAAGCAATATCTCCAGAGGAACGACTTTTAATAACTTTAAGGTAGAAAGCAACAAAATACAATATTATATTTTTTTAAATACAACCGAGTATAAAATTATTATAAAACTAGACATAATATTATTTTTGGAAAAGTAGATTAACATTTTATAAATTTGTAAAATTAATGAATGTATTGGAAAAGGAACTTTCTTGAGTATTTTCTGAATCATAAGTATTGGTTTGAGATTGTCGTTTTCGTTGGTCTCGGTAGTCCTTATTTCGGAAATTGTACAAAAACTCATACTTTCGTACCTATTCTATAAATTGTACCTCAATTAACATAAAGATAATTATAGATATATTACGGAAACGAATATAGTGAAGGACACTTTTCAGTCACGCTCAGAACAAACTGCGCACAAGTAGTGAATATAACCTACAACACTTTGTAACCCTTCTGACGAAAATCTGACCAACGTAGATATTGAAAACACGCGCTAGGACGTGTTAAAGTGTGTTGTCGGTATCTGACGACACATCACAATAATATGCATAGACATATTTGAAATAACGTAATAGATATTTATATAACACGTGTTAATGCGTGTTAACACAACACGTGTCTAAATGTATCCTTAGCTTTAAGCAACTATTATTTGGAAGGGTTGAAAAAATTAGATCATTGCTCGAAAAAGTTTATAGACTTAAAAGAAGACTATGTAAAGAAATAAAATCAATTAGGGGATATATTAGAAAAAGTGAGGGTACAAGGAAAATTACAGAAAGGAAACCAAACAAGAACAATTTGCCAGGAAGACCAAAAATAGATGAGAAGATCAGATTGTACAAAATATGCAAAGTATATCAGTTCTTGAATGGAACAAAGAGATGCAGGACAGAAAGAAATGGAGAACAAAAGTCGATGCATCAAAAACATGTGTTAAGCAGTAATTAAATAGTGATAAAATGTGGGCTGACCACCCATAAAAATACAGTGTCCAAAGACCTCAATCTTTGCGCCTAAAATTCGAAATAGAATGTATGCTTATATATATATATATATATATATATATATATATATATATATATATATATATATATATATATATATATATATAAATATAAGCTCTTTTCAGGTTTTGCTGGCTTCTGTGACTTTTAATTGTCGTAAGGTGTGATCCTTTACAGCTAGCATTTTAGCGCTTCTCTTCTTCATTCAATCTAGATATTTCTGATGAATCGTTGGTATCGTCACCAGTCAGACATTTAGTTTTTCAAAAATGTTTGGGTTGAATTCCTCTCCACTACTTAGTGTTTTATTCTTAGCTACGATATCCATAATTTCCCGTAAACTGGTAGTAATATTTCTATTACAACCCGTAGTCTTCCAATTTCGTTGTTTTGACATTCATAAAGGTCTACGATTAAATAAACATCAGCTGTTGAAAACTGTTTTTAGTAACAATTATAAAGCTCACAGTTTGTTTTATAATACTTAATCGTAATTATACAAATATACTGTTAGTATTCAGTGGTTAAAATTGAACTGTAGCTAGAGTTTTACAGAAAATTATAGCTGTTTGTTTCATAAAATTTATTTCAATCATTTAATTCAATCATTATAAACACAATATTTGGATAAATTTGAGGATTCCCCTTCTATGAGCGATAGTATATAAGCAGTAATTTAGACACAATATCATTTTCATGTGTAAAGGAAGATATTATCTAACTGAAACAATCTCAATAATTCACACGTTCTTATTATAATCATTTTATTCACATAGTTGTAGTCGTAACCATCCAAGTTATTTATCAAAAATTCACGGTTTCAAGACATCCGCACAACTTTTCAATCTTACGCTATTCCCTTAACACCAACTTTAGGTTAGATTCTATTGACCATTGTGTTTTCTCGGGTTTAAATAAAGGGCACTACACACGAAAATATTGTACATGTGCTTTTGATATAGAATGTATAAAGTTATTATTTCTCTTAAGACTATAACGAATAAATGCCAAATTCTGAATCTAATTTAAATTACTTGATATCAACGTTTTGCTCATATCTAAATAATGTATTTTTTTTTAGAAAATATTTAAAATTTTTGACTTATGAATTATCTAACTACAAGAACATAAAAACGTATTTTCCAATGGTTGCAATACTATTATAATTATTACAAATTTATCAATTCTCAAATCTTTTGCTGAATTTCTGCTGATAAATGAACTTAAATTAGTTATAAAATTCATAATATGTTATTAAACTTAAATCTACAACAAATAAAAGTAGTAATATTCTATAGGAGGTTCCTATTAATAATTGCGATGCTATATACATAGCACAAACACCTCATTATTAAAAAAAATATATTAAAAAGTCTCCAATACAATAAAAAATTAAACAGAATTGTCAAATTAAGAAATATAAGAGTGAGCACTAAGTAAAATTTATAATTCTGTAATAGTAGATATCCGATCATTTTTGGATATACTATGAACTGCTCTGTCTTTTCTACTTCTTGATTTCTTGCACTCAACATTCTTGCAGGCACTCATTTCTTTTTCATAATGACTTTTTTACTACAGGATTTCGTGTGCAGACACCCAAGAATAAATCCTTTTTCCAAAAATTGATAATGGATGCAAATCAAATAACAGATGTTACAAATTAGTATTCTAGCGATCTCACGAGTTGCAATTAGCTATATTACATTAAATAATATTTTAAAAAGTAGGGTCTCCACAACAACTGCGTGCATATTGTGAGAAACCAAGTTCTATATTGGTGTTCTGCCCACTCAAAATAGATTTTAATTAACTTGCTTGAATAATGATTCAACTTGTTCTAACGTAGAAGAGTGGAAATATGAAAAGTGACATATACCACACCTATCAAAATATAATAATTGTCATATGCCATTCGACTTGTTACGTTTTTCTTCATTCAAATAAATATCCCTTTATTCACGTATTGTATCACAGTAGTCACTTCTAATTAATTTATTCCAAAATTCGAGTTTTTGAATAAATCAATTTGACATCGACCTCCCACTCCATTCGGGAAATTCAATAAATATTTATAATAGGGAGTGTATTTCCATTACCATACATTAAATATTAATCACAAGGTTAACAAAAAAATTTCAGTACCAATACTAAGTTATAAAATATTGAAAAAACTATTGGAGCGCTAAACTTGTTCAAAATATGAAATGCTAAACATCTCAACGATAAGATAAGATAAAAGAACATCTGTAAAAATTCACCATAATAGTCACCATAAAGACATAGATAGAAGGTCATTTCAGAGACATAAATAGATGAGACTGTATTGGAACAACCTCACAAGTGGTCTTAATTCGCGTCGAGGTTAACTATCAACTTTCACACAGTTTATAACATCCAAAGTGCAGGAAAACGAAACAACCAACGATTCATTTGTGAAGTTATTGGAAATGCGACTTGAAAACTCATTTTGTCATAACTACTTTTATTTACCAATTCATCCGTTTTGGTAATTGTAGGCCCCTTTCACACCAAACGAATCCGAATCAATCTGGATCACTCCGAATAAAGTTGAATCTGATTCGTCATCTCCACTCTTTCACACCAGCTGAATCAACCTGAATAATTCTTACCTGGAATGTTTAATTCTTCGCCAATTTTCCTCCTCACAGAAGATATGAGATTTCTGTTGCTGTGGTTTTTATCAATGGCGTCATAAATCGCACTATTTTCTTTAACTTTTAAAATTAATAACTCCACGTCCATCTCGTATGGTTGTTGATTCAAGACTGGCCGGACGAGGAATCTGACAGGTTGAATCAAGTGAGACCTCGAATCAAACCTGATTGAACCAGATTCGTCCGGTCTGAAGACGGGAAAAGAGTCCCTTCACATTTAAACGGAGCGCTCGAAGCCGAATCTTGGTCAATCAGATTCAACTTGATTCGGAGTGATTCTGATTGATTCGGTTTCGTTTGGTGTGAAAGGGCCCGTAGCTCTTTGACGTTCCAGCTAGAATCCTGTCTACTGTACAGAAATATAAATCACTAATGAGATTTTAACTAAACTGAATTTCCAAAGTTTATTTGCCATTGTTAAGGGTATGTTAATATCGATTTGAATGTAGAGAATTAAAAATTACCAGATTCAGTGATAATGTCGAAGATGTTTAGATCCTGAATACTATAGTCTATTTCAGAAATGTATACAGCAATAAAATGGGGAATTCCGTCCAGTTCGGCTCAATTTCGGTGTCGGAAATAGATATAGGTCTTGAAATATTGTGTAGGGATCACTTAGGTAGAAGATTATACAGTTAAGTTTTGCGTTTAACAGGTACCGTTTAACCTACTATTAATGCATCTGCCTAATTCCAACCTAATTTCAGATTCGACTTAACCATGCGCCGTAAGGAAATGGTGCCTTACCCAAAATTTTTAGACCTTTATAGTATAGTATATTTGTTTAGTTTAACGCATCAGTATTTGCTGTTAAGCGGTAAATAGATTGCATAAAATTCGATTACCCGAAATTTACTGTACAAGAAACTGTCTACTGATGTTCCCGAATGACTGGAGTTGGAAAGTCCACCGTTTTTAAATTATTGCGGGGGAGAAAGATAGCAGGCCAAGTGGAACCTCCCAAGAAAAGTCCAGGCAGACCAGTAAAAGTCCTTGATGAAGACACCAAAAGTGTAATTCGAAGAAAAGTTCACTCGTTTTATTTTAAAAAAGAAATACCCACCCTAGATAAGATTTTAATGGAGCTTGGCCAGGATGACAGTATTCCGTTGATAACTAAAAAACTTTTATGGACCACTTTGAGAAATATGGATTTTGCCTGGGAAAAGCATAACCGTAAAGCACTTTCACTGGAAAGCGATGAAATTGTTTGCAGGTGACGAAAATACTTAAGAAGCATTACAGAACAGAGCAGAAGAAAAATTTTTATCTTGATGAGACGTGGATTAATGAAGGTTATACAGTACCAAAAATATAACCAGTGCTCGCCAAGCTTTCATGGAAGGCCTGTCAATGGGTATTAAGGTGCCTTCAGGTAAAGGGAAAAGACTAATAATCGTCCATATTGGAAGTGAAGAGGGATTTTTGAAAGAATGTTTGCTAACCTTTCAGTCGTGCCATACGGGAGATTACCACGAGGACATGGATTCAGATGTTTTTGAAGACTATTTTGGTGAAATGATAAAATAACTTCCGGGGCTGATTCAGTAGTAGTTATGGATAACGCAAGTTATCATTCTCGACGCATAGAGAAGACTCCAAATTCATCTTGGAAAAAACAAGAATTATTGACTGGTTAACCACCAAAAGTATTGATTTTGAAGATGATTTGATAAAAAAAGAGCTATAGCTATAGCAAATTTTCACAAACATCGTTTTATGAAATACGTCGTGGAAGATATAGCAGAAAAACATTA